>NW_028259159.1:995000-1326666 GCF_977971745.1 Zootermopsis nevadensis
CACTCAACACCAGTTCAGTGTAAAATAAGCTGCGATGATATTTATGGATTACTTTACACTGGAATGTCAGATTATAAGGAAAATAAATTAAATCTCCTTACTTAGATTGATACTGTTACGTAGTAATTATGATCTTGATTGTTCCAAGCAACGAGGTTATATTTCACAACATTAGACCAACAAAATGTCAATAAATAAATAAATATCAGTAACATATATTCACTTGATTTACATCCATAAATTATAAAACTTAAATGTGTAAATTCGTACCTATGTTTACAAAGAAGTACATGTTCTTTGAAAATTGTTAGAATCTTTTTGCACGAAGCAAGAATAAATTGTTTCCTACCCTAACATAGCTTGTTAAAGAGCCACTGAATTTTATACGAGTTTTAAGTAACATTGCTTAATAACTATGTCACGAAGCTTGGCTTCCGCATTGGACACACGCATCACGTGGTAAATACACTGCCACGCCGGGCATCTGACTGAAATTCTGCTCAAGCCAGGCCGTCCTGTGTATGGTTCGATCCGACCAACCGCCAAGCAGCTCTGCTGACGTCACCGTTATTACGTACACTTTGACGTCACAAACAGATTGGTAAAATGTTAATGGGGGGGCGGGGGGGGGGGTTAAGCAATTTTATGTAAAGGTCGATGATCAAAGGCCTATGGTACATGTGAGACAGAAAGTTGAGGGCAAAAAGTGTGACCTGAAAGTCGTCGTCGTATTTAATCTATCAATTGTACCGAAATTTTAAATTACTACTGACTTGTTATGCCACAAAGTTTGCTATTGCTTATATGTTCCACAAAAGCAATGAAATTCCAAGCAAATGCTATTTTAAACGCTCCCAACCGCAATGTCTTGAAGCTGTTACAATGGGGGTAAACAACTAGTGATGAGAGAAATTATGAGTTAGAAACGGAAAGAAAAATGTTTATCAAGGCAGTAAACAGGCCTAACTGAGCAGGCAGACTCAATCGTTAACGTTTTATACCCCACTGATTGCGGTTAGTAATAGCTCAATAACTCTGGCTGTCAGCTACAAAATGCTACATGGCTGCCAGTGTGATCTTTCACAAACCCTGTTCTTCAGGGGCAGATACAAACTATCTCATGGAACAATCTGTTTTCTGTTATAAACACGTCAATGAGTAATGTCTTTACTTCTGCGTTTCCTTGACGTCATGTTCCCGGCATCCTGAAAATATGCCAGAACATTCGCATCAAGGACACAGGTGTTATGTGTTGTATCTCTCTGAGGTGTAGACTGAATTTGTAAATATTTTTGAGATGAGCTTGGGCTTCAAAGGGAGACACATTCTATAATTTCTGAACCGACAACTCTGAATACTGCACCAAATAAAATTTAATTTCAATGCAACATTAACTGACAATCAAAGATATTAAAACCGAAGAAACAAACCTAAAAAGTAAGTCACAATTAGAGAGAGATGAGCGTTGTAGTACTAGGTCTAAGTTTTAGCACTTGGTTTGTTTTCTTTACTTATAACAGACTGTACTGTATATTAGAGAGAGGGAAACATACAGCCATTTTAATATCTTAACGTTTCATTCGACTGCACACTACTACCACAAACCTGTCAAGGTAAAAGAAAATCGATTCCCGATGGTCGCATCGATTCACAGAACCCAATAGTAGATGCACTTTCACAAACCCACTTAGAAATCGTAAAGCCAGCAAAGCTTAATATGTTCTGGAGAAAGAAGTAAAATATGTTTGTTTTAAAGGAAACACTCTGCCTATTCATGATGTAATGCTCATTCTTATTTGTACAAGAAGAATGTTACAAAGTACCAACAATTTAAGTCAATGTTTTCTTGTTATTTGTCTATTTTATATATAGACCCAAGAAATTATGAGTAGGCCGCTATCAACTTTTGGTATTTAATTTTGTTGTCGTTTCATAATTAATTCTAAGCAGCAAAGTCTTTCTTCAGAAACCAATACGCAGTAGGCCTACGCTCAGGTACTCAAAGAATTCTCCGCCCTTTATAGAACAAGCAAAGCCATTACCGTGTTCACAATATCCAGCTACCAGTCCCTATAATAAACCAATTCACACCCTTCAAACCATAACAATTTTAGCATTACCCTTTCACTAACATCATCCACATCTTCTGAGTGGTCTCTTAAATTTTGGTTTTCGAACCATAATTTTCCAAGCATTTTTCATTTCTACCTTCGCTCTACATGCTTCCCTACCTCATCCTCACTGAATGGATAACATCTGATGAAGAGTACAAATTATGGAGCTCATAATTACATCGCTTTCTCCAATCTCCTGTCACGTCATCCGTCTTACGTCAAAATATTTTATGTGACAGGCTGTACGAAACCAGTGAAGCACGTAACCCATAAGCAACATCGAACGAACCAACTCCAATGTACGTGATTCGTTAATTACATAGTTAATTTTCCATTGTTATTGTTAGGACAATGTACGTACACACAAACCGCATAAAATGGTGAATTATCGAAGGACTAATAAAAGACCTTCATAGTTTATTCATGTTACTAACCTGAAATACGTCTCCTCTACCTAAATTCCAAACGAGTGCTAATGTACAAATAAACACAAATAGGGAAGAAACAGGGTTGTTTATATTCTGCTGTGGATCGGACACCCCACGCTCCAAATGTGAGAGAGGACAGGCACTTGGAGTACTTTCAAAGCTGGAGGTCTTCGAAAGTACGCAGATACACTTGCAGTCTAACAAATCCTACAAGCAAACTTAAAAAACTTGTTCTCAGAAGTCGGCACGTCTTTCAACTGCTGTAAATTCTTTCTCGCCGGTAAACAAAGTTAAACAATTCAAAGCAAGCAGAAAACCCAATAACAAAAGAATTAACACAAATCAAAGCTACTTGCAAGAAAGGGAAATAAACAGAACCAAAATAACGTAGTGTAAATCTAAAGAAAATATGCAAGGAAACAACAATCAAAGAAAAATAAACTGAGAAAAGAAAATTCTGTTCAAATTGCAGAAACGGAAGAAACAAAAATAAACAATCGAGAGAAGGAACAGTAGTAAGAAAAAAGCGTAACCTTAGCATTGAGATGACTGAGGCCAACGACTCCAGGGGAAAAAACAGAACAAAAAATCAGATTAAACAAATGAAACCAAATCAAATTCAGTATCACAAAGAGACTTTTTTTGTAATACTGATTATTGTAATTTCTTTCAATGACACGACAAACGAGGGTCAAGGCAGACGATAAATAATTAGGAACAAAGGAAACCAGCTGATATTTGAGGTTCTGACGGCGTCAAGAGTGAAGATGGTTGTCTTCTGGGATTTTATACTTTGTAGCCTGCAGATGCTGACCTACGTTGCAGCCTAATGATGACACTGTAGACCTCTGCTATAAAACTTGCTTCAGAACTGCATATTTACGAATCGTAAATTTAGTTTCAAAGTATCAAATGTTTCCACCCTATCCACATGCAGAAGACATTAACTGAAGAACAAATATCCCAGTTTTATAGCTAAACGGTTCAGACTGTAACAGATGCTTACGTCAAACATGGAGTTCACAGATTCGTCGTAAATGCCAAATGCTATCTGTGTTACCAGCTTGTCATATTAAAGTTCCCATTAAAATAGCATCTCATATATATATATATATATATATATATATATATATATATACAAACTCGTAATTAAATAGAGCAAATCAATGGGACGTATAACATTGACCAGATGTATATTTCACAAGAAGATAACCTGTGAAGTTAGGTGCAAGTTAAATTTTACTGCCACTGTCCTTTAGCTACTTTGGGCGTTTTCCCACTCACTTGTCTCAATATACAATGATTGGCTACGTCATACGCGCTACCACATGCTATTTTGAAATAAACATTTTAGAACGTGTAAATTAAATAATTCTGCAACAAGTTAGAGGCTTTAAATACTTGGGGTATAGTAATTGCAGTGCAATAAAATTAGTGCTGAGGTGACTGCTGGCATGTTGCCTCGTGTAGACTGGTGAAAGTTTACCGACGTTTTAGAGACGCTTACTGCCTCCATCATATCGCACTGATGATAAAGGTAGCAAATGCCTCTGAAACATCAGTAAACGTCTACCAGACTAAACGGTGCGTTATCTCATAAGACAGTAATCTGCACAGTCGCAGCCGTGAGAACCTGAAATCTCACGTACAGAAGTCACCGGATGTCAGACAAATTACCAAGAAGAGTTTTCATCTATAGACGTCGAGGAAAGCAGGAGTTTATGAAACCCACGGATGAGATGGTTTAAACAGAAGGCCTATGTGCAATATCGGAAAGACTCTAATAGACCAAAATTCTGTAAGGAAGAAGGTGTCAGGTCTAGGCACTTAACGAATTACGATTCTGTTCCAAGTCTTACTGAGGGAGTAGGCACGCATTAAATTATTAGACTGTGAACTGATGAGGCGAGAAATTAAAAGCTTCTGACATTCTAATGCATTCAAAGACGCTCATTTATAACACCTAAGTAATGCTGCACTAAATATAAGAAGTTCTAAATGTTTTAGTGCATCATGGACTCAGATAAAACTCCACTAAACGTTAGTCAGCTGTTCACAGAGGCTAGCATTAACTATGGCGATGAAGCTTGTGTTAATCATCCACCACGCGCAAGCTAGATCTGCTCTCCCGTGGCCCAGTACTGAATATCCAATAGCTTGGGAGGTCAGCAGCCTACTTCCGTGGTTCCCTTTTTTCGTTTCCTGATATCTAATTACATTCCCAGAAAGTCTGCCTTCTCAGGCTGGTAGAGAAAATCGTTTCAACGGTATTTCTTTTTGTAATATGCCTAGAAAATACCTTTTATTTTGGACAGCCGCATTATATACAACTTTCCAAACTGGAGATTGAGACAGATTTTACACCATAATCGTCGTTGCATCGGGTTTACATAATTTTATGATTTATTCAGGTTATATAAGTTAATAAAGAACAATAAAGCTACAATCTCTATATAAAGCAAACCCGACTTTTCCATGATGGCCTCACAGATAAGTGAAAAAATGAAAATTATGTTACATCCTCCATGGAAAATAAACAGCTGAAATTAACTTTGTAATATAATAGTAAAAGACAAAAAATAACCACTACAATTGAATGTAAATTGCTCATCAGAATGACCAAATATTTACAAAAAGTTATAATCTAAATAATTAAATATATATTAAATTATTAATTAATTAAGAATACTGTTCGTAGTACGACAATCGTTTGGAGGTTAGCGACTGGAATCAACATAAATGTAGAGACTCCTTAATTTATTTTGGCTATTACTTAGTCTACAAACAGCCTGAACCACATGTTACCCGCGAGCCGCCAATTGCCAACCCCTCTTCCAAGGGGACGGGCACTGACAGAGACCAATATCCTGCCATCTAGTGAGATAAACGGATACTATAACGTCAATTCTTCATAAGAATGTTACGAAAACATATTTCAAAATTTTTAAGAAGAAAATATTGTTCGAAAGCTTATTATTCCCGTCAGAGAATGTAATATGTTTAGTATATGAAACGAAATATAATTAAATATACTCGAGCCTTACTTACGAGGTAAAAATGTGTATAAAAATATTCTTACTAAACTAATTCCATGGAGTCAACTTTTATTGAGAATCAGGTACCCGTCATAATCAAAAAAATACGTCGACTTTTATGGAACCGGAAGTTTAATTGTAGTATCCGTGCCACCAGCCCTTATTCAGAGCCAGACGAACCTATTTCACATCCAACCACTTTACAATTACAAAGATTACACATTAATTTTGATACCAAACTCCTATCAACGTCAGAGGTCCTGTAAAACATTCCGTAACATGCTGGTTTTTACGTGAGATATTATCCCCTGTCCAGCCCTCAACGTGGGGCACCACCCCTTGTCGAGTAGACTCTCGGTGACTGCTCGTTCAATAAACTCGCAGCTATCCTCTAAATCGGGAGGACAAATCACTTAACATGCGACATAAACATATACAAAAAAATTTAGTCGAAAAACCTGAGAGGACGTGACCACATAATCACAGACCCTGCATGGGACGATAATATTAAAATGGGTCTTCAAAGAAGTACTGAATGAGATTCAATCTGAAATAAACGAAGAAGACCAAACAGTCTTCATATCACGCAACTAGTAAATTAATCAAAACCTATACAAGCCTGATGAAAATCGAAGATTCGACTCCAAAATCACAAAAGTCGAATCTTCCCTGAGTTACAGAAAATCATAATCGCCACAGACGCTTTCCTTAATAACATATTACAGCATTGTTGTCTTATTCTTGACTTGTTATCCAGAATTCAGTTACATGAAGTAAACTTAAGTACAACTCGCTTTCAAAATCCTGATCTAAAAAATTGGTGAGGTACATAAATTGTTTTAAAAAAGCAGATCTTGTTTGTAGGAATTCTTTAAGGCAAGCCTGTCGCTCAACTTTAGTTTTCAAATTTTCCATTTCACTCAGTACTTCCACCTCGATCGTCACTTCGGGCTGGCAGGTGTTTTACGCAGCGAACCCTCATCACAGCTGTTATCTCATTAACACTCTGCTGGACTGAAGGACGGACGGACAGACAGACAGACATAGATCTACATGCTTACTGTGGTGCTTTCGCTCCCCATGGATGTTGTATGCCTTATCAGACTGGATCTGGAACACCACCCATCTTCGTGGAAACTGAATAGAGGTCAAGGGTACGTATATCACAGCATTAAAATACTTTAATTGGTTATTACTGTAAGCGACAATGTATTGTACTAACACTGAAACAATAATTTAACTTATACAGCAATAAACGGAAATGCTTTAAAGACGGTCCACCTTGGGAAACTAACAGTCGCTCAACCAATCAATAACTTCTTTGCCTATTAAAGAATCCGAAAGTTCATAATCGTGTTCACAAAGCCTGTAACTGGGCCCTGTCCTGAGCCAGATCAGTGCACTCCACACCATCACAACGGTAGCTAACGATATTTAAGGTCGTTGCAGATTGCAATGTAACTTCATTGACTGCTTCTAACTTAATACTAAAATCACAGGGTTCATTCCAGAAAGTGAGTAGCTTTAATACCTGTTCAAGATATATTCATAACCAACCCTTTCTGAAACATATTCTCCTATTTTATTTCAGGTTTACCTTCAGAGTTCATAGTCACTCGAGTTTCAGAGTTTTCAACACTTTGCATTTATTCTAACCAACAAAATTCTGATCCATACAATGCCACAATGAAATGTGGCATTACGTCGGCAGACATTAAAAATGATGACCATAAATATCGCGAATTTGTTTCCATAACATGTATAGTCAGTAACAGACAAGTTTATTAAAATATACCACGTTTATAGTAAGATATTCGAAGCATTCCATGTCGTCGTCGTCGTCAGGACAAACAGAAATACAAAGAGGGTTTCATTAGTGTGCATGAGGTGTGGCTTTCATACGCTGAGATCAAAGACCACTTCAGTTTCAATAAAATTACATAAAATGAATAATGAAATAGGTGTGGCTACGTAAAGTAGGTATCAGTGACCATTATACTCATTATTCTTCTTTTTATTCGTCCTAGACACTAACATTTTTAAGCAGGAAGCTCATGTAAGTAATATTTAAGTTCAGTTCGTGCATCAAAGAAGACACAGATTTTCGGTAGGGGCAGGCTTTATTGCATTTGCCACTGGGTTCAGAACAGCTCACGGATCAGACGGTCTACTGCGCAGTAAGTGCTAGGGCTCTTTTCCCGGATAAAAGGGGGCTGGAGCGCGTAGAACGTATTTTGTGCATATTTTATTATACTGGGGGCATTCACGCGAATTCACTCGTGTCTTAAGATCGTTTAAAAATGCTACAGAATAATTTCCTGTTTAGGTTTTCTTAAAATTAAAATCAAAGCCGAAATTTTAAGCTTTAAGATGTTTCGTACATTTCACCAGTTCTTGTACGTACAAGCTTTAGCCTTTAAACATTTATTTACGTCGCGCTATTAGACCAGGGAGTAATTTCCGACTGTATAAAAGAAAGCCAATAATAAGTATGCCAGTAATGGGAGGAACAAAATTATTAATGATAATGGAATATCTACTGAGGTAAGGTACTTCAATTATTTCCACTTTCATCATATAAAGTAATAAAGATTATCCTTCGGTTAGAATTATGAATTAATATTGCCTCCACATGTTTGGGTACGTAATACCAAGACATAACAAATTCAAATGGTCGACAGGAGTAAAAATAGCAAGTATATTCCATGGTGGGTCGACATCCGTGAGATCGATACAGATGACAAATCAATAATATTATGTAAGAAGCTTGGTTGCATGGCAGTGAAGGCGAAACAACTCTAAAGAGACTACTCTCTAAAGGTCTGTAGTAATGGCTTCTCAAGCGGGTCTGAGGAAAATTTTACATGCACATAGTAAGATCTACAATTCTTCATGCGACTGGTTGTTGTTAGACTAATATATATTTATTATTCTAAGATTAGTGATAACGGATGATATCAATACTCCGAAGACTCCGTTCTTTATACTCAAAATTATTGTTTCGTAAGAATAACATATAACTGTAAAATTATTACCACGAGAAAGATTTATCATCAAGCTATTAACATAACAAAAACTCGAAGCGTCAGCTCGAGTATGACGAGACACGTGTTTCTTCTATAAATCTGACAATATCTGCGTTTAAGTTATTCGATCAAAGTGTATGAAACAGTATTTAAGAGACTGGTGGAAAAACAAGTTGACGTGGATAATCAATCTGGCGAATGAAATACTGCTTTTTGTTCGTTTACAATCCCGGGCATTGAACTGAACCACCTCACAGAAAAACTAACTCTCTGACAGCAAAAACCGAATGTTCAACACCGCTAATGCCAACGACCGCCCAGATCAGTTCCACTCCCCTCCCATCTCTGTCTTTGTCTTCCAAGTGGGTCTTGGCCAAGAGGTTTTACCCTTTTATTCACAAGCACAGATAAAGCATTGTCCAGAATTTAAATGCTCTCAAATATGGCAACTATTTCTACTACTTAAAACAGAAATGTGAAATCGAAAATAAACTCTGAGAATATACAGAGCTATAAACTAGTCCGACCAAAGTGAGGAGCGTAAACATTTAACAGGAACTAACTAAAATATTCATTATTTAGGAATGAGATTTCAGATTCTTACGGCGATTGGCAAAAAAATTGTTATTTTCAGGGGTTCTGCGCCGCGTCGTCTGTTACAAGTTTACCGACGTTTCAGAGACGCTTGCTGCCTCCATCATCGACCTGATGATAAAAGCAGCAAGCACCCCTGAAACGTCAGTAAACTTGTAACAGATTGCAGAACGTAACAACCCACAAGACAATCGTCTTTTTCTTTAAGAGTGGCGCGCACCTTCCGGTTGTAACGAGGTCAGTTTTCCGTGATACAGTCCAATCCAATCAATCACGCAATCGCTATCAAGATTTGAACCAACAATCCCTGGGGTGTATGAGCTTCCTCGATAAGAGGTTATGGAGTCACAAATGCAGATGGCACTGGCATTCACGATTCAGTTCACTTGGTCGCGCACAATGTGTCCTACTTCCTATGGATCCTGTTACCAGATGACATGCGCAGCATTCCTTCATAAGAAATATCCACTTTTCTTCCACATTTGGAATTCAGAAACTTGCACGTGTCCGCAACCCTTTTCTTTGTGATGATTCTTACACCGACATGGCTTTAATAACTGCATATGGACTATACTCAGAATGTCTTGTGTGCTGTTGCAAGTGAAGTACATTTAGTCAGCACAAATCACCAATCTGAGTGTTCAAGTGTTGTCCTCCGTGACGTCCCTCATTCTAAACAGGAAATATACAGTACAGTCCTTAAAATAAGACATAAATTCCAACTTTAAACAAAACTTTAATATCAAATCCTGATAAGCAAGCGATGGTTCCTGACGTGGACAGGAAACGTTCTCTCCACCACGACCACCCAGTATCCTAATTCAATGGTTACCGTGTGTTATTCCCCTGTGTATAGAAATGACCACTTACCTTCATCGTGTGCCAAGGTTAAGAATGCGTGGAGTTTTACCTCCGGTCAATATACATATACACATAGCAGCTTTACCTTTTACATTTACCTTGTAAGCCAGCAGACCATAGTTTAGATCTTTTAAAGTATAAAACCAGCATCCAACTGAGAGTTGCTTTCTACGACGCATTCTTAGATTATATCCCCAACCTAGAGTAAAAACTATAGTAGGGATCATTCTACCCAACTTCGGTACTAAAGGGAGGTGAGTGGTTAGCTTCACGCTCCGACCACTTTATCCCAGCACCAGAGTAAAGGAGACCGAATGGGCAATTAGACCGAACATCCTGCCACGCTTGTCGGGCGCTGTGGCACTCTGGATCCTCAAGACACGTGTTTGTTGGTACTGGCTTAATGCGCTGCGTAGCAGATGCTTGGGCGTAACCTCTGCTAATGTACCACTCTCCGCGTCAGAAGATAGCCCTTTGCACAGAAGTAATGGGCAGTGAAAGAGGATAAGAACATGAGAGCGAGAATGCAGACTTGAGACGAGCAACCAAAGACGACGCGCGGAGAGATGCCTTAGCAAGTCGAGACAGTGACAAATGACAGTATATAAGGGCACGAAATAATATCCTTGGGACGAGAAGTCGTACATCCAGTTTTACCCAGTTTAATTTACTTGAACGGAATTACTTTAATACCAAGCTTGACACAGCTTCTTTGTTGTATTGTGCAATATTGCATACGGACGCGGAGTGGTATTAAAAAATAAAGAGCTTTTATTAGCGTCTGGATGAAATTTATGTAGAAAATGCTGCAAAATTTTCCAGTTTGCATAGAAACGCAATTTCATCTCTAGAGAATTTCAAATAAAAACTGCAAAAAAAGAACGGAGCATAAGTTAGGCGATTTCCATAAGTGCACCAAGTGAACGCATAATAAGCAGGTCATGCCTGTTTGTTAGTCCGCGGATCTCATTGTCCGAACCATTCGCTTACTTATAAGTTTGGTACGGGGGCTGCACTCTCATATGCCGCAAACGAATTTCAAACTCGGCTCTATCGTTCAACCGTAACCGTGCTTCTTGACATTTTATACTTCACGGATCATTAAACAGCAGTGAAGTCTCCGAGGATCTATGATCTGTCCCTCACAATATGCAGTACAAGTAACAGTGTGCAGATCTAATCATCACTAAATGCGTGCGTAAAATGAACATAAAATTTTCAAATCCGTAACAGCTCTGTAAAATAGTTTTCATCAATTCGCATTTCATATTTTATAAAAATTCCTCAATAAATAAAGAAAAAATGTATTTACGGATTTCACATAAATACAATTGCAACTAACATGAGAAAGATCCTAGGGAAGACTGAGCCATGTTGCAGGTCATAAAATATTTAGTGTGTCATAAAACACTTCCTTATTCGAAAGGCCAGACAGCCACTGTTCAGTCCCGACACTGAGTCTTTAAACTACAGTAGTAACCAAAAATATTCCCAAGTTTCCACTTAGTTCTTCCATGATTTAGTAATAATTTTATCGTCTTTTTAGTTATAAGAACATTTGTTTAATTTCCTTGAGTCAGCCTGAGTTTTGGATGTTAGAAGTCTCAGTGCTGAGTTTATTTAACAAATTACCATCAAAAGAGCGTGCCGTTTCTCAAACGAAGCCAGCTGGACTATTTAGTTTGACATCTCAATTGTTTCCAGGAATGAAATAAAATCGAACACTGTGGTCGATACTCAGATTGATTTCAATTACCAAGCTCAATGACGAATATAAAGATGTATTTTTTAGCTACGTGTTATAAAACGATGAATTATGAGCGCATATTTAATTATGTTGTCTCTTCAGGTAAAAGCTGGTCTCAACTATTTCCACGTTATTTCAAATTAACTAACATAAATGTCGTATAACCAACATTCAATTGAAAAACAAACTAAATGTCTTTAATTCTTGTCCTTGGGTTTTAGCGCCTGGAGTTGAAATTATAATTTCAGCTTTCGGGGTTGATCTGGCAATTGAAATGTTGGCCAATACGTTGGACAATCCTCAATATTTGATGCGGCTCCACCCCTAAAGTTGAAGTTACACATCTCGTAAAATGAGTGAAAGTATTCCATTTTAAAGCACATTCAGATTGAGGCAATGTATTTCATCCTTCAGAGAAGCTCGCTGTATGTGATTGCAGCTTTCCTTGCCACTTATACATTATGACCTGTTTCAGGTTGCTCATTCTCTCATAATGCCACCTTTTCCCCATTAATCCGTCATTCTCTGAGTCCTTATCTTCTGTCACAGTTCACTAAGCTTTCCTTGATCAAATCTGCCTCAGTTGCTACATTCCTATTACGTCTGCTCTTTCTCCAAACGTTTTACGTTATCGCGTTTACAAGAAGCGAGACTTTGCAGAAATTAAATTAATTAATTTCTTGTCTTTTATCACTAAAACATAAGCCGGTTTATTCGATATTGCGTACGTTCATATCCCGCCTGCGTCACCTCGCTTCATTTGGTAGCTCCTCGTATTTGATGGATTACAAATTATGAAGCTCTTGACCATACATTCACGCAATATTCACCATCCTCCATTTGTTTACTCTTTCTTAGGTTAAAATATTCTCCTCAGAACTCTTAACCTTGCGAAAGGCGATTAAAAAGTACCAAATTTGCTACATATGAAACTAAGATGTCAAAATTACTGTCTATGGGCCTCGTTAGTACCTCAGCGTTCCAATTAAACATAAATTAATTACGTTTATGCTGATTCCATCTTCAGGATTTGAGAAGCTTGTTTCTCCGGAACATTGGTATCTACATGCAGTCCATGGCATTACAACGCAGAAGATGAACATCGGCAAAAATTAATTTGCATTTTGACATTCGCAAATCTTGCAGCATAGTGTGAGAAGTAAAACTGTACAAACCAATAACATTTCGTAGTTCATTACTAACATTTACATAAGTCAACCTCATGTCTGCTCGTGTTTACAGTGGTTTGTCTGTTCACATCACTATGTTATGCCTCGGACAAAGCACGCAGTCAGTAAAAAATCTTGAAACACAAACGGTAACAACTTCATTTCTCTATTTGTGTACAGTATATTACATATATCTGATTGAACTACGAGCTATCTGCATCTGTCTATATATTTATGCGGCTGGAACAATACATCATTTGAAAGCGAATGAATTGGCATATAGGTAGCCCAGAGCGCTGTAAAACAGTTTCCTTTGTTGATAAATGAACATGGCCGGAAGATCCAACACCATGAAGTGGAAACAAAAACTCCATTATGACAATAATCAATATAAAATCCATTAAGAGAATTGGTCACTGTCCCGGAAAAAAGTTCGTCAAAATCAATCAACAGAAAATTTCTACTTTATTAAAGTACAACAGAAAGATAATGCGTTAGCCTCCGTAGTCTTGAAAGTGAATGATTCTGAGTTACAGCGGTAAACGTTCTTGGCGCTTTTAATACTAACTACGAGATATCTCGTCCACAAACACTGTTTTCTATCCACCCCTTTGCTCCACAACTTATTTCCTAAGACCCATCTTAATACTATAGTCTCATCAGTTGAGTCTACCTAATTTAGTATAATTGGATCAGTTGGTTCAAATATTTAAAGGGAGAACAGACGCTAACTGCATAAGGAATGAACCTGTTTGATATCAGTAACAAGAGATGTACGACGTACATGCCACAAACTAATCAAATTTAATAATACGACAGGTATAATTTCAAAGAAATAAGCATCGTGTACAATATTGCCAAGAAAATAGTATCCTAAGAGAGTTTTTAATTACGATCTGCGAGGAAAAAGGAATGTTAGAAGACCAAAAAATTGGGCTCAGTAAACATGATAACTGGTAGGGAAAAGGCCAGTAAGCGTGATCCTGTAAGTTCATAATGATAATAGACCCCATATTCAAAATAACAAAATCATAATATAAATAAGGTAACAATAAACAATATAAGATGTGAGATACTCCGGGTGTAGATTAAGTCGATGTCGTTCTTATGGGCGTCACAAGCCACAAGACCAGCGTCGACAATCTGCACCATGTACCGCCTAAGGAAGACACTATCTCCATAAAAAATAACACAAAAACGCGTGTCCCTGTACAGCTTTGCGTGTTAACTGTTCGAGGTCACAGTCATAACCTTTTAAATAATTTAATAAATTACGTAATTTAACATTAACAGTAAACAAAGAGACCCAAGCTACTACACTGAACATCTCAAAGTCCACGGTTGCACCATCAGAAGTTTAAATTTGTTGTCTTTTGCTTAAAGCTTTCTGTTAAAAATTCACCTCACAAGCTTAATAACAGAAATGGCTAATTAATCTATTTGCGGAAGGAACTTACCAAAATTCTTTTCATTTATTGAACTGCTAATTAAATAAATTTAAAATGTCATTGTTGGTTTTGTGGGCTGTAACGCTCTCTGGACTAATATTTTATGTAGATCCATACAAACGTGGGGAAATTTATAGGCGTTTTCATGGGTAGCCATCCAAATAAGTCCTGTAAAGGCTGACTGTTAATCGTCTTCGAATTTGTTGTTATCCATTCCCGCACAACAACAGTCATTATTCCTTGCTTGATTATAATTATTAAAATTATTTATTTCTTCTTTCCTTTCTTTCTCTTTTTTCTACACCCTATGCCTTATTCAACAGCTTTATTCCTAAACGGTAGCTTACTCCATTACAATTTGTTACGAAGGCTGTATACAATAAAACCAGCAACTGGCTCTTAGTCGGTTAATGCACAGCATACATTGCGTTGTATTTCCATGCCAAGCGCTTGGAAGAAGACAGACACAAGAGACTTTAATACGTTGTGCGGGACTGCATAACAAACAAATTCTGAGACAATAAACATCCACTCCGTACATGTTCAATTTAAAAAAAATGGGAAACTTGTTATATAAGATTTAATGTCGAGGGAATGAAGGCATGTATTTGTAAAAACCAAGTCTTAAACAAATTTCCCCTCAAAGTGCGACATATTTTTGCTTCCTACGAGTTATCACAACGATAGTGTGGCGTGCAATATATAACGTCTTACAGCATTAACGGCGCCCTTATGAAATTAACGGTCATATTATGTTTCCACACCCACCCTCTCCCCCTGCAGATTGGATCTCCCGCTAAACACGGAGCCGCGTGGTTTTGTCGCGCAGTTGTTCAGACGTAGAGCGACAGCGGGAAGGTCTACACACAAGGCGCACAGCCTCTCCATCTTGGTAACTAAAAGTGGAAACATTTTAGGAAATCGTCACGGGACATAACACACACCTGTTACAGTGTAACGGATGATCAACATCTACAGTGTATCCTGCGACTGCTATAACAGACAGCAAAGTTCAACTGGCCACTTCGTATCTTACACAACATGCAATTGCAGGTCAGTCTCGATTAAAGTCGAAGTTATGAAAAGTAACTAAGGAACAAATTAGAGGCATATTAGCAAAGCTTCACAATATTCTCGTGAACAACATATATAACCTTCATTAAAGATAATTATCATATATATTAAACAAATGCAAGTCATCTCAATTAATATATGCTGCAAATAACATGACTGTGAAAAATAATTTAACGTCTCGTTGGTTCTAAAATAATGAGAAAATAAACAGATTTATATTCTCGTCCGATCAGCTTTGATGTCCGCCAAAATCACGTGCGAGTCGTTTAGAACGCTTAATCTTGTGAAATGTTCTATATAAGTCAGAACGTAATTGTTATTTGATTTGTTTTCATTACATATTTAAGCAGAAGAAGGAGTTTAATGAAATGCCTTCGTTACCTTCAATTTCCTCCGAACAAAAATAGGACTGTTATTTTGTTTCCAGCGATATAATGATAGGGAGATAATTTATCGTAAATACCACTGCTAATAAAAAGAGCGAAATGTGGAAATATGCAAAGGAAATTTGAGACCTGTGCAAGAAGCTCCGTGTATGACCAGGGCAGGCTGTGTGGGAAGTATGTGCGTTGACCGTAACACAAATGACTCGTCTTTTAAGTAATCGTATTTTACGCAGCAGCGGGAACTCTGAATCCCAGACGTTCATTTAATTAAACTTACTTTCGTGTCCACTAACTTTTGTAGTATTTAGGGTTTAAACAGGAACTACGTTTTCATTTTGTTCACAACGTAATTCTATGTAAAAAGATCAATATTAAACTATGTTAAAAATAGACTCTTACTTTTCATAAACTAATTCCCGGATCCATAAAACAAACAAAACATCATGTAATTAATGAGAGTTATAACTGTAAGTTACAGAAACCAGAAAACAGAGATACATTTCGCCACATGTTATGAGCTTACCTACGTTGTAATATAAATGTCAGTCAAAGATAACTTCTGTTTAGCTTCATTACGTGACATGTTTGGTAATTAGTTCATTTATTTATTGAATTGAATTCTCTGTATGGAATGGTTCTAAAGAAAAACATGAATTATTAATTATAAACACACATGCATAAAGTGGTGACTGTGTGATATCGTGATACATTTATTTTATACTACACTAAACTTACGAAAATAAACATTTATAAGGATATCAATCTTAATTTATCACGTGTTATAAATATTTTCAATAAAAAAATTAGATATATGTTTATCTTTGGTCAGCGAATTCGCATGATATATGACATTTTAGTTTAAAAAGCTACTATGAAAATGTTAAAATTTAGTGTAACTTACTGCTTACTCAAACATTTTAAATCACAAACTGCAAAAATTTATAGTCTAGCATATTTGTCCTCAGTCCTGACTAAGAATAAATTCCAATTCATGAGCAGCAATTTTATGCTAAATAACAGGCATAGATATAGAAAAACGTAAGCATTCTATAATCATTAGCATTTGTTCACATTCAAGATACAACACATAGGCCTACAAGATGGATTAGGAAAGAACCGCACATATTATTCCCGATATCACAATACTGTCTTTGAGTCTTAAAATTATTTTCCATTGTTTTCTTGGATCTCAATAAGAGAACAGAAAGTAATGACACAACCAGACTGATCACATTCGAACAATTACAGCTGAAAGATGTGTAAAAAATGTTGTACAAACCATAAGAGAACAGAAATTTAGTAATAAATGTACAAACATATTTTAAAAATCTGAACAGGAGCAGATAAAGACAAGTAATTCGTGACGCTGAGAAAGAAGAATGGTGTATCTCAAAATACAGTGATAATTCATTGTTAGACTAGTGTTTTCACCTAATTCTATTCATAACTATAAATTATATAATTTAATTCAAGAAGCTCATCTACTTTAGAGTAATATTCTTTTAGGCTGCGACGCCGGAAGAATTCGTCACCTTCAACTAACACGTTTTGATTTTCTGTAGAAAAAATTTGTATATAAGTAATAAGTTATTCCCTAAAACGTTATAATAGTACACCCAAATGATAGTAAGACATGTTTATAATTACATACAATAACAAACAGAATTTGATTCGAGTATTATTTAA
Organism: Zootermopsis nevadensis; assembly: GCF_977971745.1. Lineage (NCBI taxonomy): Eukaryota > Metazoa > Arthropoda > Insecta > Blattodea > Termopsidae > Zootermopsis > Zootermopsis nevadensis. The sequence continues at coordinate 1,012,569 of NW_028259159.1, forward strand.
TCCAATGGTCGTCTGCACAAGAACCTGTGCCGCTCACTAATGAGGTACATTGCATTTCTTTTATAGATTATAAACTTACGTTACTAAGCACCGTTAATGAAGGCGGAAAAGTTAGGACTAACAATCTGTGAAAACGGCAAGTCGTATGTTATGTGACTTCTACACGGACTCTGTCTCCCTATCATTAAACCAGTTAATAGACCGTCCATTGTGTAATTCTTTTGTACTTGTCAAGTGGATTTTGCCCCAGCGCTACTCAAATTAGCACCCCCGACCCTTCAACATACACGCATAAACAGGGCTACTATGACTTCTGTAATTTAGTTCTACAGCTGGGAAATCAGATAAATCAAATTATGTTTCCTGTTAAAAGAAGGCAGATTTAAATCACAAGTAACAACTTAATTGTACAATGTAAAATGCTTAAGAATGCATTATAACAATTTATCTTACAGAAAAATCTGTTAAAATAAATTAAATTTCCATATTACCGCAACAAAGTTTGAGATTCTAAAGAATGTGGAATAGGGTAGATGTTTGTCAGTTATGTATGATGACCGTAGGATGAGCTGCCACTAACTCTGTTAGCAAACGTGACAAATTAGTTTGCAAAACGCAGTGACAGGAGGGTAAAATGTTTATCGTTAATTCCAATGTATGAGACGCATATTTATTTTTTGCAATAATATCAGCATTTGATAAATATTACAGAAAGTGTTCCTAATTTAAACCTAAACACAGAAAGCATGAAGTATTTCTAAGACCTTCTGGAAAGTTTCTTTTGCAATTGTACTAAGAAGAAGTGATGGATCGGGTTTAAGAAGTTCGTTCACTAGTTGAACACGTTCCATAAAATGTAAGAAAGCAGTAGGTCTATGCAAATGAGCTCATGTAAGTATACATGATCACTGCAACTGATGTGAAAGATAAATTTAAGTTAAATGAATTAGAATGATCTGTTGTCTATTAAAACAATTATAATTATTTCTAGTGTGCAAGAGTCGCCTTTAAAGTCGCAACGTCATCACATCACATATTACATGTTGTAAATAGTTTTCTTTAACAAAACGACGCAATTAGTTTGAATTACAAAACAAAAAGCAAGAACAGATTTAGGCATATATTATGGCATTAATAAAATGCTAAATTTATTTATCACAGAAGTGGCTGGTGGTTAACCAGTTTCCCGGATTCCTTGAAAAACTTATAGTCCATCAGCTAGTAAAAAAGTTTAGGTAAATTCTAGGATATTTTAGAGTACCAAGAACTCTTACTTTCATAACTTCACAATCAATAATTCATTACGTAACTCATTATTTGACGTTATATAATTTGAACCACTAACAGCGTCGTTAAATAAATCATAAATAAATTAGCAATCCCTTTCCATTGTCGTAGAGAAAAAGGATTTTCGCGCTTTCTGGTCCACATTTCAGAAAGTCTCCATTCGGTTAACGACAAGAACCACTGCTGATTATGCTGAGTACTGGGCCCAAATATTTTTACAAACCTGGGTTAGCTCGTACCATGAGACAGATAATACGTAAATCAAAAGCTTGTCTATTCTGCTGCAAACAGAAGCGATTATCCAGACATAGTTTTATAAAATACAACATACCTTCATTATTTTCTTTAATAGTGCAACAGACAGGTTGAGAACAACTGTTCTGGGTGGATGTATGATTAATGTCGTGTCTTGTATTTGCATTTTGCTGTTCCCAAATAATTAATCTAAATCCTGCTAAAATAACTTTGTATCAACTTTATGTTTATGGTCATCAGAATACTATTATGATCACTGTTTCAGTTTTGGCTTGAAACCCGCCCGAGGGTTTAGAGTTTGTTTCTACTGTCTACTTCTCTGTTCTGTATCGTATTTCCTTCTTTTATGATATCAAAATTTAATTTCATCAGATGCATGTTTTCACAGTCCTCATATATTTACCTCTTTAACATTTACAGAAAATTCAGCAGATGTTATTTATTTGTAGCTCAGCAAGAAGGTCTTAAGTCATATTTAATTTGTGTTAACTTAAGACCTTCTCAACGAACACCATAGATACGCTGCAGTGAAAAATATTTATTAATTACGAATTTAGTTCAAAATTCTAGGACGAATAAAACCACAAAAGGAGAAACTTCACAATTCACAAGCTACTTCTGTTACTATTATGGTCTATAATAAAGGGCATTCCGTTGGCGAAACACGTATGACTACTGTAAGAACTGAATGGTCATTTATTTAACGACGACTGCTTTGTTATATATATATATATATATATATAATTATTTATTATATTTCATCCTGTACTGTTGTTCAGTGCTTGACTGTTATTAGCCTTACCTGACTGTTGTCAATCACTTAACTAAATGAATTGAATTGAATATATATATATATATATATATATATATACCGACACACGGGAAAGACTACGATTGTGGATAACGTTTTGGGACAAAATGTGGAAGCGCTCATCAACTCATCGCGGCATTTTCCTGTAGAGGCTAAGGGAAACCACAACAAAACTGTCAAAATAAATATCTCTTGGCCGGGACCGTACTTGACAAATGAGGAACTCATACAAAATGTTGGAGTAAAGAGACGACTTGTTAAATTAAGGAAAAGTTAAAATAGAGCAGTTAAGTATCAGTTACGTGGTGCAAGGCATAGTATATGTATATAAACAAACACAGCCAGAATTCGACTGCCTCGGAACTCGGGTAAAATATATAAAACATATTTTAATTACAGTCAAGTCTTGGACAGGAAACGACTCTGCTTCAAGAGGGCTTCGATGTCTGACGTCCCAAAATTACGTGTAAACATGAGTCAACATGAACCTTAAATATCCGTAACTTCTTATTTGCCAGCAAAGCGTTGTTTGCAGAGCACTTAGCCTACTTTGCCACGCCTTTGAACGGATACTCGCAGATGATTTAGGCGCTCGCACATGCTCTCGTGATGTAAAAACAGCCTTGCTTTCTAGATCATCCTCACAGGCGTTTCAATATTTCATCATAAAGGCTGACAGCCAAACTGAGCAGAGCACATCGGGGACAAAAGGATGAACCGGTGGCGTAAACTGATAGAGAAAATGAATTGTGCTGACAGGAACGGGAACGAGACTGAAATAGCTCTTTCTGTTCTGATTCAGAATTTACTACAAAACCATTTCTTATACATTATACTGCACTGTTCCCCCGTTACAAGCCCATTACCTATACAGGACAACACACGGCAGCGTATGAATCTGTCACTAAGCGACAGTATCGAACCTATCTAACCTAATCCTTCGGAATCCTAAAATATGCAGCGACATCTGTTAGTAACTGTAGTATTTATACACAGAATACGTCTAGAATAGTTTTAAAAATTTCCCGTTAACCTATTTTCAGTGCACACGATTTCCCCTGTTCGTTAGATTACAAGTCACGCAACACCGCAGCATTTGTTCACGCAGGATGAAGTAAGGTTCAACTTTCTCCCCTGTCAAATATCCGCGCGGCTTCTTCAAATTCCACTTATTACGTAACCGGTGTTTCAGTTTTATATCAAAACTGTGAAACATTTGAAGCGCCTACTCTACACAGAAACCTTACGAGATTACCTCTCCAAATTTGCATGTAGCTTCCTCCTAAGTGACATGGTCACATATCAACTGTAGGAAACAGAATCCTTACTTTAGGCAGAATAGCGTGAGTTTTGTTGAAGGGGAAGTAAAACCACGCCCGTTGTCTCTTGTTACCGGATTTTAGCACATAAATTACAAAGATTAATGCAACATTTAGAGAAAATATGAAACCTATATATACGCCAAAAGACCCGAAAAGGACTCTCAAGTAGAAAATATTGTCACTTTAAAACAAATGCGTACGTAATATTGGATCCATTCCAAACTTGTAAATGTGAACCTTTGAAGCACGCTATAAAAGTCATAAAAAAGGAAGAGGATGCAAGGGGATTTCAGATATGACGCGTGAATTACAATGACGGAACAGAAGGAAAAAAGGCGTCATCTGCCAAGTCCCCCTGAGTCGTGTTCTCCGCCATTAGTAGCCACCCGTCACCTAGCAACTTCGCTTCACTTTGCTCGCAAAACAAAGACTAAACAAGGAACAGTTCATCAAATCATTGAGTGATAAAAGTCTTTGAAGGTAACTAAAATTATGGAGTTAAGAAGGATGGAATGGAGACAAATACGAGTACTTGACAACGCAACCCAGGCGGGACACCTCGCAGCGCGATGTGCTGGTACAGAAACATCAATATCGGGTTCAGTACTAACAAATTCAAAGTTATTAGGCAATTACTAGACCACTGGTCCCAATCAGCCTCCTATCAAACGGATACAGGATTCTCCTTCTCTTAAAGTAAATGAACCGGAGCATGAAGTTGACCACTCACCTTCACTACCATCGGGGTCTAGAATGCGTGGAATTTTACTTCCAAGGTTCCTACACACCTTCATAGTGTAATGCCTACGAGAATTGGCAATTATGACATTTACCTCTGAACACAGAACTGGCTCCTCTGTGAAGTGGACTTCTGAGTCAATGAGGGTTAAGTGGCAACTCGAAGTTCATCCAAGCCATTATAAGCTTTACCATCATAGTGGACAGTCAGAAGGAGGCAGTGAAGCATGAACCACATGTTCTGCCTCGCATCGCTTCAATCTATCATCTTCAAAACCCACGATTGGGAGGGGAGCAGTTTGCATAATCCTCTGAGGCACGCGGGACCATTACGTAACGCAAGGGCATTTGCCAAGTTGACCATGGAGCACAGCGCTAACTTGTATGCATGGCTAGACGTTAATGGCGATGTGGGATTTACATGGTGCTAAAGACCATCAGCCACATTTACGAGGCAGGATAAAACAGTTCTCAAGTTGACGGTAAAATTTGCGATCGCGTCTTCAAGGAACAGTTCACAACCATGAGGTCGGAAATCGGTACAGCGCAGAGAAACAAGCAATCACTCACGCCTCGGTATTTACGTGTCCCGGGGTGGGACTTCCGACACCGACTACCATGACTGACGGAAAATCGTTATTTATAACAAATATCTAAATATCCGTGATAATATCTTTTTTCGTGCACAGCAGTTATGATAGCCACTCTCCACTGCGCGAGACACACCTAATGTAACCATAAAGACGTAGGCAGTATGTTCCTCCGAAACGTTGGAATCTACTTACAAACGACGCTGCAACCCAGAAGCCTAACATCGATATAAAATACACGACGTATTTCGAAAGGCATAGCCAAGTGCTGCTTCATATTCGGAATGTCCCGAGTCCAGATCTTAGACCGGAAATAAGCTACCCCGACTTCCTTTCGTGGTTATTCTCAGTACCTCCAGGAAAATAAGTCTCGATCACTTCATTCCAGATTTTTCCAATTAATTATTCTTCAATCTTCCTACCGTTCGAAGCAATAAAGTGTGAACAAGTGACAGCATCGTTAAATAAATCATAAATAGACAAATAAATAAATAACTGGAGAAGCTTTCAATCCGTCTTCAAGCGAATGGGTGTCCTTCTTCAGAAGCTAACAGTCGCTCAGATAGCCAACAAATTACTCTCCTTTTATGGAACGCGAAGTTTCATTACCGAGTTCACAAAAGTCCGCCACAGATCCCGGCCCTATTTTATTTGCTAAAGGTATCTAGCGTTGAATGATGTTGAGAGACATTACGTACAACGAAATGGAAACATACAGGAACGTATTTTAACGTACAACTGGCATTCGTCTGGATGAACCACGGGAAGAAACAAAGTCGGTCAGGGCAGCCAACTTTCCTGCAAGAAATCGAAGGACACCTGTCTAACTTAAATTAGTAGTGAGACCGTCGCACCAAGCTGCTCGGTTTAATATTGTCAACACAAGCGTAGTCAAATGAAATATTATTGCTGTAAACAAGAGACACGCCATACTTAATAATTTTACACAATTATAATTAGGTACAATTATTAAGTTAGAAACAATACTACTCATCCAAAGGCTGTGGTTCAGCAACCGATCGACTAGGCCAAACATTTCCAGGATTCGATCCAACAATTTATTCTCTGAAAGTACTCACGCGAGCACTAACTGGTAGTTCTACTCTTACTGAATATTTCATTCAACGTCTGCTATGGGTACTTTTCCATTTACCTCCCCTGACTGTTCTCTAATTATTCTGAAACTAAATATCACGAACTCAATCGTGCAGTGTGGTAATGAGCACTTCTGCCCCGCAGTCGAGGAGTCTCCTGTTCGAATTTCAGCTATGAGGCCGGCTATCCGACTGGTTCATTGATGGTATTCATTAGTCCCTCAATACATCTGACATTAAACACGCCAGGACCGCTTCTTACCTAGGCCTTATTAATTCATAGCACACTATTATGCACCTACTCAAATCTATTTGACGTACTAAGCTGAAGAAAGTTCTTAAAATAAGCTAATAAACAAAACTGACACTGCTATATCGGCGCATAAGGCGCATACTTAGAAAATGTAGTCAAACGATGGAAATAAACATATCTTACAAATTAAACTGCTGATATAACGGATGAAACAATATTTAATGGAGCATGCTTATATAAATGTAACTTTTAGTGTAACATTAATATTACACATACAATTTCTTTTCTGTAACGAAAATAAAATATGTAACTTCCGAAGCAGATTTTGAAGTAACAAATTAAATGGAATATACTATTCTTCATTCTACAATACGCTGCTATGATACGGCAAGGTCAATCGATTTACTACTTAGAAAGCAGACAGGTGGTGTTCGTCAGAACATATGATGTCTTACGTCATGTCAAACATATATCTAACATGATTGTGTCATTTCTTCGTTTTAATTAATCCAGGAGCAATTAATCTTTGATAATAAACAGCCACTAAGCATCATATTTCACGTACGAAGATTATTTTTCAAAAAGTTAATAAAAACATTAAATTACTTTAAAGAAGTTTCCCAGTACTTGACTGAATCTACTAAGAAAACCACGATAATTCTAGACCAGAACATCCAATTTACGGGCTGAGATTCAAACCCGAGGCCTCAAGGAAATAACACAGGAATGTTAACTACTACACTGTCACTCTCGTTATTCCATTTTAATGCATCATTTTGTGAATACGCCAAAACAATTTCAATAAATCGGCCATACTCCATCGACCGACAGCGTCTCTAGCACACGGTTATGCGAGTAATATAGTAGATTCTAAGCAAGTTTAATATAATTCTTCTTCTTCTTAAAGTGCCTATCCGTTCCGGATGTTGGCGATCAGCATAGAGCATGCTTGATTGTACTAGGGAATTATAATGGAGTGGTTTCCCGTTGTCTTCTCCATCGCAGTATCACAACCGGTACAATCAATATGTGATTGTCGCCTGTGAATATCTGGTGACGGGCCTTTAGGGAAGTCATTCTTCAATAGCCTCGGCCCAGAAATGACATAGCTGCTGCCCTATGCCATCTACCGTGACCCTGGTAGAGGGACCCTTGCAGGTTGCTACCCCTCGGGTCAAGGGGAACCCGGAGTTCGCGTAGGCAGGGGCACTCACTTCCCTGAAGTAGGACTATCTCCGAAGAGAGTTCCTACCCGCTACCGGATTTAATGTAATACGATAATAAAATATTGTCCTTTTACTCAGAATTGATTTAAATGCGCTCCTCTTGATAGGAATGAATAATTAAAATGGGAACAGAGCCAAATTTCAACGTTATTAGTACAAAGGGTTTAATGCAACTGTCTGCACGAGTGTCACGTTGAAAAACAATAAATCTTATCATCTAGACACTGTAGCTAACACCAGTGCAGTAAACTGAAACAACACACAAAGTAACTATGTCTTGTGTCAGAATTACACAAATTTTACGCTTGCTTCCTCAGATCCTTGATGATGTTATCTTCCCATCTCATTCTTGGTCTTCCAAGTGGCCGTATTGCAAGAGGTTTCCGTACCGAAATTCTGTATTCAAGCCTTGTTTCTTCCAGCTCATCGCAGTCTCCTATACTCCACAATCCTAAATATGTTAGGTTGCTTTACTTTATTTACCAATATTCGTCACGAAGATTCTCATTGTGTTAGAACCCAAACCGGTCGTCACGCGGACGCATTCCATCAACTGATATAACAGACGTAAATCTGAGATGTAAATAAATTTAGAAATTGAATCCGAGACATTTGTAAAGTGAATTAAAATACTATGCGGACTTTAAACTTAAATATGATATGCATATATTATTGCTAATACTTTTTTCTTTACCGTTGCATATATGTTTTCGTGATAATCCATCAACATAACAAGCGTAGTGGTTTCATGTCAACTTTCGTTACGCTTCGCCTGTACGCTACTTTGCTGCAGACTCGATTACCCCGATAAAACACAGGTAGCAGGGCGCGTTCGACGTGACGTGACATTACATCAGCACCAGCTTTCTTCTGACCTCACACGATGTGCCTCTGTGTCACGAACATCTGTGTGCGAAAGAGTGATAAGTAGGCCCTTGTGATATGAATACGTGATGGAAATCGAATATGGACTGAATGAAACTCGAATTTTTATAATGGTGACTGGAAAAAAAGTATCGGTAAAAAATATGTTTATATTTGTCGGTTTGAATTCATACTTTGCTTAGATGTAAATCGTGTCTTGTTCATTGCAAACAATGTTTTAAAAAAGTGCAAACCCACGGGGCGTCACAAGCCAAATGACCAACACGGACATTTTCACCACTGTGAGAACCTCGAACCTCATACGGCATGACCTAAGCAGGTGGACATCTCACTCACGTCGTGTGCGTACTGTTTGTATGCTTAGTTGACTTGAGAATGTTTATTAAATTGCGTGCATATGTCCGTAGAGAACGCATACGGAAATGGTACCTGTGTGCACCATAAAAACATTTATGCTGGTTTTGAGCCACTGGAAGCAAACGGGAAAAGATAGTCTTAAACATCGCCTGTGCGCTCAGTGATACAGCAACTGCGTGGGATGTAATTTCGAACTCCGTTCTGGTGATTAACTTTTTCGGACAACCATAATAATCTACATCAAAAGTGTTAAACCGAAACCAACAGATCTTCCTGAAGATATATGCTTCCAGTACAATCTCATATAGCGGCAAATTCTTCTCGTCTGAGGAAAGAAATATTATCCGTGACTCCGATTAAGGCCACGCCCATGCAAGCCGTGGATCAGGCTTCACCTATCTGCTGTTAAAACGTCTACACGGCAATCCCAACTGTTACGTAATTTATTTATTTAAAGACGCTGCATCAACTACAGAGTTGGTGTGAAACCGAATGGTACGGATTATGACGTACTGTAGGTAAGCGCTTCTGTGGTTGTATATATAAATTCAGAATCCTACGTTTCTCACAAAAAAGAATTCTTAATGTCAGTATTCTGAAGGACATGGGTCACAAATAAATAATTCTCGAGTTCAGACAATACAAGTTTACTTTTCAGAGTTTCACCTCAAGAAGGATCTCAACGAAAATTGCTTTGCTAAAAATACATGCCACAAAAACCTTTGCAGCTTTAAAAATAATTTCCTTCTATTGTCAAACTGAATTTCCGTTCCTCATGCCTCTTTCAGAAGGCACAATTCCATTTTAAACTAAAATTATAAAATGTACTTCCTTCTGAGAACCAAACAGTTTATGTATGCAGCAGTCAACCTTCCTTTATTTACATGCAAAGAGAAAAAGTGCATAATTTGCGTATATGAACCGCCTTGTCAAATAAATCGTGCGAATCGACATGTAATACTATTTTTTTTAAGTTTTAGTGCAGTTGTACCACACTTTGTTCGCTTCAGACTAAAAATATTTCTAAATTCAGCAAGTTCTACACATAAAATAATTCCATGGGAACGAAGTTCTTGAAATAAATGTACAAACGGAAGTTCCCTGTAGTATTTCATGTGGAGAAGACAAGTTTTATAAAATACAATGGTCATAAATAAGGTTTAATATTTAGGCACACATACAGGCAAGATAGGACGATTATTTACTACTAAGTATTACCAAAAGGAATGTCGGCCCTATTTCTAATTGTTATTTTGACAAGGTCGATTTTCATCTTTTGGTTTGTAATGCCAGCGTTTCGGACTAAATAAACGCCTCAGTCTTCAGGGGAGGCAGCATTTTTCTCCGATATTTAATATATACCTAAGACTCCACACAGCGTTACAATTCAAAACAACACTGACATCTTCACCGCGGTGAGAAATTCAAGTTTCACATAGCACTAGTGTCCAATACGACGGCCACGGAGGATAAAGAGTGCTAACACTCTGAATCAGTGCAGAAGTGTAAAACTGAACAAGTATATCTCAATTTATCGTCGCAGAACTGACATAACTATCGATACCACGCAACCATTCATTTGAAAAGGTGAGGTTATTTTGTTACTACAAGAAAAATAAATAGCATTAGCAGTACTGAAAGAGATGGCAAATATAAACGATAAATTTATTATTGTTTCGATGGGGTGAGACTACGTCTCTGTGGAACTGCAGCCCAAATGAGAACATTGTCCATCCCCCAGATGATACACGAGCGAATATACAGCAGCGGCCGAATGGCATTAGCAGGAAAAACCCGAAGACTGAGAGAAAAACCTGTCCCAGTGCCACTTCGTCACCACAGATCCCATGAGAACTGCCCTGGCAGCAATTCCGGGCTTCGGCGATGAGAAGCGACGACTACCCGCCTATGCTATGACTGGTCCCATATGTAATTATAACCAGATATTATCAATAACCTGACGATACAAAAGTTGGGAATTAAGTTGAAAAAAGACGTCATATAACTGGCAGACGACAATACACGTGTGGTATCACTTGTGAGGTCACCGGATAACCTACTTGCTGGAAAGTCATTGATCGATATGAAGAATGTTTTCACGTGTAGAGAGGCTAGAAATAAGGTGACGGGTGTTATCCACTTACTCGACAGGGAAGGCAAAGAAAGGCTCTTGTTCAGTGTCCCGCCATCACTGATTCGGACTGTCGGATCGATAGTGTGCCTTGATGTACATGAGTTCATTTAATAAACGTAACACTGAACAGCTGAAAGAATCGTTTATAAATATAATTTGCTACCTTTAGCACGAGTTATTTGTGCCAATAACTCTATCAATTAACAGGTCTTGCGTTATAGCACTTAAGGTTGGATGGGGGTTCGACATCTGACTGTTTCGTGAAAAAAATCTAAACACAACACCAAGGTTCTAAGGCTTTGTTTCTTTACTTTTCTCATAATATAAACTGCTTGAGAGTAGGGTTGAATGTCATGTTATTTCGGATAAAGTAATGAATCTATGATTCCATAAATTACGGTAGTTCTTTTAACTACCTTAGCTACTACCGGCTTTGTAACTCGTGCAGACAGGAAGACAATATATTTATTAATACCAAACGCGTTCAGTGATGTTCAAACCTCTACGTCCGTAACATTTCATAACAGTAATCTCCGGAATGCCTGTCATATTACTTTGCAATCCAGCGGACCTATACCCCACCCCCTACTACACGATAATGTTGAGTTCTGAATCACAGTACAATTATTGAACCAGTCAGCTGTGGGTCAGTGATCAGTGGGCAGTAAACCGCTGGCGGCTGGGAGGAATTCACCACACGTCAATAACAACATAAAACAGGTTACACATGAGGTTCTGCTGGAAAAACACGTATGCCTGGAAGCATATTCAACTATTCGGTGCTGAAACGGCTTACGGCTCGTATGGTAACAATTCTTTTGTTGATTGTAAGGTCATTAGTTTACATCGCATTGTGGTATATGACGTTTGTATGTTAATTACTTTAAATTTCGTAAACACAACCTTATATTGTTACTTGATATATTTCCTCATTAATCTCATCTATCCATAAATTTCATAGAACACATTCTGGTTTAAATCCCTATATACCGTTATATGCTAAGTACTAGAATATCTTTTACAACCCGTAACAAGAAGCATGGTGGTAAAGGGCATCATGGAAAATGTTGTCATGCATTTATAGAAGTACTGGCCTTTGATCCTCTACATCAGTCCTGAAGATCTCAGAGGCCTATATTCAAAAGGCGAGTATCTGCCAGAACAAAAATGATCACAAAATCACACTGTTCCAAGGTCGCCGGATATTACTTAAGCCACAGGCTTAACTACCTCTGTTGACCAAAATCCTCTTTAAGAAGCTGACAGTCGCTCATAAAGTCATGTATAGCCCATCTTTTATCGGTCCCGAAGGTTCATTATCGTGTATACAAAAGCCCGCCACCGATCCCTATCTAAAACTATGTGGATCAGTCCACATCCTTCCACCTTATCCTTTAATACCTACTTTATTATTATTCTATCTACACTTAGGTCTTCCGAGTTGTCTCTTCCCTTCAGGTTTTCTAACAAACATTTTGTACTCACACAAGACAAAAGAACGAAAAAGTTTAAATTCTCAAATCCGTGAAAATGCAATGAAGAATGGTGACGGATTGCGAGTAGGAAAGAATATGGTTCTATGCTCTAATGGACTGCATAAATTCAGAAGGCCAGACCATTTCTGTTTTTTTCCCTTTTCCATGCATTAAAAATGAAAAGTACAGTAATATTATTCCATGGTCGGAAAACAAAAATGTTCGTTCTGCTTGTAAATCTATGTAAGCAATATGCATGAGAAGGCACGAGGTACTTCCATGCAAGCCACTTAGAATTAATTCCAATCCTGCTTACATACGAATCCCATCGCAAACTTGCAAATATATAAATATTTAAGTTGTTTGTAATATGATTAGTCCATAAACCTGTGCTACAGAGTTGGAAATAAAAGTCTTTGAACTCAAACAGCTCAGATGATTTTCTACAAGGCAGCCGTGAAACAAAGAACTGTCAACCTCAGCGAATGTATCGCAGCCTGTACCGTCTGTCACATAAATTTACACTTAGATTAAACTTCGAGAAACATGGAAACACCAAATGATGTTGGTATACTTATTCTCAAAAGATCAGTATTTTTAAACGAAGCGATGCTCTTAAAACATTTTCGGTAGAATGGTTTCTGCAAGTCAGACTTGGCTCCCAGCCCATTAGTATGGAGTCCTGCAGACGGAGTGCCGCCACGGCACACAGCGAAAGCGTTTCTTAGTGCAAAAATGAAGTAATTCAAATGTGTAGACAATACATTGATGAACATGTAAAATCTCCATCTAAGTATAGATCTGAATTATCTGAATTTTGCTTAATAAAACCTAAAATGTTTAATCAGTCATCATGTTTGTAATTTTCATTTATTATTCGCCGTAATGAGTTTCACAATGGCCGCTGACATTCTTAAGCGTAAAAATTTAAAAGGTGTCAAAATGAAGAACACTCCAGCCGATATTTCTAAACATTTCATGTTAATGTGTGCAGTGGAATCAATGAGGAAACACACGCAGTGTTCACAAGAAGCTCTCTTAATTTCAAAACCATAACAAAGCTTGACTGTGTGGGAAATTCCTTTGAAATCACTACTCGAAGACGATTTAGAAACCATTCTGTGAAGAACTTCAAAAATATTGAAAGAATAAGTTTTACTGCGTAGTTGGCGCTGCAGTAAACACGGACGCTTTTGTGGACATCGAAATGTAGCGGAAGTGCAGGCAACTAACGAAAGATTTAACTTAATAGCGTTGTCGATTTAATGCTGTCAATCTCAGCTTATTATCTTGTTACGATTTGTACCCAGATGCTGTCACGAGTTAGTGTTCTGCAGAGAGCAATACAAAAAATAAAAATAAGGGAACATACGAGAGTTTCAGTCGAGATTACACTGAGTTATAACACAAGCTGCTTTGTTTTATATACATTTTTTTTAAAATTTAAATCTCACGAAGTTAATTTTCATAAATCATAGGAGTATTTATATTTTACGAATGTTTGGACTTTCGTTAACGACATGTAGAACTGACAATGTTTTTAATTGTACTAAAACAACAGGCCAAATGTGAACTTGAACATTAGAGAATACAAGACGAAACACGGTTTTTACCAGAATAATTAACAGGAAGCAAAGAAATCACTTGGTGTTTAATGATCGACAAGTGATAAGGTTTCTTACAATCCCCTGTATCAAATCAAGGCAGATGATAAGCATAGCAGAAATATTAAATACTAATGAATTTGGTAATATTATTATTGGGTTGATATCTACAAATAAAAACAGTTCTGTAGCTGTTCACAATTTTAAAAAATTAATTTATACTGAGCCAGGTGCCAGTAAGGTAATTGTTATATTAAATTGCTACGGGTGGAATAATTTGTGGTTGTCGATATAGTTATAAGAAAGAAAAGTCATGAATGCCACACTTAGAGTGCATTGCAGACAAACCAGTATTGCAGATGTAAACTATCATAATTGTTTGGATTTAGAACTTTTAGTGTTTTTCTTTCTACGAAACTGAGCCAACGAGTAATACTGTTTCAAGATGAGTGACAAATATCTCAGAAGGAACTGAAATCACATCTCGTGCTTTCGTTGTAGCAACGCCAAGCCGCTGAGTTAGAGCGTTAGGGCACTGGTATCCAAGGTCGCTGTTGCTATGAAACTAAGGCAGGAAGGAAGAAATAATTATGTACATAGGAAAGAATATAGAAAATTAAACAATGGGTAGTTAAATTAAATCATCAAGGATTGAATGAAAAAACAAAGAGATGTAAAAGAATAACACGGAGACATAAAAAGAGCTTTCATTAATACAGTAAACTGAATGTAAAAAGCGTGTGTTGCCACAGTGGTATTTATGCAGTTCACACTAAGGCTACGGTAAAACAATGCACAATGAGACGCAGACTACAGTACACTAAGACAAAAGACATTCACCACTACACTTTTTGTTTACACTTCATTACTGCAAGTTCTGTAGACTATGTGTTAAATATCAGACTATGTGAATTTATGTTGCCATAAGCATTATTCATCATTTACACCGCCATCGTTCATATTTTACGCTACACAGGATATATCTACCTGGAAATACTTACACGTATTGAGAGATTAATTTATTGCATACAGCGTTTTCGAAGTGGAAATAACAATTTAAATTAAAATTAAAAAACTTACTATTCTCATATTACTATTATAAATAAATGCAATAAATATTTTTTCAGCGTCTAGGTGTTGTCGCCCTTTGAAATTATTTCTTGTTTTATTTCTAAATCCCTTTCGTATTATAGGCCGGCGTTGGTAACGTTATTTCATATTCCTGGATTCCGAGATTTTATTTACCTAACTCCACGCTATATTTCTTATCACTCGCGCTGTTTGCGTCATTCAAATTCCATTGTTCCTACACAGGACAGCGTTGGTTATCAAGCTATTGTATTGGAAGCTTTCAAATCATAAAATGTAGCTGCCTTCTATACTGAACTGAAATGTTATGTTAACTTATCCTAACAGACGTTTCAGACTTCTAACCCCTTTTGTATATGTGGAATAACTTTCTCGGCTAAGTTTAAACGTAAATGCTTATAGCGGATGGCGTCTGTCCTGAAGGCATTCGTGGGTTCTGTCTATTCTGTTACACAAGTTTCAGGGTAGTATATCAAAATGGGCTTCCGATTTCTTTGATTGTAATCACTCTCCCATACTTTTCAATTCGTTCAGTTGATATAGTATCATTAATCTGCTCATGGATAAATCAGATGCAAACACTTGTAACTGTATGAGGGACTGGGGCGTTTTACATTGCGCCTGCAATTGTATGTTTAGATTACAAGCAACAAAGAGGTGTCGGAGAAGTTGCCGCTCTATCGCGGCGTACTCAATGAAAGAAACGTAGATAAGCAGCATGTGGTGGAATTTACTCTCGTCTGTGCCATAAGTACACGGAAAGTAGCTTTGATCTGGTGACCAGGTTTTATACACCCCTAGAATCCTTTGAGATCTCAGCAGAACATGCATGAGGTCAGGATGAAACTAATGGCTTACTCAACTCACAGATGTAACTTCATCCCTTCACCCATATACAGAGCCTTGCTAGTATCACACAAAAATAATGCGTTCTATGAGAAGGCAACTATTACGCAGACAGCGTTATGCAGTTGTTCGTGATATTAACAGTGCGACTGTGTTTCCCTTTGCTAGCCCGCTGGCTTGTATCAGTGGTTCTCAGCCGATTTAGTGCGTTTCCATTATCAGAGCAAATCGTCGATGAGGAAAACCGATACAACCCAGAGGACAGGCATTTTTATTCTGTTTCTTTGGTAAATGGCTATTTATCTTATTAATAATGCACACCTGTGTTATACTAGAGTGGATAGATAAATATAAATTTACCGCAATATTTCAGGATTTATGTGGCACCAAATATTTAATTACATGTTTCCGTTCTAATATTTTAAATTGCACTATATTATATGTAAAGTCAAGCTTGTTACACACTGCGCTTTTTCAAAACATAAATTTCTAATCTTCATATTTATTCTGTCACACTTGTTATTTATTATTCGCACCTAACACCGTATCTTACTTTTTTCTATGAACTATAATAAATATTACAACAATTTAGACAAACGAAAAGCATAGTATTAAGACAGTACAAAATCCAAACACACCCATTAATTTACAAAAGTATTAAGCTTGTGTTTCTCCTTTAAGTGACAATGTTCGACAAAAAATTCTTGTGCAGTAGGAGTTATATCAGACTGACATAAACCAAATTCAAATTAGACCAACAGCTTTCGTGCAGGCTTCCAAAATCAAATGTTGTCAAAATACATCAAAGTAATTCTTCGACGATACGTGTGGACGCACAGGCACGATTTCATACAGTACCTTCATTTTAGGATTTTCGCACAAAAGAACGCTTCAAAAATGTACCGTAAAAACAGGCTTTTTTGAAACTGTACAGCAATTTATTGCAGAGTATGTAAAATGAAAATTTGATGCTACTCATTCTGTATCCTGTGATGTGAATCTGCAGCAACTCTGTTCTGTCCACCAAAGTTCCAAATGCTCGAATCTGCTTCTACTCTATGGTTTTTCCGTTTTTTATTACAACACAAAGTTTAAATGAAAATGCTTCACAATACACGCTGGGAAATGCTAAACAAACTGGTTTCAAAATGAATTATGTACACTCTCCCCCCCCCTCCCCCCGTGCAGTGGCATTCATTAAGAGATCGCATTCTAGAGGAAACAGTAGAACTCTTTATTTATTTTATGCACACAAAAAAGGTAGTGCTTCAAAACCATCACTACGCCAGGTAACAGCCCTGTTCGTATATTTTCTCACTGAATAAATCCTCGTAATGCAGCCTACTCTAATTGATATGACATTATTATCCTGCCATGCAGATGAAGAACTATTACATGATGATCAGTGGTTTCCATATAAACTGTTAAACCAGATGGCACATATGGTTACCAATGGACTTAAAGGGTTTAATGGCATCTTGGATGGGTTATTTTTGATTTCGTAACAACACAGTGCAGCACTCGACAGAGCACTACAATTTATTCGCTGTTTCAATATTCATGACGCTTTTAGAATCAATTAATGAAGTCATTTGTTCGTGAAAGAAAGCATTTGAGATTAAACCGATAATGTTTGTCAAAATTACATATCGGGAAATGAGTTTGTTGCATTATAATTGCGTGTGTGCTTTATGTCGGTCCTGTTGTCCCCCCAGTCCTGCATATTCATAACCCCGCCTGTCAACGTTTAACATCTCACTATCACTGTACGTGCAACGTTTGAACACGGCCCACCCTACCACTTCACTCCTCTCACAGAAGAGACAATTTCTATGCAGGGATAGATATTACTTAGTCAAATATTAAACTACTGAAAGTTAAACAGAACACAAGCATGGAAATAAACTACATCAGTCTCCATTGAAGCTTTGTCAGTCACTGTACTATGACTACTTAAACGATTAAAATAATCTTCAAACGAATTCGAACACAAAATGTATATGCAATAGTAGGTCCATACAGAACATGCAATAATAAAGTAAAATAATATTCACGTGTTCAATTCTGACAAAATTCCGGAAGAGTTTGTGTTGTAAATTTCAGTAATGTAGCTACACGGAATTACAACATCGCATTTATACCATGCAATCATTTATTACACTCCATTGGCTAGAATAATTTCATTAGTCGCAAACACAGAGGTCCTTGCTGCCCCCATTATCACGGCAATGAACCTGAAACGACGGTAAACCTCTACCAGATTACACGGCGCTACAGCCCAGAAGACAGACACTTTCGTATTAAGAAGTTGAACACGGAACTAATTTAATATTTTAAAATTCAGTTCCTGTTTAGACTTCTTCTCAAAGGCAAATCATTTCTGAGCACCAGCCTCACAGTTACGGCAATTGTCCCACGAGATGTTGACCTTGGTATTGGTTTCTCACCCACTGCATTGTTTATCCGCAGTTCTGAGGTCTGAACTACGACAGTTCTGTGCGCGACGGCACACTGGAACCTATCGGGGCTTCGCATGGGAGTCCTAACCACCATAAAGCGAAAACCACAATTAACGATGGCTACAGGGTCACAAGTGAGTATATATAACTAGTCTCAATTTATTATTGCAAATTAACACGAATTCGAAGTGTCTTTTTTTCTTCTTCTTGAGCTTATCGGTCATTTCCCTGCATTTAATGGAATCCGAAGTTAATTATCGTATTCAGAAAAATCCACAATTATTCCCTACCCAGAACTATATAAGCCGTCTTACATCTTCACATTCTATTTCTTAATTGTTTCCTCTTGTTCACCTACGTCTCCAAATGCACTTTCTGTCAGTTATTTATTTTCTCCGCAGGAATATTTCCTCAGAAGCTGATGAGAAATTTCAGCAGCACAGAATTTCCAGAGCCAGTTGAACGCGGAAACCGTCCTCGGCCTCCTGCACTGGCGCCGACGCTTCCAACGTCACCTTCAGTCTCTCCGCCCCCACTGGGAGCGGGGGGAACATCCCCCATTGTCGTCCGGGCTGAAGAAGCTCTGATCGTACTACTGGTGTTGGTTTTGTGGATAGCAGCCATTGCCCTGTTTTTTAACCGGTGGGGCAAAATCCGTATGTTGGAGCCTTATCAGCCCAAGTTCCAGCAGCAGCACAGATCCAGCTGCCCCATGGTTGATATAAACGGCCCTATTGGACTGCAGGTAACTGTCACATACTCCGACCCAATCACATGCAAATTCTGGGGGGGGGGGGGCGATAAAGCACGGAGGCGGACGATGTTCAAAGTACCTGTTCTGCTTGTGACGGCCCGATGAAATTCCGCGTGATATGCCTTGCCATCTTTCTTTCTTTCTTTACATTCTTTCGTGTGTTTATCTCCACCCCTCTTTCTCCCGTGATCCTTTCTCGTTTCTGTTATACAGAGTGATTCAAACTTCTGGTACATTACTTAACGGAGGTTGTTTGGAATATCATTTGGAGCATAAAATGTAAGTTTTTCCGGATTCGCCCCGTTTCAGAGTTGCGACGTTCTTACATTGATGCCCCTTTATCTCTGCGATTGTCAATTTTTACGAAATAGAAATACTTTTTAATCTAATATTTTAACCAATTTCCTTGTTTCCAATGGAAGAAAGACAGTAAATTATGCTCTTTGTAGCATTTTAGGGTACTTATTTCTTCGTATAGCGGGGACTTGTTGCCTGTACTACCATTCCAGTCTGATACATGCTCTTCAACCAATTGTGATTCCACAAACTCTCAGAGCACAGCCTACATCAAACGGACACAATAATACAAAGCGACATCAACATAAAAACGTCGTCACTCCTGAACGGTGGTGAGACTAAATTTTTTTTTTGCATTTTCTATTCTTTATCTCCAAATAACAACCTTAAATGCTGTACTAGACCGTGTGTCATCATTTATAAACTTTTTCGTCACCCATATTAGTATTTCTCAAATCAGCCTAATGGTAGGAATACCTGCAGAACAGAATATTTTGCCATGTCTCAGCCGAACTAAGTCGCCTTTCTCAAGGCTTTCGCTAGCAAACGCCCACAAATATCGCACTTGTTTATATAAGGCATGGAAGAACCTTGCCAGCACGGCTTTTATGTGATACTGATGATTCAAACTAGAAGCAGCACGACTGCTAGTTGCGGGATAATTCAGATGATTTTAGCCTCAAACAGTCTTTCCAAGATTTTCCGGCTAAAATATTGTATAACCTTCTGTTTTCCAGCATGGGCGACATTCCCTACACATCTATTTCTCCTTGATTTCATAACCGTAACAATATCAGTGATAAATAATACAGCAGAAATATACATATACGTACTTCCGTTAATGCATAAAAGAGCGATTAACAAAGTATAATTAGCACAGGTTGCGAGGTTTACAGTAAAATAAACATACAAGCGTGGCGGTTAGTGTGTTCAGACATAACAGGCGCGGAATGCCATCGTCCTCTGAATATTTCTAGATGGACGATCCTAACGGTGCTAGACAAACGGATCCTTTGCGCCATGCCGATTGTTTATCATGTGACGATACGAAGCCTTTCTTAGATCATGTGAAAAACAGAAGTGCGGTTCATGGCGAGAGCTGGCCAGAAGACAGTCCAGGTGGTGAGTATATCGGTGCGGAGGCTAAAGACATGCTCAGCGGAGACAGTCCTCTGCATTATTTTAGCTCCACGCTGATAAACTGTATTCTGTGCACATACACGCTCACTAAGGACTGCACACAAGTGCTTTGACGCTATCAGAGTTCTTGTAGTCTCAAACACTGTTTCTCAGCGATATTTACTAATCTGTGGTTTTAAACAACACTGTCAATAGCTGAAGTAATATGGCGTTATGCAGGATAATTAGTGAATGGAAAGGATATTGAAGGAAGGTGCCATGACCTAATTTGAGGTACTATCCTGACATAATCGTGGAGAAACTGAGGAAAATCACAGAAACCTCAGTCAGGATATACGGTGTCCGAGCCGACATTTTAGTCCAGGACCTCGACCGAAACGAGAAATACCTACACTGTATCATTATAATAATTAGCATTTGTTTTTATATTTTCTGTACTTTACCGTTCAAACTTCCGAATGAATCAATGGTCTGTATTCTATTGCTTGAAGTTTGAGACTGTGTATTGAAGGAATGCAACTATTTTCAATATGATTTTTATTTGGGGGAGGGGGGAGTTGTCTATTTCGTTTAGAGCAAACAGGACCCTGTGGCGGTAAATGGAACACATGTGTAAGACTTACATAAACATTTTCTTTTAGACATGATAAATAACAACTACTTTTACTGGGAAAATCTCCCTGTATATAAAAATCATCTTCAAAAACTTCGACGAGCGCTGTGAAAATTTGTTTGTCTTTCTATGGACGCAAATTCGAATTTAAACTTTACTTTGAGGATTAGCTGGGTGATGTCCCCTTCGCTTTACACGCACAAGTAAACTCTAAAAGTTTCATTCAATTAATGACCGTATTCCATACAGATAAGTTCAGATGAATGTTCAAATCTTTGGTAGCATTTTAGGCAGAAACAGACCAGAATGGCTGTAAACAAATTAGTAACAGTGCACAAAATGATTCTACAGAGTGGGTGGGAAGTAGGTAGGCATTGAGAAATGGTTATAACCTCTATATAAACCTATAGCGATTATTTAATGCCTACTTACTTCCTACCCACTCTGTATAGGTCTGTAGGCTGTAATAAGACAAGTGGATCTACAGGAGAAGGCCTACTTGTTTGAGTGGGTTCAGTCGCACTCTGCACTGGCACTTGTCAACTTCGTTAAGTAGCGTCACTCTGAGCACACGCACTGCATTTACACTGCTCAAAGTAGTCCTGCACATATACTAGTTTTCATGCCTGCTTTACGTAACAAATCTTAAATTCAACGATAATATTACTACATTGATTCTACAAATGCTATAATTAAAAAAAATGTTACTTTAATCAGTACTTGAACTTCTATTAACCAAATATATTTTTATGAAATTTGACGTTCTTGCGGCAGTGAAGAAGTCTGTGGTAGTCTTGTAGGTTGCGACGCCCTAAAGGTGGAGGCAGCATGTTCCCAGCTAGAAGTAGACACGGCGTTACAACACACAAGGCCACCATAAACAAATACCTGATCTTCTAACTGCGGTGAAGATCTCCGTGTTTGTCTTCTGGGTTGTAACGCCGTTTAGAAACAAATGTTTTGGAGGCGGAACACACTGAATCAAACTTCAGGGCTGAACGAATACGTTCCACCAAAACGCTGGTATCTACCTACACGTTCACGTGGAGTTGTAACCTAGACGATCAACATCGACGTCGTAAAACAAATTTTCTTATTCCTTCTTCATCCATACTGCAGTTTTCGATTAAAACGTGGTTATTGATGGCTTATCTTTAATGATCAAGACATTGTCGAGCTATTGGTATATGTACCGCAGTTTTAAAGCCGATAACTGAAGTCTATATGTTACATGCAATATCACAGGGATGTATTCAACAAGGCTTCTCAACTACTCTTGTATGCGGACTTGTGTGGTTCACGCTTATCATGCTGGCAGGGGTAAACGAGAAAGTCAGTACTGACGAATTCAAATGGGATCTCTGAACATATTTCGACAGACTGAGGATCAAGACATGGAATCGTTCGAATGGTAATTTATAACTACTTAAATTTTAACTTGTGGGTAACTTAATGGCCGCACTTTCATATGGTTATAAGTTGAACTGTTCACCAAATATCATTAGGATGATAAAATCACGGAGGATGACATGGACGGGGTAAATAGTACACGTGGGGAGATTATGAGAGCTTAATACTCTACTAATTTCTATACATACTAGGACAAATATATTTTTTCCTACAACGTGAGGGCTATGCGCAACTTCTAACGCCTTACTTTCTGTTTCCAGCACCGCACTTTCTCCAAATTCAACGTGAACTGCATCGGCGAACCGATACACACCTTGCACAGACCCCGTCAGAACTCAGTTTTCGTCGGAAGCTCGGCTACTATGGTGACCTTGCCTATGAACCCTCCACGGAAGACCAAATCTGCAATGGATATACAGACACTAGTGCTAGCAGAATGTGAACCGGGACACTCTGGCACCATCTTACCTATGACAACAGTCAGCCCTGCAGGGAGTAGACGTCCATCTTGTACCAGATTGGATTCAATCCATATCACGAATGTGTGAAGGAAATGCAGAAAATGAACTCTAAATTCTGTATTCATAATATGTCTATAAAGTACCGATATTTTGCTAAGATATCCCATGAAATAACATGTAAAAGCTCGGTTTTTATTCTTCGACAGCTGAGAATCTGTGAGTGAAACAGCTCAATGTTGGCACATACCAAACACAGACAGTCACATGAAGTCTAATCACGATATTACATAGTAGGGAACAAAATACTACAGCGTATGAGTACGTGTATCGAAGTAAAATTACTGACGTTTCGATATATTAAAATCATTTAACATATATGTAACTAAATGTAATCGATGACCCTCTATACACAATATATCTTCTTATTACGTCAGAATGACATAAAATATTCAGGGATACCGAAAACTAACAGACAGGATCCAAGATTCCTGTATAGGGTCACATTTACTTTTTGAATATACATTTATTAAAATAAATTATCAATTGCGTTATATTATATTCACATACCCTTCAAAATTCCTATTATTTGATCGTTTCAAAACAGCACAACTATTTAAATCATTATAATTTAACAAATCTGGATAAAATTGTAATAAGAATGTTCACATGTGATAATTACAAGAAAAGTTATTTCGTATTTGTAAATGTTAAATTGAGTGTTCCCAATATCTTGAAACAGAAATCTTGTAACGAAATACGTGTTTAATTGAGTAGATAAAACCCTACATTTATTTATTATGTAAGAAATAATTATAATGTTACAAGGAATACTGATTATTATCTTTGTCAATATAAATAGGATTTTGAAGCATAGAATTAGAAATGTGTTATTTATTTCTCCCTTAATACCAGAGATAAATATATTACTGTAAACAGCGAAATAGGACAGAATCAATTCTAGAAAGTTAATCTACTAAATTCTTATTCTCAGATGTAGTGTGATTTAAACAAACATTGCCCAGAGGCTAATGAGACAAATTATGTCTGGCACACTTCGGCGCCGACAGTTCCATGCTATTATTGGTAGTTTAAAAATGGGCTGTAGTTTTGTCTTCACAGGTTCGTGAAGAGCTGCGGAATATACTTAACTGCAAATTACTAATTCAGTGTGAAGGCTTATCTTTATCTTCATTAATTAACGCTGGTCCCAAACAATTTTTCAGCATTTGTGAAAAATTAATAATAATATTATATATCTTCAACATTTTAAATGAAAACACTTGGATTAAACTAAATTACAGAGTTGTGTGAGAAGTCCATTTATTACGTGATAGTCATCGCTATTTCATGGGTAATTTCACGAAACAAACCAATGATATAACAAAAAATTAGTTCCCACGTAAGTAACGAATTAATAAATTATTACACAGTGACTAAATATCAATCTATATTCATTGCAGATGAAATTCCAACAGTGCATTTGTCAACAGCAATCAATCATGAGACTGAAATCGGATTGGATTATCCTGGCCTTAATTTAACCATTTAACTATACATGCCACCTGTTTTAACAGTTTGTATCTCTACGTTTGGCCACAGAGCATATTTGTGGGCTTCGTGCAATTCTCAAAACAAAGAAGTATTATTTCCCCAATCTTTCTAGTGGAGACGCTTCGCGCAGAGACATATTTTGACAATAATATTTATCATCAGACTCTTTGTAACAGTATAACGATTAAATGTAAGCCTATAACACACGTTAAAGTTATAATAAATTCCAAAGCTAAAATCTTATTCCTTCGTCTCCATTTACGGGTTAGGCACTCTGTTAAACTTAAAATGACAATTAAACTAATGCATATTACTACACATTTTTCGTCGCCTATTAAGTTAAAAACACACAGTATTTCGGGAACTGACCCTGCTTCCGAAACGTATGTGTTTTTAATTAAGTAGATGAAGAGAAATATTTAACAACATAACTTCGGACAAATCTTAAAATCATAATGTTTTACTAGAACTTGAATAGTTCCTTAAGTGACCAAGATCTAGATAGTTGAAATATAATCTATAATATCTGTTACAAAAATATAGTATTAATGTGTTGTATTTTAAAATATTGGAACATTCTGATTGTTGTTCAATTAGGTACATTGAACTTTCAAAGACAGGGTGGTTTCTGTTATGACATTTAAACACATGAGCCAACATGCTCGAGTTGGATTCTGACGCAAGGAAACAGTTGGAAGTTGCACTGGGATTAACATACACGTAATTAATTCCCTCTGTTTACACAACCACAGTTGAAAGGAACCACAAGTCACCCCGTGACTGTGTGGGGGGGCTGCAAATGCTGCTTCAGGTCAGTTATCTGTCTGTTCTCTGCATTGCCTCTCAGTCTCCCAGAACGTCAGTCTTCCTATTCACATGCATATTACATTATACGCGTAATATTACACTCTCGCATTGGAAATATAACCGAAATACATTTTCAAAGCAAACGCGACAACTGAGTCACCCCACTGCAATTTAATTAACTCAGTGTCTGCCACACGAACTGAATCCTCATACAATCTTGCTGTGGCCTAGATGTTGACGCAAGAAGTAAACATGTGAGACTTCAGATTCTCACAGCGGCGAGTATGAAGAAGGCTGTCAGAAGAGTTGTCGCGCAGTGAAATCTGGTGGAAGTTTACCGATGTTTCAGATGTGTTTTCTGCCTCCATCATCAGGGATATGGCCCTGATGATGGAGGCAGGAAGCACCACTGAAACGTAGATACGCTTTGCCAGACTACGTGGTGCAATAACCCGGAAGACAGCCATCTTCAAGAAGTAAGTATAATTATACTTCTCAGTACAGTCAATATGTTCGAACCTCTGCTTAAAATTATTCTCAATTTCTAACATTCTGAAGACAATTGTCATTTTACTGTAAATACAGAGTATTTAAAAAACGTAAGATTTATTCAGTCACTATTACTGTTGCAAGGTATTTTGATACGAAGTTAATTTTAGAACTAATTAAGGGTTTGTTTCACATTTTTGTAATACGAACCAGAAGACTTCAACTTAAGAGAATACGTCATGAAATGAGATCGGTATTTTGGAAATACTGTAAAGAAGTCTCTGTAATATGAGCTACGACTGCGGATAAAACAATTTTAAACAAGCATTCTACAACTTAATCACCAAGGTTTTTAAAAAAAGCACAGATTCCACACCGCCCGACTTGTGTCCGTGTCATAATGCTGTACTAACAGTTAATGGGAAAGCTCTAAGTCACAGGCCGACGGGCACTTAAGCCCATAATTCTCAGTAAACTCTACGGACCCACAACAAAGATGGAGGTAAGCTTTTCGGAACATTAAGTTCAACGGATGGACGTCACGAACACGCAGTTCAGACGTGAATACATGGTTTTTCTCTAGTGGCCACATCTACAAAAACAGCGCTTAGTAAGTATGCAAATCCATAAATTAACTAAATCTGTTCAACTCCACCATAAGAATGAATATGCCATTCTATAAGCGGCATGAGAAAATGCAAAGTCCATTTTGACGGTGTAGTACAGATAGAGGCAGGAAATTTATTTTCTGTTGACATTTTTTAAAGATGTATCGCCTACAGAAGATTTTACATGGAAGACTAGATATTATCCGCACGCAGATACAATCATGTAATGCATATCAAACACAGGCACAACTGAAGTTACTCTGCAGCGGGATTTTAAGAAATAACAACGATATAAATAAACAAGTGCATTTGTTCTAACGAATTTGTTCTCAGAAACAAATTTAACTAAAAATTAAAGGCATTAAATGTATTGAAAACACATCCAGCAGTAAACAAAATTACATGATTGTTTACCTATGATTCGTCTTAAAAATGCATATTCTATATAGGGAAAGAAAATTGGGGCAAGATCTGTACAAAAAGAACTTAAGACTCCAACTCCACGGAGAAAAATACTTCTTACGAAGCTAATATACTGTAAGCCAAATAATCAATTTCCAGATTACTAAGGAACCCGAAGGCTCATTACCGCCTTCAGAAGAGCCTGTCACTGATCCGTATCGAACTGGTGAATCAGCAAGCGGAAAGACGAAGGACAATAGTAGAGGAAGAAGAGATACGTCATAGAAAAAGCTGGCACGTTTATGGAGTTAGGGTTCTGAATGCAGGGGGTCTCAGAAGCAAAGCAGAGAAGAACGGTTTTCTGGCCCTACCTGATCCTTAATGGAAAAGAAACTGGGACCCCATTAAGGAAACGTGTAAAGACACCATTGCTCCAGAGTTTCCACTGACGATAAAAGACCACTCGGAAGACACGGACGTAGATAAAAGCGTAATATTAATATATATTTCAGTATTTTGTGGCTTCGGGGTATGTGGACTGGATTTATTTGCCTCAGCATAAGAATAGTTGGCGGACATTTGTGGATGGGGTAATGCAACGTCGCGTACTATTAGCTTCTCAAGGAGGGTTCATCTGCATGGTGTTGGTATGCTATCGATGTTGATGATGAAACTGAAGGAATTAACACAAAAATGTTACTATATAACACAAAAGCGGCATATTATTGTTGTAATTATAATTCAGCATTGTAATGCGATTGCTGGAGGGACTGGGTAATATTGCATTAACGGGCAAAATAACTTCTGAAGCAGGATTCGTCCCTGATCAGAAACTGATCCCTGTGCTACTTCTTGCCGTTACTCAATTCCTTCACTTTCTGTGCAGATAAATGTGGAAGTAATATGTAACTGGGGAAAACAATAGTGATTGGTTTTCCTTCCAAATAAAATGTTCAGAAATAAAGCAATTCCTTAGTTTAGGTTGGTCTCTGAATAAATTGCAAAGCACCATTTTCCAATAATATGATGACGTCATTTCCAGTATCGTATCCAATATCGAATGTGTTTGTGAGAAAAGAAACCCGATACTCGGAGTGCTGGTGGCTTGCGTCTAGCAGAGAAGCTGTTGTATCCAATAATTCGAGTGCAGGGGATAACTTTCGTGCAAGAAGGACGGGTGATCTATTTTTTGTTATTACACCGCTAGGTTTACAACAACGCGGAACAATATCAGATTAATTTGAAAACTAATTCCACTTTATATTCAA
This sequence comes from Zootermopsis nevadensis, assembly GCF_977971745.1. Taxonomy (NCBI): domain Eukaryota; kingdom Metazoa; phylum Arthropoda; class Insecta; order Blattodea; family Termopsidae; genus Zootermopsis; species Zootermopsis nevadensis. The sequence continues at coordinate 1,040,794 of NW_028259159.1, forward strand.
GTGATGTCGCCGTTATTACTTGTACCCCTACGCAGTGGGAACCCGTGTTCGTCGACAGACAAGTGTAGCCAAATGAGTTGTACGACTCCTCGTATCTATTCGTACAGCTCCTAAGACGTTTCTCATACAAATATACTAAAATTTAAAGACTATAACATTAAAAATAACCGAAGCCAGGTTTATTCCTGAAAATGTGCAAAATTTTGAGAAGAGAAACACTTGCATGGCAGTAATACGACTGAAATTAACGATGGTAAACCGACATTACGTGTATGTAGCTAGAAACCGGTTGTGAGGGCATGATTGCGTTTAGCTATCACAACAACATTAAATATCGTATTACCATTTCTCCGGAACATGGCCAGTCCATTAGTGAGGTCGTGCATTGCCATTAGACAAACGGTCGGCCGGTGAGCATATGATGGCAGTAGGCACACAGGGGAATCTATTTCCTCTTTTCAACTGCTTCCACTAGCATTCTAACATCCTGTCAGGCTTGTGTTGCATTTTATGTTTTCAGTCTTGAATGTAAGAGTTATCTTGATTCAAGTCATGCAAACTTATCTCCTAGCTGCCAACGCAATACATGAAGAGTATTAAAGTTTTACTCAGTCAGAGAATAGTGTAACAAGTAATGACACGTGAAGACTGTGAATGGATTACTTTACAATATTAAAGACGTCAGGATACAAAGTCAACTAATATAATTCCATAATGTTTTGCCGGTCAATTAATGTGTCTGGTAGCAAAGACGTCATTTCAGAAATAGGAATTTACCTGCAGGTTAAGACAATTGTGCGGGTTTGTAAGTTCATCATTTTAATCAACACGTCTTAGGCATAGTTGCCTGTTGCTGTCCCAAGACGGCGTCTGCAGAATCTGCCCGAACTTCGTCCAGTTGGTTCGTAAAAGAGAATTTGGAACGGCATTCTTTGAACGGGGTACTCGAAGAAGGTTAAGTATTTCTGAACAATGTTCTGTTAAATCCATACTTGTGTGTTTCATTAATTATTTATACCTACGCCCGTTTTATAGTCCAAAAGCGTACGATCTGAGGTTGTTTTCACGAATTTTATTTCTCGGTGTGTCACTGTGCTCTCGTAAGTTCTGTCTAACGTACTGGTACATTACGATTCATCAAATTAACTGTTAATATCTCTAGAGAATGATAGTCAGCTCCAATTGTACTTGCTGTGCTACTACCCAGTTTAAATTGGAGTACAAACTATTATGTTGGATTTCTATCTATTCATAATGCCACAAGAGGTCTTCTCAAACCTACAGTAAACAGTGCTTAATGTATACTCTAAAAATTCCCATAATATTCCTTCACAAATAACCGAACTAACGCTCAAGATACAGTCTTCAATTCGCACTTAAATAGAAATAAAATGTACAATTTACGTTTGCGCGGCGTAATCGTTGTTGACTGTCAGCAACAGTAACCCCTTTCATTTTCCAGTGCATTCACTGTTATTAAATGTTTCACTACCAAGGGAATGGGATATAAGAGCAATTTAGAAGCTGCTTTGACTAGGAACAAACGAAACACTGCAGTATACCATTCATGTAAGTGTATATGTTGCGGCAAAATGCTGCAAAATTGCTTCTTCAAAATGCTACTAGGATCATAAAATTTCATGCAGATCGTGTGTGTTTCTTCCTAATTCAATAATAATAATAATAATAATAATAATAATAATAGGGTTGAAGATGGCGGCAGTATGTTCATCAGGAACATTAGTATCTACACACACATCTACGCGGCGTTACAATTCAAAGGACCAACATCGACGTGTTCTATCAGAAGCTAAAGTTATCAAGACTGAAGATTGAAGCATTATGCTCCTCTGAAACGTTGGCGCCTACCTACCAGTCAACTCGGCGTTATATCTCTGAAAAGCAATATCGACGTGTTTTTAAAAGGCGTTAAAGTGATCCATCCTGCATTTCCTATCGAATTGTCACGCGTCTCATAACTATCTCTTAACAACAAGACACGGTGATTTCCCCTCGTGTGTTTCCTTTTGATCTGTCGGCTTTAATCAGCGTCCCTTTTCCACATACTGCGTATGAACAGCTCAGACGTTCCTACCCATGTGCGTTATGACCGGAAATTTGTTCTCCTTTTGTTAATATCGCAGCGACAGTGTCCTGCCGGCGACGATGCGGAGTCTATACTGCACCATATTAGACACGCCAAAGGGAATCAGGAACGAAGTGCGAGCCAGCTTTTATCAGAGCTGGCGAAATTTAAAGACGATGGGCTAACATAGATTGGCACGTCCCATATGAGTTAAAATTATACTACTGAAAACAAGGAAAATGCTATGAATTTCCCGGTACCTAACACGAATAATTTAGAAACGCTTTCCTCAACTCTTCACTACAATTTTCATGTATATCGGTGACAGATACTGATGACGGCACATAGGTTTTGACGTCATAAAAATTAACTTCTGACAGCGAGAAATGCCTTGTAGTCTCACGTAAATGTACCGATGTTTCAGAAGAGCTTATGGCCTCTACCATCGTTATGATTATTGAGGCAGTAAGCACTCTGAAATGTCAGTCAATTGTTATCAAAATACGTGCAATAACGTCCCAGAAGACATTCACCTTCAAACAAAAATCTCTTTGACAATACCCATGCACTAAAATATTTTCAATTTTTCTTATTTCCTTCATATTTTCTTTTTCTCGTGCTTTATTTTCCTTCATTATTTATCCTAACAAAAGAATCGATTCACTTCAAAACCGACTGTCCAGTCAATTTGCGAGGAGAGGTTTCACTTGCAGACGGGAATCTAAAATACCGGAAGGCTCTGTATTGCAGGATTAATCCCCCTTCTACTCTCATCGTCGTAACGTTTTACTACTGATTATGTAAACAGAGTAGCGCCGTGACGGCTCGTCCTAGGCAAAAGATTCCTACATTTGAGATTGGAAACACATAATTTACAACAACTTTCCTCTCTTTACATTTTCCTGTATTTTTCCAAATAACAGAGTTCTGTGGCATCGAACTTGTGGGACATTCTATATATAACAATCCTCGCTTGTCCATATTTGGTAGCAACAAACACGTGTTTATAAGTCATTACAAACAGAAAATTTGACTGTTTTGCAGGGCCTATACTTGAAGTAAATTATGCATACTCTTCTTTGATATTTGTCTTCTACATTTTGCATTTTAACCACTCACGACCGACTGCATGAGAACCATCGCCCACAAGGATCTGTCGATGCGAAAATAAAGACAAAAAACGTCGATAATAGAATAATCGTTAAATATTTAGGTCGTCTATTTGGACGAATACTGCGTAGTTAAAAAGACGATCGATCAGTCAGTCATGACAGGAAATTGATACGCGAGGGAGGTTTTGAACTTCAATACCCAGTTTATGGTTAGTTTTCCGACCAATCTTACAAGAATGCCGCATCAGAAATGCTCGGGTGTTTACACATCGTCTGAGAACTAGTCATGAAAATTAACGGAAGTACGTAACGGACAACTTTTCAAGTAAATATGCAAATAGATTTTCCGAGGAAACCAAATCTCTGCTCAGCGGTCAGCCTCATGAAGTATATTCGGCACTCCAAGTGGACACAAATGCACGAAATGAAGTCTGGGTCCTAAAGAGGGAAAGTGAAAAGCGAAACTGTGGTAAGAAGAGAACAAACCTCTGGCGTCGTGTGTAAACAGCTAGTAGTCCACAGAAACAGTTTAATCAAAATACAAATTCCGGTACACGCTACTGTTTTAGGTCTGGCTTCTGGGTTGGGCGTAACGATAAGCAAGAAGTGTAGCAAAACAGAAACTTGCCTGTGGCTGCAGCTCCAATTTGGAAGGGAGGGAGGGTGACGCATTGTATCTAAGGCCTTCGACCAAACACACTATGTATTCTGTTTAGAACTGTCAGGTCTACAAACACGAACACGGCTGCATGCGTTCATGAGCACCTCAGACCAGGCTGGCATTTTAATACTCACTATTAGTAATATTCAGGAAAATGAGTGAGTTTAAAAAGAAGGTAAACGGTAGTAAAATTACATACGTACAAGCCATAATGGCTGGTGACCCTCGTTTCACATGGGGGTAGTGTTTCTGCGAATCGCCGCGTAATACGAGAACGTATAAAATTCGAAACATGTCAGTCGTGTTGATTCACTTCCATTTGTAGCAGAAAAGAGAGCTATACAATGTCGATGAGTGTACCGGGCACTGCCTTTACTTCTTCAAGGAGAAGATCTATCGTCAGTCCATAGAACCATTACTCAAAGGCTGAACTCTCCTTCCACACTTACTTTTCAATAGCAAGTCTCATCAACACGCTACTAAAAGCATATTTTCCCCTGAAACTAAACTCAGCTTATGAATAAGAATCCCATTTCTAAAAGCAAACACTTGAACAGTACTTGAACAAGGTCTCCTACTTTAGGCGTGTATATTCAAGAGACTTAATACGACTTCTTTTGCTCGCGTTCCTGACAAAGTACTCGACACAACCTTTAATGAAAAAGTAAGAAGGTTTTCCCTATTTAGATGAAATATATCTCCAGATAAGTTCTGTGATTTTGAATTCTTCAGCTGTCAACATGTTCGTCTATTGAAAATAAATGTGTAATTAACGAAAGTAATGTTAACAGTTAAGATGCAACACTTCATAAAATCACAGAATTTGCACTGTAGGCTATTGCTTTATAACTCTAATCAGCAGTACCTACAGATATTACAATACTGAAACATAAAGTAGATGGACTTACACAATGCTATATCATAACAAAAATAACAGCGGAAAAGGAACCAGGGTGACCTTGACTCGAGAGTCACGGAGGGGGTTAGGATAGTTTATTATACAGAGTGGACTTGTTCCTGATTTCATTTTTGAACCGCAGAAAGTGGCTGTTGTTCGGCAGCGTTTTAAATGGTACGCCCTACACCTGCTAGACGCTTCATATACAGAGTGGCTACCAAAAACGTCTGGTACTTGTGTGCGAATGTCTAATAAACGATGGCTATTGTAAAATAAACATCCCGTTTATAGTAGGTCTGTTAGGCCTAATTAGTTCAGTACACTTCCCTACGTTATGAGTCATAGTACAACGTACAGTATATAAATAAAGGCAAAAATTATCGCTACTTCGTAGGTAATGTAACGGTACATGTTAAGAAATTAATCTTGAGTTCTGAGTGAAAGATAACTATACCTCAGACAATGGACAACGTCTAACACAATATTAATATTACATATGTTTTCTTGTGTGACTGTTGATAATCCAACTTACAGTAATTAATTATATCATGGCTACTCATCGGCGTATCACATATTCAGTGTTCGAATATTTTGTAGTCTGAGCTATCAGCCTCATGAAAGGCAAACTGAACTAGACAAATAAGAAGAAAAAGACGGGAAAAACATATTTTCCGTACATCTACATTCGCCTCACAGCGGCTTGGTACCACACACGCGTACCTTAAAGCATTGTATTAATAAAGCGTGAAGCAAAATGACGGTAATAAGCCCGGGACAATGATATGATGAAATCCCCAGGGGGCACGAATTGTTGTGGCTTGCTATATGCACAGGATATGGTGCTGGTACTAATTTAACATAGAGGAAAAACCTATTAACCATGTTCGTCAGGGATTTTACTTAATAAACAATTTCCAGTCTAAAACATTCTAAAAACATGGTGTTCAGTAAGTAAGCTACTGCTCATTCATTCATACGAGTTTGGTTTGGCTATCCAGAAATTTTCGGATATTCCATTCTCCACTTATGTTCCAGTAATATGTAAAGTCGAAGATTTCTGTCTTCTGGGTTATTGCGCTGTGTAGTCTGGTCGATGTTAACCAACGTTTCAGAGGTCATACTGCCTCCGTCATCAGGGCGATGAATATGTAAAGTCTTTTTTTGTGTGTCCGTCTTATAATTTTGGAAAGTGATTCATTTTCCCGGTCTTCCGTTTCAATTACGGATGTCAATCGATATGAAACTTCATATCGATATTTGATGTGGTAATGTATTACAAATTGTCTTGCATAAATTTACATTTCAATGTAAATTTCTACTACCAATGAAAATGTTCTGTTTACATATTATTGATACGATGATGTGATTTTTCATTTCGGCTGTTTTCCTTCTCCATCACTGAAACGGAAAAATATACTTTGTTTCCAATGTTGTTGTTGTAGATGTAGCAGTAACAGTGGTCATAGTAAAAATACTCATTCTTTAACCAAATTAATAATTTATAAATAATTAAAGTATCAAGTAACATAACAATACGCTAAATTTATATCAGTACACCATGTCTTCTACGATACCGCATCGTATATATTTATCAATTTAAAATGACATCCTTGACCTTAACTTGCAGAATAATACGTCCTAGTGAAAGTCTGCGCCAAAACGTTCATATGGTACCCACGAGATAGAAGCTGACTTGCTAGATAAAATTTTTCGCAAAAACATCTGCGTCTCATCCTGGCACACTCCCAGTTCGATGATATATTATTCAGGTCACAAGTATATCGTACGAAGAAAGGCGGAAAGTGCACATTGTAGGCACGATATTAATTCTGCGTAGAAACGTAAGTTAAAGTTAAAGAGATCATCTGTCTGTCTGTCAACACTTAATATGATTTCACAAATAGGAGAGTGAGCAGGATACAAAGACCCGATCTTGAAGAAGTGAAAGGACTGGTCTCTGCAGAGAATGTTAATTCACCGTCCATCCCTTACAGTTGGAACTAACAGGGCTGTTGAAATAACTGGATTTGTTGAATTATTAAAATATTCAAGTATGAGTCCTCCATTACCCTGAAGATGATACAAACCCGACAAGCAAAGTGGAAGCTGGGACTCCAGAGCTATTATCATTACCTTGCTAATGGACTCAAACGTGCCGTTGCATAATCCAATTTGTTGTCAGTTCGCTTGCAGTAATTATGAGGTGTAGTGTTGAGAAATGCTACTGAACCAAAATCATTACTGTCAATAGCACGGTCATTATGTAGCTCGTGACATCAATTTCCAACGTGCGAGAAGCATATTTGTAATAAACAGCGTGGTACATTTTGCCTTGCTATTCTATTTAAATTATTTTTCCAGTTGGCTAGATTTATCAGTGAGCAACAACGCATTTACACACAAGGTGTTAATATAATGACACGGTAAAGTTGTTATCAAAATTTTGTATTGAAGCTAAAATCCTAATATTAGTTTACGATAGTGAGAAATGGAAGATTTGGGTTATGGTATAAACAAATAAAATATTACAAACTTAGTCCTGAACTGTTAAAAATATCTAGCCGAGGATGTTACCCACTTATTTCCCTGCTTCTCCACAATAATAGTTTTGCTTAAGTAGCTGATACTTCTCTCCTTACTCTCCTGTAGGATCCATTAGATCTTTAGATCTACAATGCAAATGAAACTGCCACTGTTACTTTCAGCAAATCAAACAGGTAGACGTAAGCTGTACCTGAGCTTATTTAAACACCACACCATTAACACGTACGGAGGAGGAGAAATACAGCTCCACGCATTCCTAAACCTCTTGGAGAACTGATAAATTGATGGAAGAAATTGAATTTTTGCGAGTCCGTCAGTTAGTCAGTCTGTCTGTCAGTAAAAGGGAACCAACGAATCAATTAAAGTTCTGAAACTTCCTATATGTTAAAGACACACAGACAACTGAAAATATATGACAGCTGCGGTGTGCCGTCTAATGTCATTCTCTCCTCTGGATGATCTTTGTGCAAACTTGAATAAGATCCACGTTCAGCCGAGTCGCCGTATACTTTTTACGTTGTTGGAAAAGTGACCAGACTGGAAATATCTGTCTAGGGAGTTGAACAGTCGTTTGCCGCCGAACCAGCAGCATCACAGGGTGGAAATACGGCCCTAGGGATCAGTCTTACTTTCTTGACCTCTAAACCTTTATCCCCACATTGACACAGCCACTGGACCTAGTTATCGCTTGGCCATCTCCACTAACACGGCGAAGACGAAGTGAGCAATAACGTGATAAAAGCAACTACCTCGACCAATATAAAAATGTATCGTCAGAAACAACAGAAAGTGGGTATTATTCCATAACATAAAACAGATTCAAACAGTTCAAAATAAGGGTCCTGTCTTGAAAAGTCCTAAATCGACCTGTATGTTTGTGTGAAACGAAGTCTCACTGGGCTGGAAAAGCGTACTTTGTGTTACACACACTTCCTAGAGCCCTCTTTACGTGTATGAATGGTAATAAAAATGTAAAGTTTCGCTCTATCACGCCAAGAAGGATATTTGGGTCGCCAAGGTAAAGCTCCATGCATTCGAAACATTGACATTACATGAAGGTCTGACTCGTAGGGCTCCCGGACCCCAATCGACGGGAGAATGTGTTGGTACGAGAACCGTTTCACATGTGATGATAAAAAGAAAAGTTGAAACACGACTACCGGAAACGGAGCATAAGATATCCAGCCTGGGTCCAACCAAGTTTATAAGCCATCATGGTATTTGCATGTGTGTACGGAGGACGTCCACATGTACAAGATGGTAATTATCTCTAAAAGAATGTCCGTTGTCAAAAACTCTAAAGTGGTACAAATAACAGAATTTGTCCACACATGTTTCAAAATCTTTTTATTTTAAATATCATTATGTATTTATTCTAACTGTGAAGTAGATCCTCTTTTGTTCAGCTTAAAAAGAAGATACACTTCTTGCATTAGAACAACATAATTAAAAACATTAAACTATTTTTATTTGCTTGTCGTATTACCACAATAGATTATTCAGCGATATTAAATCATCAACGAATGCGGAGTGATAAGTGTAAAGTGGAAGAGTTGTAATGCTAACAGGATGAAGAAGATAAGTCAAATGACAGCCTGATCCTCCTCTTGTACTCGCCAGAAACCTCGTAGAAATGGAAATATTTTCAAACACGGACCCTCCTCGTTTCATGGCTGTGGACCAGTCATTACATTTAAATGCACAGTTCCATGGTTTCGCTAAGATATTTAAGAAATTTAAAGACTTAATTCATTATTTTTAGGTCCCTTCAAAGGACATGGGTACAATACTATTACCTCTTAGATATTATCACCGGATCTTTTTCGATAGTCTAACAACAACTTATCAGTTTTAACTGGTTCAAACATTACAACCACCTTCTTCTGCGTATGCATAGTTCATACGGACACAAAGAAAGTTAAATTAGTATTTGAGCTAAAATAAAATGAATTTCAGCTAGGCTGTCGGCACATATGTAGAGGATCCAGAAAATAAGATTAATGAAGTTCAAGCAGACAGATGAAATTTTCCAGTGGAGTCACAAGAATAGAGAATAATGGAGATGTCTGTATGGAGACAAGAAATAACCACCTTAGGCACGTTGAAAATAACGTTACAGATAGAACAAATAATAATAAGGTACAAGGCGAAAAGGAACCTTGGCAAAGCGGAAGACTAGTCATCTGACTCTCATTGTTGCTAAATCCACTAAAAACCTTTCGAGGTTGCAGAAGAAAAGCTTCACAATAAATTTAGCGTTTACAGTGGTAAACGGAACAACGTAATTGTATCACTCCAACGACAGCGCACTTTAACATATGCAAATACAGGCTAAATGTAAAGTCGTAATGTTAAATAGGCAGTCAGGCGACGACTTTACTCACTCAAACCTCTGTAAGCCCGCAGACGAGGCATGCATTCTCGCTCACAGCAAATATTTTCATACATTTTTCTAGTTCTTCAATTCTACTAGCCTTTGAGTTCCGCAGATTTAATGTTACACGCCTCATACATTTAATTTACCTACTCCACACTGTTCTATTCAATTAAGAATTCACATTAATTGGGACAGTCAAAAGAATAAATTGAGAAGACAAACGATAAGCAGAATAAATTAAAATCTGCAAGCACAGATAGCAATTTGTTTGCTAATGTTAATGCCGTGCTTAAAAAGTCCTACTGATTTACAAGATCCGTAGATTGTACTACAGGAAGAACTCTTTAAAACTTGACAGCTGAGATCTCCCCCCTTTCCGTCAAGTCACGATTTTCCGATACCTGAAACTCCAGAGTGCTAGTAGGAACAAACGAAAGGACCAGAAAAGGAAGATAAAAGCAAGTGTGGGATGACATAGCAGGGAATAACATTACCGTCAATCAATACAGTATGGTATTTTCCTTTACTTTTTACGTCGGAAAAACACAGCATACTGACGAAATCTAAGCATGAAATCGTGAGCTGTTTCCATCCGCCACTCACGATCACATAATATCTCCTCAATATTCATCTTCATGTTATTCTGCCATTTTATTAATTTTGTCCATCACTTCCAAGTTGGCGATTTCTAAGACCAAAATTGTGTTCCCTATTTTAATCACATTTCCAGCCACCGCTGCTCCCCAAAGTAACTCCTCGTGCGGTTCACCCTTCTTAGGTTCAAATATTTTTTCCGTAGTGCTTTAATATTAATAACTGCACTACAAAGTCCAATGATTTGTCTTAAGAGAGGTCTTTCAGCGGATTCGTTATTGCAGTGTAGTCGTAGACTCCCATTTTGCTGGATTCTCATAAACAAAGACGCAAGGCAGGAGTAAGAAATGAAACAACAAGAAAAGTCGCGCGAATCTCTCAGCACGCACAGACTCGTGGCACGAGTAACATGACAGCCGTTTTAAAGAAAGAACGTCCAAGTGTCACATGGCATCAAGCCACAAGCAAGGAAAGTAAAGTGGAGACTGTCGTATAATAAATGCACAGGAGACGACCACTATATCTAAGTTAAATAAGATTGTTGAGTGCTTTGCTCTCGCGATCTTGAAAGCTCTTTATTACTTCCATTGTTCCCTAGGGAAACATTAAAAGAGAAAAATACTCACAAAGCCACGAAGAATCTCACCACAACATACTAAACTACGAACACAACTATTAGACATATGCGGGTTTTTTGTTTTTCTATCTCTTACAATCACAGTAACAGTTCCTTTAACGAGATACCTCAACGGATATGATTAAAAATGTAACAAAGTTACTAACGTCAGCTTCTGTAACCAGCATTCATCTTAAACACGCTAAAACCTAAACTTATCGATAATAACTTTTATAAAACCTTGGATCACCTGGATGTTTCAAAACAGCCAGTTATAAAACATCGATGTAAATATTTACATTAACTATGTCAAAATCTGTACTCACTAACAACTTTCCGGTTTCGTAAAATGTAACGTGTGGCTTCTGACGTAGCTAAGATAATCCAATCCAATAAAACTTTCAACTGTTCCGAGTTCTTGAGTTTAATTTTCATCACCTGATTTGCATCGCCGTGCTAATGAGACAACTTCTCCGTCAGGTGCGCAGGCAGGCGGTCTAGTCATTTGATTGCAGGCGTTCTCGCTATACTGAGGCAGAAACGAATAACAGAACGCTGGCATCTAAACAAAGCTAATCACTAAATTATTAACCATGGCATAGAGAGAGGCATTTGTGGTTTCGACTTCTATTTTAAATTGCAAAATTATATAAAACCAGACATGTATTTGTCTTCACACATTTCGTGAGTACAGATTTCCATGTTGCTGTTCGCCTTCTGGTTTCTAAGGCACTGTATTAGACTTGTAGGTACCGACGTCACGGAGAAACACTGGAAAAGGGCCAAACGACATTACAACCCAAGAGACAAACAGCGACATTCTCATCGCCGTGAGACCCTCACATCTACACCGATTTTCATAATTGAATGTAACAGAATTGCATAGTATCATCCTCCTGAACTTAGTGCCGTTAGCATTTCTGATCACGCTAATAAAGAGAGTGATTGTATGATAATATGACGTCTGTACCTAGGTACATGGAAATGTATTAAGTGGTTTAAAACAGGTAAACATACACGGTAATAAGCTCCTCACAAGCAAAACGAGAAGAACACGAGAAAATAGGACAATCTGTGTTGTACACACGCTATATACACGAAACGTAATTTCACTTTAGTGGGTCGGCCGGGTGGGTCTATCATAAAAACCATCAATTTTGTGCTCTAGCGTCTTCATCCATAACCTTCCTCCCCTTGAACAACCAAGGACACTATTTCCACTGCATCTAACTTCAGTATTCACAAACTACGATGAGAGAAGGTACGCAGAAGAGAATAACGTGCGATAAAAGAAATAGTATAAAAACAGGGCATCAAGAACCTCAAGTGCTGAAGTTCCTGGTGAACTGAATGTATGTAACCCACGAAATTTATCAAGCGGCGATAATTCTAAAATGCACTCAACACCACTGAAACGCTTCTACGTCTGTTATAAATTCGTCGAAATGGTGAACTGAATACAATAATGGAAATGTGAAAAATAAATTAAGGCCGTGCTGATATACAGTTTAAATAAAGTGAAAGCATTTCTACTAGTTCCTCAAATAAGATTAACAATCGATCATCTTGCAGAATGTACCCTAGCACATTGTTATACGTATCCCAAATGCAGTAGTTAGAAGCTACTGTTTCAATGAGTATATATTTTAATATAATATTAGTAGTTGAAGCAATCAGCATTTCGGAAAATACTGCAGTTCCCATCTTGAGGGTGAATTACTGTGGTTTTGAGGGGGCAGAGGGTAGGATTCAGGACGCTTTATCAAGATCTGGCTTAAGAGTTGAGTGGAAGATGACTGGCGCGGTCGGAAGAGCGGAGGAGCGGAGAGTTTCCCCGCAGGCAGCAACCATGTGATTCGGAAAAAGAGGCAGTAAAAAACGGAAGATGCGAGGTTTTCACGGGAGTGAACACGTCTATGATGGTCTTCTGGGTTGTTACATCGAATGGATTTGTGGATGGCTACCGACGTTTCAAAGGAACATACCGCCTCTATCTTCAGTTACCTGAAGGATCAAAGAGAGTAAGTTTAATTCTCCTGGCTTCTCAAACGCTGTAGTCCCACAAAAAACGAGACAAATGAAAGAATCCAAAATCAAGGACCTCTACTGTTCTGGTTGTCAAATGTTTAATTATCAGGTTCGTGTAGCAATCTGGCCTCAGTCATGTCCACCCCAAGGGATTAAAAAACCCAGTTAAGTCAATCGTCGGTCTCTCTCACAGAGATTCACTCCTGGCTCAGAGCCAAACCAGTAAGACCACTGAGCAAGGAATAGTGAACGACTGCCCATATATTCCGCTCGTAAAATGCTGAAGTTGCAGGAAATTACGCCAGTAAGTTTACGCGTTCCTCTTAAACGGCCGCCTTTTTGCGACAGCATATGTTTGCAGAAACGGCTGCAATGAAAAGCAAAGATTTATTATCTCAATGCATAATTTTTCTCACCCATGTGATCGCTTCGAGGACATTCACCTCTTTTTCAAGTGGACAAGTTCGACTTGCATGTTCTATTACGTCAGGTGTAGTAAGGAAGTTTAGTAAATTAGCGGGGACTTTTCTTAAACAAATTTTTGAACTCCAAAATCAAGAAAGTTAAAATAAACTGCGCAGAATAAAAACAAATGTTTTATGCAGAAACTCTCATTGAGAGAATAAGAAATGGATAAAAGATGGGAAAACAATGCGGAATAAACTGAACTGCCCAGACTCTTATGGCCGCTACCGTCACAGATTTATCACTAGTTTATTGATATTGAGTTATAGTCTCATAAACTGTATAATAAAATATTAATGTAACACAAACCTCAATTCTCATTTTCTTCCTGGTATATAAATTGATTCTGACCTGCAAGTTCCTCCATTAGCAGAAGAGTGTGATTGCCATTAAAATTCCACGACCTCATATTTGTTGACAGATCAAAATAAAATGTTTCAGCTGAACTTTGCTAAAGATTCTCTACCTAAACCAAGACACTTCTACAATTTCTTTCGATTGTCAGTTAGAGCTCAATGACTCTCAAAATTTTAATTGCTATGTCAACATTTATTAGCTATTTTGGGGGACTCAAATCGAGAAAATTTTATCATACAAATAAGACAGTGCCCTTTTTATTTTATAAAGTGGTCGTTGTTGGAATGATTGAAGAAACTCTAAAAGCAGGGCATCTGTATGCAGACACTGTAGTTGTGGATATTTTATTTCTGAACAATAGAGCAATTGTCAGTTCTGCCTTATCTGACGAAGTAAAAACACAGATATGAAAATATACTGCATGTATGTGATTCAAAGGCGGTTATTTGGATGAAATATTTACATTATATTCTCATCGCGTTGTATCGTAACACAAAACCAGTTTTTTGTGCATTTGAATTCTCTCTCATTTTATTTCCTCATATTTACATATTCTTTTCCGCTGCACATCAGGGATTTCCTAAGCTCATATTCCGATCCTATTTTTCAAACTATAAGAGAACCCCGTAAATACAACGGGTCGTAAAACCGAAAGGAAAACGTCGTCTCGTTGCCTGCCATGAAAACATCTACTCAAACCGCTCTTTTTTGATGACTTCCGCTTATCCTTTCAGGCGATATGGTCCCATCAGCAAACGCTCGCCCATTAAGTACTTTTTGCAGTAATTTATTTTTGTAAGTCAGATTACTCAAAGTAACAGATTTATGCTGTCATTAACACATTTGTGCTGTGTACATACCCTACATACCCCCAAATTAGAATCACACTTATCTTGCTCCCTTCAAACTAGATTCTTATTACTATCATACTTTATATATAAGCCGGGATAGCTCAGTCAGTATAGTGACTAGCTACGGGCTGGACGGCCGGGTTTCGATCCCCGACGGGGGCAGAGGATTTTTCCTCTAGACTCTGCGTCCAGACCGGCTCTGGGGCCCACCCACCCTCCTCTACAATGGGTACCGGGGTCCTTTGCCGGGGGTAAAGCCGGCCGGGGCGTGATGCTGATCACTCACCCCCATCTAGTGCCGAGGTCAAGGAAGAGAGGAGCTATACCTCCACTCACCCCAAACGCCTTCATGGCGTATAGTGGGACAAACTTTATCATACTTTATTTACATGTCAGTTTCGTCTTTGGAAGACCTCGATTCATATCTGAACAAGAACACTGTGAAAAATGCAAAGTTGTTTATTGTCAAAACACGTGATACATGTCATAAGCCCTAGGCTTTGAAGGGTTAATACTAGGGCAAATGGTGGTGTGAGGGCTGAAACACTAATGGGCATTTGAAAAAATGAACAAATAGTTTATTGTTTTAAGATCTAAACCACAGCATAATTTTGCTTTATTTTAATACAGTCGTTACAAATATCAACAGACTTCTCAACAAACGTAACCCAGCAGGTCAAATCACGTGACAGTGTAAAACGAATGACCCGGATGTAGAATTCGTCTGAAATTCTTGATAGAATCAACGCTAGCTGAAGCAGAATAAAGTGGGTAAGTAATGCTGCATATCAAATACACAGCGTGTGTATGTATATGTGTACAATGTGCAAACATGTGTACATACGTTTATGTATATTAAAGTTTCCTTCTTATGGTGAACACCGGAAGGAAGCATTGGTTGTTCACCTTAAGGCAGGACTACTTCCTTGGAGTTCTAGAGGAAATGAGGAGAACGACAAACAGCCCGGTTAGTCACCCGACAATCGAATCAGGCCCATCCCCGAATACGAAAGAGTAGCATCTTATGCACACCAACGCTCGGAGTTAGTACGTACGTGAAGGGGGGATAGCGGATGCAACTATGCATTATCATTATATCTATGACAACATGTTATTGCGTACCAAGGACCATATGACACAAGAATCATGCCAGACGTCACTGTCAACCGTTTCGTTCTTAACAAAGCATTCTGGCATTTCCACTTACGAAAGCTGAGGGAACAAACCGACAGAACAGATGCAAACATTTGTTCGGGCAACAGCAAATTTCGGAGGAAAGTAACTAATAAGCATATACAGAATAGTGACATAAAGGATCGTCTACCAAATAACTGGTCTGATTTAATACTACCACAACACTAAAATGCTCACACTTAAAAATAAAATAAAAAATCGTTTAAAATAAGGTAAGACAGCCGAACTATTTACAAAACTCACTACAATCTTGGCAAATTCGCTGATACTACATATATTCTTCTTCTTCTTCTTTTGTAATCAATCCTAGGATTGGTTGGCAGCAGCTCTCATCTCCTGAGCTGCTGATACTTGGGAAATCCTGAGGATCTTTAATGCGGGGGATTCCCCTTGCCTTCCGCATCCTACACCGTTGACCCATCCGGGTTCATCCGCCTTTAGGGGTGATTTCTCACCCCAAGGGCATGAGGGTGCCCTGAACCTCCACCCTCCGAAGAGGCTGTTGGTACTTGGTAGAGTGGGACCACTTATACCGGTGGTCACTCGATCTGTGGACGCAGTTTAACGTCATGCCCGGGACTGATTCATTGATCCGAAGTTCCCGATTCTAATCAATTGGTATACTATTACGATTATGGTTTATGCAGTTTTAAAGATCGATTTCTCGACACACATGTTGAGAAGAATCATTACGCGTCCGCTTCCTCCCCCATTACTACAAAGTCACCATTCACGATGCCTGACCTCAAAACAGTTGGTACGTTGTCGTCAATTAACGATTCACTGAAAAACACTAATTCCCCTCAGGGGGAATGGCAAACAGGACTTGATATGAAGAAATGTCAAGAAGAAATTTCTTGCAATTATTCAAATATACGTGTCTTATAAGGATTAGTCCACGTCCCATGGCTTTAACAAAACACCTTGCTGTTCCGTAACACGTCAGTAGGCCTATACATTGCTGGTAAGAATACCGACGTACAACTCCCACCCAAAGAAATGCCCATTTTTGCACTCTGTCCTAAGCTAATTCAATCAAATCCATTTCACCGTAAGCTGTTCCATTCTTATCATTTATCTTGGTTCCCTAGCTTCGTCTAAGTCTTCCAAGTGACAGTTTCATAAGTAATTGCCAGTTAAAATTTCGTATGCCTTCCCTTTTATCTTTCCTGTATTTGAGCTGTCGTAACTCTCTTTATTAATTTACCCTAGAGTAATACAAGATAAAAAATGTGAACATAAAACCAACATCTCCACAAACTGTTCACATGAGATGCCAACGGTCCTTATTCCCAGCCAGATGAATCCAGTGCACACACTCACACCAGACTTCTTTAACAAACATTTTAATAATATCCTCCCTCCTACATTTAATCGTTCTAAGGAATCTTCCATCACCTTCATGTTAAGTCATCTACAACAACGGAAGCCCCGGACTTAATTATGCTATAGACACAGAGAAGGAAAACAAGTAAAATGCAAATGAGAAGAAGTGATGCGATGCGTAAAGAATGTGAAGGCAGATCTCCTCTTGTCACTAAACCTGACTGTACATTACAAGAGAAGGATGAACAGTGCACTGGAGTAGCCGAGTCGAACAATAAGCTTCTAGGATTTGAGCACTGGAGTTCTTAAGCGCGGGAGATGCCAGAAGGAGACAGAAAGTGGAGATGGTGCTAATAGATAGAGTGGCGGCGGAGAAAGGTTGCAGTGGACGACATTAATTTACTGCAAATATAAATGTACCAATGAATCAAAAACATCGAGTTCAGTGTCATTCGACCCCACTCTACAAAACCTCCCTCGTTAAACTAGGGGCATATAAAAATATTTCGGACCTCGGAATTTTATAGTCATATTTTTCGAACGCCAAATATGTTTAGAAATCTTTCAAATGATTTGGACTTCCACAAAAACTAACAAAATTAATTTTTATTACAAAAAGTAGATGTGGATGTTTCGCAGCAATCAAGGTGGATTATACTAATAAGACCAAAAATGTGGTAAAACCACGGGGAACTGGAATTTTTTTTCTTTCGTAACACTATTGCTAGTCTACATAGTTAAATCAATCAAGGAGAAACAAACTTGCCATTAGCGTGTTATCTCTTTGATTTTCTTTTCTCTAATTGAAACGAATGATTTTGTAATTTATTAATACAACCTTACTTCTAACACTGATTGAGATCAAATGGTCAATTACAGACAGCGCCTATTAGGGACAAAACGTATGTAGATTTCTGTCTTCTGGGTTGTTGCGCTGTGTAGTCTGGTCGATGTCCACCAACGTTTCAGAGGTCATACTGCCTCCGTCATCAGGGCCTCTGAAACGTTTGTAACCATCGACCATACTACACAGCGCAACAACCCAGAAGACAGAAAACTTCATACTCACCGCTGTGAAAACCTCAAATCTTACAAAACGTATGTAAATGTCTAAGAATGAGAAACTTAAATGTATATATGTGCGCCATAAAATTGAGACCGCTACAATTAAACAAACACACAAATGGGTGAAAATAACGATGTCTTCCATGGGACGTATCAGTATAATTCCACTTACAATAAGGCTTCCGGGTCTGTACGCTTCCTAAGTGTCTCTCATTAAATATTTGTATCCCACCTTCTACGCAGTAACAGGGTCACAGGTAACTGCTGCCTGGCTCCGAGTAATTAACATATAAAAATCTAACCTACTGAAAGATTCACTCACTACGCATGCCCTAACAGACTCGCCCTCTGTTTACTAAGTGGTTAACCCTAATAAACCATAAAGCTCATTCCGGAGAGTTATTCTGAAGAAAATGCTACCTCACACGCCCCGACTGTACTAGTTGCTACTGTAGTTTACAGCGCAGCTTGGCCTTAATGGTTGCGAAATATAATTAGAAGTGTCCAAATTCATCTGCGCATTACACGTGAAGCAGCAGTTGAGTTAAACATACGTATCTTGTTATAATTTGTGAGAATAGTTTCGATTCTTAATTATTTAAATGTTCACTTTTAAACAATCGGTCATTTAATCACGTGCATGAAATGGTTTGTGGTAAAAGGGGGTTTTGGAGTAAATATTGTATGTAATTAAAATTAACTTCGGCAATAACCCACATGTACACGATACAAAAGCAGGGCTGTCGTTTGACAGAATATATCTCTTTGAAATCTCTGTGATTCTCAGTTCGTTGTCTCTAACTCACACTTGATTCCCGACATTCATAAAAAGTCAAATCACGATTCTCGGAATCAGTTAATTACGTAAACCGAAGCAATAGCACTACCTAAGCGAAACTCCATACGTACATATGACAGCAGATCAGTTCTTTTTCTTGTTAGATTCTTCACTCTATCAACACAGAATTTCATCTCTCCCACAGTCCTCCATTTCAGTTTTAAACAACCTATGCATCGGATAAAACATCGCTAACTAAAAACAAATTTGTATCTAACGTCAATGTTAACTAAGCGTTCAAAGCAGCACAAAACGCAACCAAAAAATTGACATATGTACACTCCAAATTTAAACCACATTTTCTTCTGTTTATATTCCCCTTTCACGTCGGTTTTGTGAATTGGTCATACCACCAGGTTGAAGAACGCGAAGTGCAATATACCCGTATTTCCAAAAAATATTTGTGATACATACACATGTGTGTATTCGTATTCAAAAGATGCCGGATTTGAATCTCCACGGGGGAGCAACAGTTGTAACTTAAAATTCTATAATTCAGCAGGCCACAAATGCCGAATTGTTTTACTACCCCTGTTTACAGCACACGATGACGAAGAATCAGTGGAATTTCACAGAGGAAGTAGCTAGCTATCGTTTGAGGTAAAAAAACTACTTCAGGCAGGCAGGACGTAGAGAGAGAAATATATTTACATTCTCTTGTGAACTCTTGCTGCAACTCTGCGTTCACAGTCACTTTTGCTCCGAGGTGCTTCGCTGCTAGAACGGGTTAATTTATTTGTGCTAGTCTACTCGTACAAGTGATTGTGTCTCTTAATTAGTTTGGAAACTACTCTTCTTTGAAAACAATTTAGCGTTTATATTCTATCAACGACAAAGAAAATGTAAGAAGTGGACAAAACATACAAGCATGACTGTAAGTGACATACTCTTAAATACTGCACTTTTCTTTACGAACATCTAGTGGTCTAATCGTTTCAGATCCTCTGTCAGACTCGATCGGATATTTTCAAAAATTATGTTAGGTTCAGTTGGACTCAGTCCGAAAATCTTAATAATTTAAGTTAGACACAAATAGAATTTAATCCACATGTTCTGTCACATTTTCAAATTTTTACAGATCCTACCTCTTTTCGGCCTCACTTCAGTCCATCCCTGTATTGAATGTGATTTTTTTTTAAATTCAGACAATTAATTCGACCAATTTATACGCCATACGTCAAAAAATACAAAACCAGAGGTGGTTAGTGCATGGGATTGAAAGTGAAAGAGGGAATAATCGTAGCTTATTTTAAGGTACCATCTCGGAGAAAACCGAAGAAAAGGTAGGTCAGCACGGTCGATTCACTTCGGAGACTGTAGCAAAAGTCCTGAATTCGAGTCACACGCGCTGTCACTCGTTAAATCTCATTCACAAACAATTCCGCTCACTGTTCGCAAAATCCTTAGTTTCGCCATGATCGTCTGTCCGTCCGTCTATCTACGAAGATTGATATTAGTTCTTCTAAAATTTGTCGACATACTTTAACTTTGGCTAAGATCAGACAGCATTAGCGGACACTTCAAATGGAAATAAATGCATCCGGGGAAGATAAGCGTTTATAATAAATATTTATCGATCGATCGATCTCTAATTTCTACGTCGTTTCTTCGTACATTTTATTACCACTTACAGAGGCATCTACCAAAACTGTGAAACGGCTAAGCCGAGGTTTTCCTGCAGTATTTATACTCTTAAAATATAGTTCATATTACGGGGACACCTGTCCCTAATTGCGAATTGTGATTTTCAGCTAATGCGCCTTCTAGTGCCACCCATTTTACTTGATCGTCTCATTCCATGTGTCACGGTCATCTCCTGAACGACGCACTTTCTCTCACAGCATGCACATCTTTAATCATGACCTGGGACGGCATGAGGATCAGGTTTCTTGTTATGTACTCCGTGTTAACAACAAACTTCCTGGCTCTGAATGGATCTCCGATACCGACCAACCTAGAAGTTCTTCCTGACAAACGATCTTCAGACAAATGTCCGGAGATAAAGGACCAGAAGACATTTTCCATCAACAACTGCACCTACCAATGGCCAGAGGCAAGTAGAACGATGGTTTTATCTATGTGTTTGCTAAAGAGAAACTACGAGCACGGAACAAGGTAACATGATGATTAAATGACCAGTTGCACGACACAATGCTTTGGGAAAAGATAAGAACGGACAATTCGTCTAGACAATAAACTTAACGGATTTCGACGAAGTATTTTGTTAAGCGCTACTAATAACACCCACACTAGCTTAAAGCAAACCGAAGCCCTTGTGATAGTCTAACTTCCAATTAAAAGGACACTACCTACTACTACTCTCGACAAAGTTTGGACTCATCAGTCCTTCAGGGCCTCAATGTATACGTGCACACATAAGTACGCATGCGCAAGCATGCAGACGTATTCCACATTCACATACATATATGCAATATACACACCCGTTCAAATTTACTATTCTGTTTTCTTGTACTGCCTCGGTTAAAGGTGCAGAGTTCAAACACAATTAAAACGGCTTTACATTGAGCGGGAATTATCGGAGAGAGGACTGAATCATCTCAGGGTCTCTACCTGTAAAGTACAGCACAGATATGCGGAAATATATTCATGTAATGGGAGGGATTCGAACCGCCGATCGCATATTTCAATAGGCAAAAGGCCGTAAAAGTTTTAGCGCGGCCATTGGTGTCAGTTGTAACAGGAAACAGACCTACCCCGGACATCAAAGAAGGATGTGCAGGCCTGCTTTGCCACATCCGGACAGTGGGCTTACCTTATCCTTCCAGTGTATCAGCTTCTGGCTATCAAGCAAAAATAACAGGAAGAAGAATTCTTAAATCCTTTAAAGCACAGATCAAAGAACTGAGCCACTTGTGAGAAACTCCTAAAGATGACGTTCTTTGTCCAAGCGTGAATGTAGCTGCTAATTCCAGCAACAGAATTCGAAGTAAAATTTGAAATTAAACGGTTCCATTATCGGAAAAGTAAAATAAATTTACTGCTTAAGCCTACATCTGCCATTTGTGTCCCAAATAACACAATGAACTGACTTTTCAATGTCACAGTCAGTAAACAATGTTGGTGAGAAACACAGCAGAAAATAATGTTTTATGATAAAATACTGTTATGCCAGTTGTGTATACATAATTTCCATTTCGATAACAGATAAATTACGCAAACTGAAATATTCGTTTTCGTACAGCTTCAAACGTTTCCTGCCCCTGTTCTAGACCGAAGCTCTACCTCTACAGAATCTACAACCCTCAACACAACAAATTAAAAGAATCTCGGAACTCAGCTGGCCCACCGAAAGTCTGTTACCAAAAAGGGGCTATTGTTAATGTATTTTCAATTTAATGTTTGTGCGTTAATTTTAATACAAATACTTTCAAATTTTAAATTTACACTCTTTCACTAACTTCTAATTCTACAATGCCACAGAGACTACAACACTACTGACATACAGTTATGAGCGCCACGGTCAGGGACCCGACAGGAAACTGGCTATAAGGTTTGAGATTTTCTGCCTGTCGATTGGTTTTCTAAGTTGTGACGCCATGTAGTCATTTTCATGATTAACGACGTTGGTGAGAAGCAATAGCAACCACTAATAAATCCACATATCTTTGCAACACAGAAGACCACAAGCAAAATCTACAGGTCCGTCAGAACCGCAAATCTCAGGATTTTTTGTACCTTTCGTCAGTACACCCCTGATTAATGCCTTCATACAAAGTACACTTTTATGCTTTCAACGTTCATCTCCGCGTCTTATTCCATGCCATATAACTATCAATTTAAAATGTTTTGAAAACCTGAGGATCACTAACGATTATGTCTCAACATCCGAGCACCAAAAATGTACTGCGACATCATGGCGGTATTTTCCGCTGTGAATTCGAACTAGTGATTTATTACCGAGTCTTGGTGGTGCGGTGTTCTTTACACGCAGGTTTCCTGTAACATGGCTGTGAAGACAGCATTTCAAACAACGAAAGACAACAAATCGTACTTCAGCTTCCTGCTGAAGTTTCGTGTCCCTGGTTCCGATCCCGGAAATTATACCAAGTCAACGGAATGCACTGATGGAAATGAAGTCCTCATAAATGGGTAACTGTCCAATTAAGATCGTTTTCAGACTGGTATAAAGTTGTGCTGAGTTTCATTACTGTCGCATGAGTATTTTTGTGTGTATAACATAATGACAAACTCATCACGTACATTTTAAGGCATTTTGTGCAAATGGCACAAAATGGAACATGAATATGGTACTGATCTATGTGCTACAGGAGTAGATCTACGCGGCAGTGGCTTGCTCTAAGCAGAGTGGACATACTCCTGGACAAGTCACAGCAGTCAGACAACAAAAGCGTATTGGTTTTCTTGGCGTCCCTACCCTACGTACTGTTCTCGTCAAGTATGATCGAAGTTAGACTGGAAGCCTCTTTCAACAGCAGCCAGCCCACGGCGTCGGTTACGCTGGATGAATCTTGCCTCACAAGGAAAGGGTGAGGAAACTATCTACTATCTGAACCACGGCTCTCCGGAGTATGACCTGCGAGCCACACGCTTACTACAAAATCATAATTTACGCAATTCATTCTCTCCTTTTTAATGTGCAAATAACCCACAGTTTTATATTGAGTCCTTATACAGTAAAACCTCTCTAACTTGGACACTTGCGGTTCCATGATAATGTGTCCAACTTCCAGAGGTGTCCAGGATAGAGGGAAAGGGAAAAATTATCCTTTCAAATTGTGGTGTAATTACAATGTGGTAATTGTAAAGTATTATGGAGCCCTTCCCAAAAAGGAAATTATTGATAAGAAAAATCAAAAGGGTAAATTAGATTTTTTACAAATTTTGTTTTCACTAAATTAAACTTGCATGGATAAGCTAAAAGTGAAGGACACCAATACTTTACAGACAATGTAACCTATTTACTTACATAATCTAACTACTGTAGGCTTGCTTAAATTAAGAATAATTTTTAATGACAATAATAATAATCTTTTGAAACCCACTCTCATGGTTGCACAAATGTTCAGAATGTATTTTTTGTAATTGTACTTAAGGCAGTAGCTCAACATATCATGTCACTTATTTCTTGTAAAAAAGTCCATGACAAGACACCGCTGTTTTGCTTTTATCTTGGAATTTGCCATCCCCTTTCGAATTTTCGTCATAATCAGAATAAAGTTTCAACCATTCCTTGTTGGTTATGAGCGAAAGCATACCATTCCAATTTCTGTTAACACTGTTTAACTCAGTTGCAAGCACAGTACTGATATAGTTAAAAATCCAGTGAAGGGTTCAACAAAAGAATAACTATACACTTTCGCTGCATTCCAATGATGTGCTCAATGTATCACACCTTCAACCATAAGGTAATCCGCAGGTAGAAGGCATTCATAAGTCATAAATTCAAAACAACAAAATACTAACTGTAAACATTTCCCATAAAAGTATTGAAGCTAAGTGCATGCATGCACCTGTCCAACTTACAACAAAAGGGGTGACCAAGTTCCAGGATAAAGGGGTGTCCAAGATATAGGATATTGTGGATATGTAAAATTATAGGATGTCCGCCGGTTCAAATTAAAAGTGTTCAATATAGAGCGGGGTCCAGGATATAGGGGTGTCCAACTAGAGGGGTTTTACTGTATTAGAAATTCTGCAAATCCTTTAAAATTATATAGCCTTCGATAAGTAATTCTATCACAAACGAACAAAAACATATAATCACTGTAAATTACATATACATCGTAAAGTTGTAAGGGTGTGAAAGTATGTGGAACTTGACACAGTCAGAGATGACACAATTAAACTCACTTTAGGAACTGTTATTTTCTCTTATGCCGCAAACATGAAACAGCAACCTTAGCCCAGTCTAAGACTTCAGCGGCCATAATGTAGCAATTAATTAAATAGTGGGCCAGCAAGACTGAAGTCATATTGCAATACGTTAAAAGAATTTTAAAATAAACCCAATTAAATAACTGTCACATTGTGTAGGCCTCCTTGTACCACGAGTCTTGAAATAACTGCGGAGATGAACATTCTGGGGGACGGCAAATTCGACATAAGTAGTGAGGACTTCTGGACGCCTCTCCGAAATCTGATAAGGAATCGCCTAAATGGACGCATTCGTTTGTTACATCTTGTCCAAGGGTCTAGTAAACTGGACATCATCAGCGAAATTCTTCCTAATCTGCACGGTTTTGGAATTGAGGATCTGATGTTAGTTGGTGCGCACTGGTCGCACCTCCAGAGAAAGCACCTTCGAAACATACCGGCCCTCAAAGCACTCAACTTATCCGGAAATGGTATAACCACCATAGAAAACAGTAAGTAACATTTTAATGTATTAATTTACTACAATACAAAAGTAGAAATCATCAAATAATCACAAATAAATAGTAGTTTTATGAAGGCCAGCAAAATCTACTCTACTTTAAATTATTTAACATAAATGCAAGAAATTATGAATGACTAATAGGGACAACGTGCTATAGCGTGGTCCTGGCCTGTTTCAAGATACCGTCCTGGCATCCGCTTTCGAAATACTGAGAAAAATAAGGGAAACAGTTCATCCGGTCGCTAAGCCAGTTGTACAAAGTTCATGCATTTTAATAACACGTTTCTGTCTATACCTCGGTCCCAAGTGGTATCTTTCCTTCATTTTACCTGCTGAAGTTTTGGATATATTTATTATGGTCCCTATTCGTGCCACATGCCCTGCCCACAGTTGGTCACACAATAATACCGGTTAAAGGTAAAAATTATTAAGTTTCTCACAAACGCGTAACTTCGTCGTTGCCGTATTTTGTTCTCAGATTTCCTCAAATTATGGCCATGCCTCATGTTGAGAAACCACGTTTCACAGCCAGACAAAACATCATATAAAATTGTAGTTTATTTTAATACTATACATAATTACAAAGTACATTTTTCTTTTTATAAATTGTTTCAGATGTCTTCGAGTCAACACCAAATATCGAGCGTTTGGATCTCTCGAAGAATCGCATCGAATATTTGCCCGACAGCATCTCGTCGCTGAGGAAACTGGAAGTACTAGACCTTTCCAGAAACCCTCAGCTACACGTGGAAAACATCTCTAGTAAACTGAAGAGTGTCATCAATCTCAGTTGGTTGAATTTATCAAAAGTGCCACTGAAATCCTTAGAGACTCTCAGATATTTCGCCCAGTACAAAAATGACACGGAACACAATAAAATTCCATTCCAACTTTTGGGAATTAATTTGAGTGGTTGTGATATCACAATTTCCGAAGATGACGTTACGTTCTTTGACCTTATGCCTTCCCTTATGCATATTGATCTGTCACGCAATCACCTCTCCACGTTACCGCCAAATATTTTCCGTTCACAAAAAAATTTAAAATCACTCAATTTAGCGTCAAACGTTTTGATCAACGGATTTAGACTTGAAACAGCTGAGATACAAGGTTTAAACCTGCTTGATTTATCAAATAATAAATTATCAAATTTGGAAAGTATATATATATCAGGAACAGTTGAGGAAATAAATTTATCTGAAAATGCAGTGTCAGAGTGGAGCAAAAACGACGTATTTTTGAAGGCTGGCGGTTATAATCAGTCGTGGGTAAAGCGACTCAATTTAACATACAACGCGATTACAACAATTTCGGAATACATGAGCAATTCCCTTTTATTTTTAGACAGCGTTGACCTTGGACAAAATCCTTTAAACTGTGACACGTGTGAAATACAACCACTCCAGAGGTGGCTCCGTCAACAAAAGAACACTAAAATTTTCAATCTGGGAACCACAGACAATTTGATCTGTGGTGGGTCAAGAAGCAAACGAAGAGAAATCATCAATGTGTCATTAAACAGCACATGGTGCTTGTCAGTTGCAGCTGAAGACAAATTTGACCCGGTTTTAGTTACTGGGTTACCACTGACAGTTGTCATGGCACTGATACTGCTGACAGCCATCGCCATGTATGGGTACAGGTTTGAGATTGCTTACGTAAGGCACCTCATCAACATCAGACGACAGAGGCATCTCAGGGAAAATGAGCCCATAGGCCAGTACCACTACGACGCTTTCGTCTCTTACAGGTGAGATCATAATCATGATCATTAAACATACTGCTTTTAAATATTGGACCATACTGACAATTGTAGTTGTTTATAGACTATTAGTTTCTGTAAAATCACAAAGAAACTATATATTAAGGAATTATCCCATTATTCCGCTCTAGTAAGACACGAATTTTATTAAATTAAAACTAAATATGAACTAAATTCAGTGCCATCCTGTACAAGAAAGAAGGTACAAATTAGATTTCTGTGTTATTTGCCTTGACTACCGTGCAGTAATAAAAAAATTATGATGCTTACGATATTTAGTAAGAAGGTAAAATAACTAAAAATTGTTTAATTACAGGAACAAAATGTTTTCAATTAAGAAATCAAACAGATACAGAGGGGGCAGTTCCCTTATTACGATACCGTGTTTACGGTCATCACTGTTACACCCAAACACGTTTCCCCTAAAATCCATTTTAATAGCATTCTCCCATCCATCCCTAGGTCTTCCAAACGAACTCTTTCCTTCAGATTTTCGAACCAAAACTGTGTGCATTTTCATCTTCTATATGCGTGCTACGTCCCACCCCATCTCATCCTCGCTCATTCGATCAGCTTAATAATCTGTGAAGAGTACACATTATAAAGCACCTCATTATGCAGATTTATCTGGCCTCCCGTTACTTCATCCCACTCGGACCCAAATATTCTCTTCAGCACCCAGATCTCAGGCACCCTCGACCTGGTTTAGCGATGCTTCAAGAAATGGAAGATGCAGCGAGATGGCTGTCACGTTCGAGTGCTCTAATTCTCTTACGCAACTCCCATCGTCCAACTGCGCGTTCTAATCGAGAGAGCCCAGTCACTGTTCTGACTGTGGTCTCCTTACTCGGGTTCCCACCAGAAATCGATCCAGCGAATATCGACTACCCTTCCTTCGGATATAAAGAGGCCGAAGCCTGAAGCTCAAAACTCAAAACTCACGTCCATGTAGTGCAAAGATCTAGAATGTGTGACGCCTTGCCTCCAGCACCCCATACATCCCTTATTCGCGTGATATTTTCGACACAGAGACAAATTTAATAGCCCTCTGTATCGTCTGCTGTCAAAAGAAGCTTACGTCCCTGTCTGTACACCAATATCTTGAAAATACACAGAAGAATGAGAGCTTAAACTATAAAGAGACGAACGGCGTCTAATGACGTCATTCCGCAGTCGTCTTTTAAGAAATACAATTTCTGAATGTGTCTGTCTGCTGTATTTATCTAGACTGTAAGAAATTAATTTTGTTTTAAATTGAATTTTCATTGCTCACAGCATTCGGTTAAAATAACATGAATAGCTTCATTCCTCTGTAAAAAGAATGTTTCTTTCTGTAAAAGATTATGAGCGCAGAGACGAACATTCTGCAATGAAAGGCACGTTTCATACATCTTGTCGAATGCTGAATCCTTTGTTTCTTTTGTGAAGAGCGCATTTACTTACCCACTTGGGGCATGAGGCAGCATTATATTCAAATTACAATTACAATTATAACTGCTATAAAAATAATTATTACAAACAACAGTAAAATGTGTGTTTAGCTGATTCATTCCTATACGTGCTACATAACCAGCCCGCCTAATCTCCCCTGATTTATCGCTCTGACAATTTGTGGAGGGTGCAAATACAATTATTTCCACTTTCTTATTACTTCAGACTCCTGATTTACAAGACTAACTAATCGATTTCTTACTCCACTTGCCAGTGTCGCTGACAGAGACTGGGTGATCAAAGAGCTGCAACCCCAGCTGGAGGAAGGTCCTGAGAAGTACCACCTATGTCTGCACGAGCGAGACTTTGTTCTGGGCTCCATAATTGCTAACAATATTGTGGACTGCATGAGAAACAGCAGAATTACTCTGGTTATTCTGTCCCCTCATTTCGTCAGAAGCCAGGTGAGTACACACTGAGAATAATCCATACAGAAAATGACAGTATCGTCCTTAAAATCATGAACTCGGGCCACTTCGAAATAGGGGTCGGAGGATATCGGGGGTGAGGGTGGGGTCTCTGGTAGAAATTACTAAAGCTGGCTACAATGATTGAAGTTGGTATTCGAAACGAGCAATAATTTCAAACATAAACAATAACCAGTTTTGCCACAAATAGAACCCAATACACTTTTCCTGCATTGTGGCTTTTATTCCTGTAATTTCCTCAGCGAAATTAACATCATCAGTCATGGCGTCATTTTTCTATCGTGCTTAGTTACAGAGCTACAGAGACCGCCCTTAGTTTTAATAGACCCCGAACACTTCTTTTCTTTTCTTTTTTGCGTTTCAGGACTTAAACATAAAAATGTCTCGAGCTGTAAGCGCACGTGCATGCATACATACAAACACATACCTACAATTTCAATTTAATATGTAAGATTAAGGGCATTGCGAGTATAATAGCAAAAGGGCCGAAGAAATAACTCGCGAAAGAAAGAAGGGATATTGTTTGGTAAGATTAACATTCTATATACGTTTGACAACAGTGAAAAGTGAAAGAAAATTACTAGTCCTATCGTCAGATTGGGTTAACGCCTGGAAACAGAGAACAGTTCCTACCAGCACCCTGTTTCAGTGGTGCAGATGGGAGCTGGAAGTTGCGAACCACAAACTATTTGAAGACGATCGTGAGTTCCTGGTTCTGGTGGAGCTGGGGAGGCTGGATAGGAGAGAGCTTCCCCAGCATCTTTCCTACCTTCTGGACACCAGGACCTATCTCGAGTGGCCGGAAGGACCTGGGCCCCACCCCGGTGCCTGGAGAAGACTCAAATACGCCCTTGGAGAGAGCTTGTACCAAAAGAGAGCAAGACGGCAGGCTAACCAGGACGACAGTAAATTAGCCAGATCCTGTGACTAGGGTGGTCTTTTTGTTAAAATTCTAGTAAAATATTCAGAATGTGAAAAACTAAATTGCTTCATCACTCAAATATGCCTATAATTTTAAATATTTATATTACCAGCTAGAAAAATATTAATTTAATCAATACCACAATATACAATCTTTTTTAAAATAGTATCTTTTGTTACACTTTAAAGCCCAGTAATAACTACTTCATTTAATAATCACTGACTCAAAATTTTGTATTTATGGATTTCTTATGACTTTCAGTGTAAACATATATTTCTTTAAACAACATTAAACAGTTGTAGTGGGGATTGAATTCTTAAAAATTATTTCAATGAGCTTTGGCTCTTTCCATTTCTCATCGCTCCACCTTTTCTATTTCCGAACGCCTTAACTATTTTTCAATTAATCTTTACTATTGTAGAAGGGCAAGCGGGCACCGTCTGGAAAACTCAGCCAAATCAAAAATGTGCCCCACTGATCTATGGCAGAGCACGGAATCATCACGTAGTTTGCATGTCACTGACCAAGTGACGCCAAAATATGTAGGATTCAAGGCATTATAGGAAATACTGAATATAAAAATTGATTTAAAAGCTCGGGCAATGAAGTGGAATTTATAGTCTGGTCATTCCGCCCCAACACTGCGAGTTTAAATATAACACAGTAACATGTGGATTGCTGAAACAAACTTCTCACCGTTTCTTTCCACTTATTATGAATAATTTATATGGTACACAAAACTCAGAGAACTACAGACTAGTGTGCAATGAAGTTCTGTGTTTCTCGTACTGAATTATTTATGATCTAAAAGAACATCTTTCTGCTACTGAAGTTTTGTGTACAGTCCATGGTCATGATCCTGTCACTGATTGCCTTTTGTATATGAATAAAATATTTACACGAAAATCCTATATTTTTCCGAAAATACTTATATTTATCTCATTGTGTTCTGATAAAATAACTTACGGTCTCAACAATCAAAACTCAACATTAGTCCTTATGCTGCTGTTATGTTAATGATTTTCGCCATCTGATAAGATTATACTCCATTGTCATTATTTACATAGATTTGTTCGTATCCTTGTGGCCGATTAAGTAGGATAAGAAATAAAAATGCGTAGTAGGCTACAGTGGACAGAGGACGGAGACTGAAGAATCCAATCGAGGGCGAGGTAATTCTCTAAGGAGCCGTCACTACACTCACAGGAGCAATAAATCACTCATTGTAGAAATTCTCGTTAGAGCCCTGACGACAGTCTGGCATTGAATTCGCCAGCAAATGTACCAGTCAATCAGAGTTCTCCACCACCTGTTCTGTCTCTGTCGGTTCCGTAAAGTGGCGCCGACAGATAAAAGAATGTCATCCACCGGAACACGGACCAACTTCTGTCCGCAGTTTCAATGATTCTGATCAATAACAAGATCTGGGAAGAACGTATGACTCTGAGGCTAGGAAGTACTACACATTTACTATAAATTTATAGGTATATTATGTAATGATACATTTCGAAAAATCTTAAATAAAGAATAATATATGGGGTGGTAAAGATGAGAAGATAACATTAAAATTACGCAACAGTATATATACACTGCATTAAAATGCCCGGTACAGTCCACCAACTCGGCGCTATTCCAAGACGTGCATCGTCCTTGACCGCTCTAACAATGATATTTTGGGTTCGAACCACGCTCGAGGTACAGGTGTTCGTTTTTACCTTTGTTTTATTTGTAAATAAAGGCAGCGCCTTGTCCAAAGTCTGGTATATTAAATAAAATACTAACTCTTACTCTGTTAAGTAGAAAAAAGGACACATAAGTTACAACATTACAACATTCCACGCTGCTATGTCTGTACAGTCTGATAATTCGAATTTGATTTTACTGAACGCGCAGGTTGGAGGGGCAGAAACTTTGTGCTCTAACAATGAAGAACCAGTTTGCAAAGTTAGGAAATTTGCTTGCGGTCCAATAACATCTCGAACTGCACAGTTCTGTAATACTAGTACGGTCCAGCCAACTCATTAATTATGTCAGCTGTTCAAGGAAGGTACGACGACAATGCACCACTCCTTCTGAATATATTCAGCCTAGATTTGCATGGCCATTACCTCGGCTACAGCAAACCGTGTACTGCATATTTGGAGACAATATGAAGAAAACGAGAGTAAGGATTTCTCTGTTTATGCCCGTCACATAAAACGACGTCCATAAAAACGTCTCTTTAGCTCAAAACGTTACGACATTGAGGGGGGGGGAAACGGGTCACACGAAGAAATTGTTTCCGGGTACTACAAATTTAATGGCAGAAGCACTGATGAAAGTATACCGTGCAGATCACCAAGAGTACACATCCAACTGGTGTTTAATCTTTGCAACCGAAGATAATTTACACAATATTTAAGAATTCAGTCCGTACCTCACAGAAAACAACACTTATCCATTACAAGGACGAAATGATTAACGCTATCTACGGAAATGATCGCTGTTAGCAATAAGATTATTAAGAAACCTACGAATACAAAATGCAGAGTTAATGTGAATTAAAGTTGGTGCTACATTAGTTTTCTCTGGGCTTTACGAGGTTAAGCAGATTAAAACACTGACTAAAAACTGGAAATCGTCAAAGCATTTCACACATTTGTACAAATACCCATAAACTCAGATTTATGTCCTATCACCAAACAGGAAATAATTATTCAAATAAATAGAATCTACATGTCGAATAACATCAACTCAAGGAAACTGGTAACATAAGACCTAAGAATATGTTACTTGAATGTCAACGAACTATCTTATTAATAGCGGGAGTAAATGGCAGACAATTTTGTCAAAATTTGTCAAAATGATCTTAATCCGAATTTAAATTTTACAATTTTAAAATCCAGACGTACTATTAATATTTATTATTTTATTGTTCATGCCATCTATTTTTCAGTAACATTTTACATTACTTTATTATATTCACTTCATGCATAATACATTCTAGAAACATAAAGATGTAATGCAGTTACTGGCAGCAATTTACGGTTCCCTTACCTAAGTTTACTCAGAACAAACTTAACACGGAGTCCGCAATAACAAGCTACCCGTACGCTATCCGTTACTCTGCATAACGAAATAGGTTGGCGCTGAACACGGTACAAGCAGAGGAGGTCTAGGTGCGCAACTGCGCGCATAACAAGATATTACCAACGATGACGTCATACTGGCACTTGTCCAATACAGAAGCATATCTGCAATATATACTGCAATAAAATCTTATAATTTCAAGTCTTAAAAACTCCACTGTGCTGATGGTAAAAGCATTAAACTATATTAAGGAAGAAAAATTACTTCTTCAAAAGTCATTACTTTACCTCAATACCAATTTCGTTAATAAAACTTAGAATTAACTGTGTGGTAGTAAAAACGCGAAATTAAAGGCGTTGCTATGCCTACACTCCTACACAAGTCGAACCACGCAGAAATAAGCCTATAATTTGACTTTCCTGAAGAGGTTAAAAGAAGACACGCGTTATCTTAAATTACCAAAGATCAGCTTCTTAACTCTATTAAGCTGTAACCATGTGCAATTCTCTGTACTCACTTTTCAACAGTTTTTCTCCCAACCTCGAATGATGGATCGGCTTCTTTCCTCCGGCGACACGTGGGCACCACTCCAGTGGAGGACTGGTAAACGTTGGGCAATCAATCAGTTTCCAGGCATCTCTCTGGAGGGACTTAGCAACTTAAAAGTCTACTTAGAAACCTACTATTTTACTACGCCATAACAACTGATAACTTTCACTATCGACCATTCATACATTATACGATTACTATTCGGCTAAGTGCTTGGTTAAAAGTATGATTTGAAGCTTTCACGGCTACTAGGTATAACGAACTCTTCTCGGGCTACCAGCCGTGTAAGGTGGCTTAATGCAGAAAACACCAGCGTTTCGAGAACCATCTTCTTTATTATGGTTGGTTAAATGATTAGATGATATGTGGTTGAATGGTTATATTTCTGGTACAACAGTTGGCTGGCTAGTTAATTCGTATGCTAATAACGTAGATGTTTGATTAGACATTTATTTTGTCAGTCAGTTTGTTAGATGATTAAGTGTATCTGGCTGGGTTGCTTATTTCTATTCATGGTTCACTTGACAACGCTGTCAGTAGCTCAGATTGTATAGCATCGAATGACAGGATGAGTAATGAATTGTAAAGGGCAAGGAAGGAAGCGATCAAGAACTAATTGGAATACTGTACCAGCCATTTACATCAAGAAAACCACAAAAAGCCTCAGTCGCGTCAGGTCTCCCGGCTGTAATGTGAACCCGGGAACTCTCGAATAGTAAGCAAAAATTTTAACCATACTGCCGCCACGTTCGGTAATTCGATTGTTAAATGAGTAGTTAGTTAATTAGCTTGTTATTTGTTTGTTTGCTTATATGGTTAGTTGGTTAACTGAGAACTCAATTAGTTAATTATATGGTTAATTATGCGATAAAATATTTAGTTCGCGGATAGTTAGATGGCTAGTTAGTTGCTGCAATTAGCAGTTAACTCAATAGACCCCTGACATTTATTCTGACTGGCTAGCAATGCAATTAAACCATCTCATTTCTTAATTATCATACCTTTAAGCGTTGTTAATGTATTTATAATACTGATAAAAAGCACTCAGAATATAATCGAAGTATGGTATCAAACTGTCAATTTGTCTAAGGGATGGCATGAAATTTCCCATAAAGTAAATTCGTTTTGGTCTACTTTGTCGACACCTGCTGATCGACATTATGCTTTTACGCTGTCTTTCTTTGTGCAATTCAATAATCAACAACTTCACCGGCTTCGCCTGTTGCATCAT
The DNA here is from genome assembly GCF_977971745.1 of Zootermopsis nevadensis. Taxonomy (NCBI): domain Eukaryota; kingdom Metazoa; phylum Arthropoda; class Insecta; order Blattodea; family Termopsidae; genus Zootermopsis; species Zootermopsis nevadensis. The sequence goes on from NW_028259159.1 coordinate 1,075,616, forward strand.
CGCCAAAACATGCATACTCAAGGCAGTAGTACCACCAGAGCAACGAACAAACCCTGGTCTTGAGCTCCAATTCACCGCTGTAAGAAAGAAGTTAGCTCCTGACATCTACCGGACTGCTCATCACTTAACTGGTCTCTCCGTCTTATAAGATGTTTCAGAAAGGTTTTTCTTTTCTTTTTTTATAAGATGCACAGGGCTCACAACTATATCATTAGTTCCGTCATATAAATCCAATTTTTTCTTTGTACATGTCAGCAACATAAGTGTTGCAATATTCACAGTTATCTGATGGGCTTAGTTACAGAGCCACTAAAATGTAAATGATTATTGAAGATCACGCGGTTTTCCTACTGTACACTTCTAACATGGATCCTGTGGACATCCCACTCATTCAGTCCTCAAGAGAGAGTTCGACCCTTTCGAGATCAATTTTCGGTCTCACTTTCCACTGGCTATAGCTGGACGAATCAAACTCAACAGTGTGCAACGGTAGTTAGTCACTTCGCCTTGAAGATGGATGCAGTAAGATTATCTGAAACGTCGGCTATATCACCTATCTCTATACTGCACCGTAACCCAGAGAGAGCGACGTTGTTACCATGTTTCCCTTCTTTGTCATTACATGATAAGTGAAATAAAATGCAATACAAATTCATAATTCACCACAGATTCACTTGTTTTACTGTTAAACCACATATTTTAGTACGATGTTAATTCCTTTCGCAATTTTGAAATCTGGTTGTAGCAGCAGCAGCAGTAGTACTAGTAGTAGTAGTAGTAGTACTAGTAGTAGTAGCAGTAGAAGCAGTACTACACCAATAAAGAAAATAAAAAACTAAAAATCAACAAGAAACGCGTACGCCTAACGACAATTCATCACCTGAATACAGAAATATAATAATCTCCCAAAATGTCTCATATATCAAATATAACTTAGTCAATGTCTAATATTAATGCAATGCCAATACTCGCTTACTTTTTGTGGACAGATCGTTACTGACCGAGGATGTAGATCTCAGTACGGAACCAGAGTGCCCGTTTCAAAACGTCCCATTCCACACACGTGCCGCTAACGAGGTAATGGGAAGGCGAATAGGAAACTTTAAGCGATTAGTGATAATCAAAGTAATGCCAAATTATCTTTTTTCAAAGAAGTGTGAGCTAGGCGCGAGTTAACACGGGCAATAAAGCTGAGAGACCTTTCCAAACTAAATTTTTTGCAATCATTATTACATTAAACAATTCGGTTAATTGCAGCAGCTGTCAGATTGCAGACAAATAATTCAAATTTCATGTGCACAAGTCAATAAACGTAATTACCCAGCAGCCATGTCTAGTAGTGAGGCCTACGGTGAGTATTCGGAAAGCACCAGCTATTCTGACTATTTTCATGGAAAGATTCCAGTCAGTAGACCCTACAGCAGTTCTCAACCCTTCAAGAACTACGGCCACATTACCGTGTTAGCCGACGCCAAGGACCACTGGAACCCGGGAAAAGAGGCACGGATTTGAAATCAGGAAAAATTATTTGCATAATGTCTCAACTTTCCAACGGCAAAGAACACGTTCAAAGACAAAGGAAAAAACTGCTCTTTTTCACCACCGGGTTGCAGAGAATGTAAATCACTGTTTTCTTTGTTGTAATTTATTAAACACTGGCTATTAAAAAATTTCTAGGCCATAACCATAGAAGACAAATCTCAGTTTGCATAGTCGCCTCAAGAACAGAACCTCTGATCTCCTAGACAACAACAGTCAAACATAACTTTAAATACAATAATATTCAATAAATGGATATCAAGTTCCCGAACTGTAGTGTAAACATTTAGGGGGTTATGGTGTCGCGTAACACCATAATATTTATTTAATATCCCAGATTGGACTTTGGACTTGTCGATAAGCCCGCTTGACTTAAAACAGAGGTTAGCCTCATAGTACGAGGGCGGTTAAGCAGCAGAATGGACAGCGAGTGTGAGCAGCTTATCCCACAAACAGGAAGCTACAAGTACGGGTCAACCCGTGAACTGAAGACTTCAACACCTGACGGGTAGGCTATTCTGAGTCTGTTTGTAACTGCCATTAGAAACACCATGAGAATCAGTAATTAAACAATGGCGAACTAACGTAATTGTAGGTGTGAACTAAAAAGCTGAATGCGAAATTACAAACCTGTCACTTAAAAATTCAATACAAAGTTATATATGGTTCTGTACCGTTTGGATTACCGAACCTGATTTCCGTGAAGCTTAAGTCTGGTTAAATATAGTTTCAGTTGTACTGTCTTAGTGCAATCCACGCCAATTTATATGTAACAAAAGGGGTCATCACACGGGCGATTGGCTATAAAGAAAGACTTTCTTTAGGAAGGCCTATAACAAAGCAACAAATGGTTGTACAAAATTAAGTAACAAAATGCTTCTTGATGTGTTCTCCTTGCCTAACATTTTACGTCATCATCATAAAACCTCGTTATAAAAGACAATTAAGAATATATAAAGGTATATAAAGATAATTAAATGTAAGTCTAAAATGGCTGTCTTCTGGGTTGCACTGCAGTGTAGTCTGGTAGAAGGTAAACTTCTACTCGTACTCATCGCCGTGATAATCTCAAATCCCACTAATTATAGGTCTATTAAGTAAGTAGGACATGTAAAAAAGTGGACTGGTTTAACCACTTTAGGACAGGGGCCAAATGGTGGGCAGGGTGGCCCTAAAGTCTCTGTTAGACCTGTCATTTTGCCAATGACCAACAGAAGTGTCACTGGGACTGCGTAAGATTTGGAATGAACTGGCGTTTTCCGCCCATCTTGTTTTATACTACATCACAATGTGACGGTCAACAGTTACGCAGACTAGAATCTGAAGGTTATGTGATGTCTTTTATATTTCGTAGTTAGAAATCGCAGTTAAGAAACATGCAATTTTCTTTCAGAACCTGTTCTTTGTAACCCTGTGTTAGGGTCACTGAATCAACCTTGTGCAAAACTGCACCTTGCTCTTGACACAGTGACATCGCAGTTGACCATTTATGTTTGTTTCTTAGCAATGTTATATCAACCACACACATTTTATTTTCCTGAATCAAGCAGAATGACAGTAACAGATGAAGAGCGTATTCAGGAAGGGGCCTGTGATGGTATCCCCGATGGTCAAGTTTCTCAGACAAGTCAGCATTCCTGCTTCGAAGACCAACTGTTCTGAATCAGGTTTCTAGTGATTATATTCAGTCTCTCCAAGCAAATGCCGGGATACTACCTTAAGTGGTGGGGGGGGGGGGGGGTGCGGTAAGCAAGAGGGCTCAAACAATCTATGTGTAAGTAATAAATAACATAGCAATCACCCAAACGCCTGCCGTCTGATTTCTATAAAATTCGGTTCCTTGGTCGTGTAATAACATTTCAAAGGCAATACGTTGTGCACTGAGTGCAAGAAACGCATATGACTCGGGTGGACCCACAGTTAGGATATATGTAGTATGAGACATCCTGAAAGATCTCGTTGCCTCGCCACAGTTTACGTGCTTCTGTACACTCAGACCTTTTTTGTCCAAAGTCCTCTTCATATGTTTATTCAACGCATAATGCCTAGTCACAGGTACAGTACGTTCACGTTCCATACGTACATATCACAGACACCATCCATGCATTCTTCACCCCCGGCATGTGACGTCACACCATAAAATTTCGCCTTGTATAAAGGGGGTTCGAGACTATTCAATTACCTAATTGCCTTATCATAATGCCGGCATATGAAAACAAAATCTTACATGTGTCAAACAAAACTATAGAAGACGAACCTCTTCGAACGAACGTACTCGCATGTACTCTGCGTCTCATTCTCTCATTTCTTGGCAAAAGTATTTCTATCGCTTCTTATGACGAGGGTACGTTTTGTAATCCTTATCAGACAACTATACCGATGATAAAGGAATTGAATTGAAACATTATTGTTATATTTACACATTAACTTAACGCGAACCGACTTCAGGCAGGCTCATGTTCCGTCCGAAAACAGTCCCTGTGGACTACCTCTTCTTAGACGTATTCCTTTTGGCAGATCGCTAGATGGGGTCGCTACTGCCCCACTATTTATAGACGCTTCAGTCAAAATTTTCCTATACCACACAGAACACAAAAGGAGCACAGCTGCCCTAATTCCATCCCACGACTGACGCCTCGCCGATAGGTCTCAGAGTTCAATCACATGCGCTTTATCTTTATAGGGCGATTGCCACACAATGTTTTACTACAGTGCATCAGAAACAATAAAATAAGTCAATTTTAAGTTATGTTACCATGTTATTTTTCGAGCTTTTTACAAGTCAGTTTTAGCTAATCAGCAACGGAAGCTAATTTGTACAGTCACCATTCTTTACAAGCGATAGCGGACAACAGTCTTTAAGTCCGACTTGAAGCAAACCACGCTCATAAATTTCTACTAACTCATAAAGGCTATTGTCCCCAATTTACACTGACCATATAACCAGTAATTAGTATCAAGCAGCAGCAAACTCTAATGAACTCGCGTTCTTCATTCCACTTATTTACGTTTCCGTTTCCACAACACACAACCGCACAGGACAATTTAGACAAGACAGAAATAATATCCCCTGGGGCATTCAAACTACTGATCACCGTGTTCAAATGATCCAGAGACCGTATGCGCCTCGTATAAATCGTCTACTAGTTCGTCTAAACACATTAATTTACAATATGCAAATTAACGCTTTTGTGTTTACTAAAATATAAGTCTCGTGTTAATTACATACACTAGCCATTCCCAACTAAAATGTATGCACGAAGGCATACGGAATTGTCTGTCATATATACCTGCCTTACAAGGGTCATTGAAACTGTTCCCCTAATGATAGGTATACCAAGAGGGGATCCATCAATACATTACGAGCCACAAATACAGATATATTTTATTGAAAAATATACTTTGCACTCGTCACGTGCACTGACCAACCATTTTTCCTTTACTCAGGCTACGGTATGCAACAGCTATACTGTGTTAAGTCCAATTAGTAACAACCTTCAAATTTATGCAAATATTATATCTGCTTACAAAGTCCCTCAGTACAGTCATATTCAAAGTATTTACGTTCCCTGCTAAATATTTACATAAGTCCTCTTGTCTTCGTTTCCTTCTCTTATCATGTCTTTAGCTTTAAAAATTTCAGATTTTACTTGCTGCACTGGAATCTCCTACTTAGAAATTGTAACTCTAAAAGATATTCACAGTTTCTTTCCGCTCAATCAAGAACGGCGGAACATGTCAGACATTAAAGTCTGTCGAAATTAAACTGTGAACAAACTTAAACCAAGTCAAGGAATAAAGTAAATCTTTAATTTCGTGTGGCTTCAAGGTTTTGCAACTAAAACTCGCAAAATTATCTCGGCCGATTAATAGAGAACATTTAAAATCAAGATTATATTTTAAGTATAGAGTATATTTATGAATCTACGTTAAAGTACGTTTGAGAGTAGAGGAAAAGTGTGGAATTTTCAAGATATATTGACTCTTTATTTAACAATTATTTCTCGATTGCATAGGTTATGTAGCATCTAATAATAGGATGGTTGTGAATTGTGAATTATAAAGTATGGCGAATGAAATGGCCAAAGCAAATTTTGAATGACTGTCCCATCATTTACGAGGAAGGGATGAAGAAAACCACAGAACAGGCGGTCTGTGCGCCGATATTGGCACCAAGAACATCCCGACGGTGAATTTAGCTATTTTATTTGCAAGGTCATAATTCTTCCGTATTTTCAGCAAATAAAAATAAATTTTCTGTGAATATTTGAAGCACTATAGGTCTACTGAGTAGGATCTCACAGTGTGACATTATAATGGAATGATTGCGACCTTCTTTGTATCGTGAATCTATTGTTGTGTTACTCCTGTCACAAATTTCCGCTATTCACTTCTTTGTCGCATTGACCGAAGTTACATCTGCATTAGTCTCTTACGACAAAACACACGCTATGACGCAATTACATAAGACATATAACGAGGGTGATTGCACCAGTATACACCACTCCGCGTCGTTTTGTAGCCATTTTATTGGGATATGAATTGAATTCGATTATGTGTCCACCGTAATATGTAACGGTAATAAAGTCACGTTTTATCAAGGTGGGGTCTATAAGGGATCAGATGTGAGGGCTAGGTTTGGAAAGGTAAAGAAAAGTGGCCCTTTAGGGGCCAAATATGGAAGATGTAATAAAGGCGAAACCAGGCAAGACCAGTGAAATGAGAGATGATCCAACATCCACATAGGTGGTTTTTGATATGTTTTTTAATCCAACTAACAAAATCTTGTTACAATGTAGTACTTTTTCTAAATAATAACAATTTTGATATTTATAATCTGCTTACTCTTCACATTCACACTTTGTTGTTCATCAATCTAAACGTGCCCTTATCTGTCACTTGAAAGATGTGTGCGTAGTTTCGTTTTATTGACAATTTGTGCCTCCACTGGATTTGTGTACAGTCTCAGCTAACTTTTTCTCATGTGCTATTTGACTAAGTGTATGCCATCTCGCTTTTGTCTAAACAGTCTCAAAATTCCCGTAAGATTTTGTCTGTTCTGAACGATGTCTGTCAGCATTACGTAAATTTACCTTACGCAGTTACAGTCGGCGACACGCTGCTTCGTCCTTGCAACCTTATCAACTGCTGGCGATACCAATTTAAACTTGTACACTGATTGACATCAATTTATTCGGGAAGACACAACACAAGAGTACCATTGCTTTCAGTTTGCTGTTTATTGCCATTGGAGACAAATAACTACAAATTTATTGAGCATTGTTTTATTTCTTTTATCAACGACTCGTATAAGTAAAGACGACTACGAGGCCTTTAGTTTCAGACTTCGCAAAAGCAATGTTTATGAAGGAAAATATTCCATCAGTTCCAACACTCATTAATTTGGGATCTCGGCAGGTATGTCTTTCCGCAAATTATATCACGAAATACTGATGTTTTTAAAGATGATTTTTGAAACTCACAGGACCATGGTTCGTCCTGGCGTGGCAGCGTAAACGATAACGGATATACCCGATCTGTTAATTCATTAATTATATTGCGACATTATTTAAGAGAACGCTGCTATTTAAGCAGTGCCATGAGTGTGAGTCAGACACGCATGATGTAAACTCCAGCGAGCCTCCTGACTATCTTCTGAATTCCGAATTTTGTAGTCGGAAATTGTACAGAAAAGAAATGTTGAAAATCTGCTGAAACAACGACCGAGTACTGTATGAGAACATAGCCTACATCAACATCAAAATGACTAAAAGCTTCTCGAATAATTTGATGTGTCTCTTCGTGACCTCTTCGTGTGTTGCTTCCCTCCGACACTGGCTGAACCACAGGTGTGTTAAGCTTGCTCCAGCCTGCGGACACACTACTCTACCAATGTGGCCAAGTACATTGGCACGGTACTATATCTAAATACATCTAACAACCTAACACTTCGTGTACCTAACACTGTTTGGGGGGGGGGGGGCAATACACAATGACACAAGAAACACTTCGTTAATTATGTAGTGATGTCTCTTTAAATACAGGCTGCCCGCTTAACGCTTACATACTACAAAACCCTACGACTCTAAGACAGATGTCGTTTGTGCATTTCTAAATGATTCAGCCAGCGACCCTTAATGAGCGGTAAGCAACGGGGAGACTGCAATAACCACATACGTTTTTCCGTGACATTGTGTCCAGTTTGATCCCATCGCTCAGCAGCGGATAATTTGCAGTTAACTGAAGCTTGTAGTTTTGTTGAAGCTAATGAAGGGTGGGGTGGGGTGGGGGGGGGGTTATTGATACACATGGGGGCACTGACTAAAGCTGATTTACACTTTGCACTTCACACAAATTTAGCATATTTGCTACAGGTCATATATAAATTCTGGTTAACAGTCCAGCAGTTAGTAAACTGCATGCCCATATAGCAATTTATTTTGACTGAAATGATGGCTAATTACAAATAATTTGGTTTTACTTTGAAAGTTATCCGAATATACCAATAAACTTATAACTCCGTACATAAATTATACAATTAACGATGGTTTAAAATATAGCACTTTTCGGAACCAAATCTTTTGTCTATGTTATAGGAAATATGAATATCCCTTCATTAGCCCTCCCTTCATGAAGGTAGAACGAAAGAATGCATTGAGTGGGGATGTATAACAATCTAGTCAGAACTTTGTCCAATAACTTCTTTGCGTTTCCTTTATGCCCCAAATTTGTGGAGGCCCGAGTATGAATTTGGAATATCAGAGCTATTGTGGCGATTGATTGTGCTGTGTACCACTTCTGAGTAGTTTTTGCCGGCCATGCATTGTGTAATGGAAATTGCGTTCCATTCCCAAATTCATGTAAGTAACAACCATTCAATTGTCCATTCATTTCCATTTCACCCACACATATTTACACAAACACACAATAAGTAAAGCCTAAGAAGAAGGTGTTAGTATATAAAATGTTAGTACCCAAACCTTGTGGTAACCTATAGATGAATAACACAGTACAAACAAAATAACCAATTTGTTTTTAATTTCATTTCCGTGTACTTCTTGCAACAATTTTGAAGTAAGAGGGATAGGCAAATTCCTGGTTGCAAAGTGTGGAATACATTTGTTCTGACTAAAGCGACATTTAATTTAATAATCTCTGCAGTTTTTGTGAAGCTGAGAGTAGCGCAGAACGCGTTTATAAACTGTACGGTTCATTCGGTGTACCTTCAGGCATTCTTATTAAATTATAAGTGCGTGTGGACTAGATGCATCTATGTCAGGACAGGGTGTAAGGAGGGGAGGGGCACTTGTGAAAGTGGTTATAGACACAGACGTTACACAAAAGACGGAAATTTCCTGATCAACTGAGTTGTTATTAGCTTCTTCAGAAATACTCTAGTCCATTAAGTTACATATTGGCCTAAAGTATTGTGTGCAATGAATAAGTATCGGTGTTGAGTAAACTTTATTAGTTTAAAATTCAGTCCAGTGAGAGAGACTAGCTCTATCTAAAGGACCCAACAGAGTAGGTACCTCTCACCTGAAGACGGAGACAGAACCAGCCTCCGAAATGTCGTGGTTTTAAAGAACAGACGATGGAAAAAGTCCTGACAATGAATAATTTTTAAGTGTAAACTACCGTCGTCAAAACCCTTTAGAATTCAATAATACTTTCCACATAAGGCGAGTGTTTGTGTAGTAAGAAACCGGCCAATCAGTTCAATGAAACACGCTGGTATACGACCTCGCCAATCGATTTATTAGAGACATCAGTGCCCTCGCGGACTAGGTAACCAGTGGCCTAGCAAATGATATGGAGTAAACTTATAAAATCTATCATCTTAATCAACTGGCAGAAAGTGTAGTTGGCATGTGTAAGCTACAAGGAGAAATTTAAGAGACGCCGTGGTGGAGGGGGCACAGTGGTGGTCTCCCTCATCGCATAGCACACGGCAGCGAGCGGACCAGTCAGTATATATTATTGTTACAATGGTTTGACGACAACAGTTGGTCGCACGAACAAGGAAGCGCAGTTCTGCAACGTGACATAACGTGACGAAATGCTACGACCAACCTGACAGCAGGTCTGCAACTGTTAACCAAAGCAACACGATACAGTGGGTATATTTAATAATTTGAAAACATGGAGAAGATACCTGTGAAGTGAGTAATCTGTTTATGAATATTAATATTTATGTTAGTGCTTCAAAACAGTTCACCTTTGACTCAACGTAACCCAACAGAAACCAATAGCATATTTAATAAAGTGGAGCCCTTATAGTCTTTTTCTTTGAAGTGTTCGTATCAATAAAACAATTCGACCAGGAAAATTCGTTTTTATTTGGAACAATAGAATGTCTTCTATGAAAATTCCAGGGTCCCATCTTCAGCGTTCACAGTAACGCTCTAAATCTGAGGCGTCAATAAAGGAAATTGTATGTCAAAAAATGTGTTTAAATCTCGCGTTTAGTTGGAGGATCAGAACGATGTATATTCCTGTATGCGGGAGTTCGCAACACGAGTTGTCATAAAAATAACAGAACTTCTTGGTGTGAAACATCGTTCGGAAAATTGTTTCATCAATAATCATACTGTATCAAGGCTCACTTTTATTTAGAGGAATCGGGTTTTGGCTTGGTTCTTATAAATTACGTCGACAAGCAAACAAACAAAAATAACAACTACATATCCCTAAGGTAATCTCCCTTAAGGCATATAATGATATCGGTAATTACAATGTGGTTCGCTGGCCTTGGCTTTTATGTGGACGTTCGTCACACAACTCCGGTTCATAATAACTGTGACATTTTCAATACGATAAAGAGTTTAGTAAAGTGTGATATCAGTAACAATAAAACTATACCAGCTTTCGGTATTGGAAGGATGGAACGTCACCTCTACTTCTTCTTCATACGATATTTTCAGCTTAAGCGGGTCGTCTGGCAATCGAACCCAACGTTCAAGCAGACGTAATTAAAAAACAGGTCACAATCACGAGAGTCCGTTGTCGTTATATAAGATGTACTGCAAGGACACAGACGTGAAGAAGTCTTAAGGACAAATGTATTAATGCGAATCACGTAACTTGGCGCTAATTTTATAGGAGTTTCGGGCCGCGGTCAGTTCTACCTCACACATCACAAGAACTAATTACGAAATAGGAGAACTGCTTCTGAAAGTCACGTTCGAGTAATTAACATTCCTGCTTCGTATTCGGGAGGTTCTGTGTTAAAATGTCGGCCCAGTGACCATCCCGAGGTCTTCCTAGTTTCCCTCAGTACCTGGAGGCAAATACAAGGATAGTATCTTAAATTAGGTCACGACCACTTCCTTCAACATCCTGTTCGTTGGGTTGAAGGCCCGTCGACGTCTTTGGCAATACGCGCCTGTATAACATTTAGAGCATAATATCCAAAATTTGTTGATCTTGAAATATTGAACCTCTATGCACCTTGATAACTGAATAAAAAGAGTTTACTAGAATCGGGACAGACGTAAACACGTAATAAGAAAGCATGTTAATAAGAGTAAATCCGATTTCTAAGTACACCTGAACATGTCAGACGAGAGTGTGTTGTATCACTGACCTTACAGAACTGGTTCATGGCCGAACTTCACCTAACTCTACACGGATGACAGTGTCCGGGTGGAAATAAACTGCTCTACCGGTACACACTAATAAGCTGATCACGATGTACGTCAAAAGGGGACCAGGGGAAAGATCGAGTCAGACGGCGTCTTGGCCAGGAGGCCAAGTACCGACGTTTCAGAGAAGCATACTGCCTCCATCATCAGAACTAAAATGTAGGCACACAGCCAAAATAATACACGCGCAACAACCCAGAAGATCGCCTGTATTGTAGAAGTTTACCGACGTTTCAGAGGCAGCATCCTATCCTGTGTAAGATATGCAGTTTAAAACATAGTTCTGTGAATAAATAAATATTACGGGGCCATCTTATTTCAAATGCCAAACACTACGGCCTGTTACACCAATCACAGCAGATTGGTTAGCATTTCATCTTCGGGAGGTCCCGGGTTCAAATCTCAGCCCGGAGACCGGTTACCTAAAAGATGGTTTTCGTAGCTCTCTTCAGTTCCTCCAGGTAAATGTCGAGACAGTGCCTTGAATTAGGAAACGACCACTTCCTTCCAAATCTTTCTAGTTCACTACTGATTACTCATTTGATCATTTTACGTTGTATAGTCCAAATAAGACGAAATAAGAACAGTCCACTACTAAAGTGGGAGTAATAGAGGCCAATGAAACGATTATATGTCGTAAGAGTGTTGGCTCATGATGCAACAAACTGCAAGTAACGTCTTAGCAACTAAGTACAACTGATTTTTAAAATTGTGGTAACGGTAAAGCCTTATTAATTTTTGGTTTACATATTTTAATGTTTGCATTTTTAACACTGAGGTACACACTTTTCTTTTAAATCAAGGTTTGCTATAACTGAAAGCTTAATCTGGCATCTAACTTCATCTTTCATGCAGCTTCTGACATGCGCATAAACGTGATAATTAGTTTTAAAATTCCTTTGCAAAGATAGCAGCGCTATCTTAGTTACCTGTCTTGAGTTACCTACTGAGACTGTAGAATTGTTTTTATATATATTTTACGAATGCTATCCTAAATGCATGTTTATATCTAACATGTCTATAGCACTTGAAAAGTTATGAGGCCGACGGACATAAACACGCTGGTGCAGTGAGTCTGTATCCTTCATTATAAGTAGGGAATTAGGCTAAGACCTACTCGCCAAAGTTTGTCAAATACTTGAGGTAGGGAGTCTGTGGCAGCAGAAGACTGAAAGTTTGCTGGAGGCAAAAAAGAATATGCAAGGTTCTGTACGAGTAATACAGCACGTTCTCAACACAGAGACACGGTACCTGGACAGGAATGTCTTCGTCATTTGTGCCTCATCTGACTTCCTGCTCATAATTCGCCTCGCGTGACGTAGTTGGTGATGTGACAGTAGCTATGATTAAACTGCGCAATTGATAATTTCATTCTATCAATCACCTTGTCCGTATTTCTGTCTCTACCTCGAATAACCAGAGTACATATGATGAAGATCTGAGGTATTTAAGTTTCTTCATCATTCTGATCAACCCTCTTTCTCAAGTCAAAAAACTGTTCTCAGCACTTTGTAGCCAAACAGGCTTAATTTATTTTCCGAGACACGAAGTTTAACATTAATATATGAAAGCAGATAAAACTATAATATTTCGGCCCTTTGTTGGAACGCAGTTCTAAAACTAGATTGAAGGCTATAATCTTGTTTATTTGCAGGATCGAAGAAGCTGCTCCTATCCTGAATGGAGGCACAGCGGCTGTCAAACTGAAAGTGGTGTCCTCCCAAACGACAATAAAGAAAAATGGTTTCGTTTCGGCGGATGAGCTTCACCCGCAGAGTAAAAGGACGTTACAAGGGATACTCCCACAGGTAATGTACCGATTTCGAACCAGGGTAGGCAAAGCTGCAGGAGTTTTGGTTCTGTGTCATTTCCTTCCAACATGTTTTCAATCTATTCTTATTACCAGACAGACGAAAAAGTAGTGAGTCTGGTAAAACTCGTGTTTCACGAGGCTACAAAAACTCTGAAACTGAAACTTCGCTTTTAGGTGGAATAAGGAACGATCGATCAAGCCATATCAAATACTTGTCTTATTCTAAAAGCTACTGTGGAGTTTAGATTTTAGGGTGACTTTGAACCACTGTGAACGAATGTTTTAAGAAGGCTTGAGGGCTGGCCAAAAGTTGGAGAGACCAGCTGCTTTCATTTCGTTTGTAGTTAAGACCAAACACTACGCTCATTTCTTGTAATTCGCTTTTGTAACTTGACATTGGAATTCGATGTACGTTCACAGATGCTTGTGTCGGGGGCAGCGTTTCTACTAGCAGCGGGGGCAGGAATGCCCATCGGGTATTCGGCTGTGTTGCTGCCTCAACTGCAGTTCGTCAACAGTACGCTGCCCACAGACGAAGATCTAGGCTCATGGATCGGTAAATAATCACGCCAACCCGAGCTTCCTCTATTCAACAGATTTTACAAATACTTCTTCAGACTCAGAACAGGAATCCTTTCACTGACTATCATGGAATGCCAAGGCATCGATATAGGTTTACTCTACTGTACAGGTTTCATAAACCCTTATTCAAAAAGGTATCTGTGTTGATTGTCTGGCCTGGGACCCCGGAACTTAGATATCTTCTATTGTACAGAATTTATACTATCCTTACCTTCAAGGACAGTATTCACTCAAACATCAGTAGAGGATGGCAGTAAAAATATAAATCAGAGATGTGTCACGTCAAAGAGATGAGTGAAAACAGGTCGACAGAAATATTTATTACGAAACGAGCAAAAATAAAGTGCATTAATTGCATACTTCCTAACTACCCCCACCCCCCAAACATATAGTTTCCTTCTAAGTGAAGTCAAAAACAGTCATTCTCCGAAACGCTGTGGACAAGGCCAATCTTAAATTAGGAAAATGAATATATCCTAAAAGTTCTCGGATAAAAAAAATCTCGTAACTGTTAGTACCTCATCGCACCGAACATTGCAGATGGGATATGCAGTCACACATCACACTGGATGGTGTCGTTTTAATAGGTTAAATGCCAATTATTCAAATCGTGCATTGTTTTACTAGTGATGGACATTTGCGGAAGTTACAAGCGAGGGAGGGTCAGAGGACAAGATTAGACGATCGTCATTTGTCGTCACATTACTCTGGCCCTTCCAGAGACGTCACATAGGGTATTGACCTTTACGACCCCTCAACCAACTAAAATTTATTTGAGGTGTGCACTGTCATATCTAGGTCACTCTTTCATACTCAGCTGTTTCTTTGCGTTCTTATTACGTCTGTGTCCATCTTCGTTTCTCTTATGTTTAAGAGGATAAAATGCGTTGTGTGCTGTAGATGGAATGCCTTGATGAAGCCAGCATGCAGTAAATGTTTTATTCTGTGAATGGATATAATACGCAAAAATTTAATAAGAATAATAATAGGTAAATTCACGTATGTGCCGAATCATCAAGACGCGAGAAAAAATATACAGAGAATGCAGAAGTAAGCCACGCGCTTCGGCCGCTTTAAACACTATATAGGTTAATAACGTACCACTGTTATAAATGTTAAGAGCCACAGGTGATGATGATAACTGAAACAGTTGAGCCCAGGAACCAAATTTTATCAAGACTTTACAAAGTCAGGCATCCTGGACACACGTCATCTCGTCCAGACATATCTGTGTCGCCAAGCAACATGACGGACTGGAAGTTCAACTTTCTGGATAGATGGATTGACGTTGCCACTACCGGACCAAATAACAGGCAAGACAACCAGTACGGTGCCTGTTTCGGTGGTAACAGGTTTCAGGCTATCTAGGTCTCAGTAACCTTATCAGAGGCTTATCAGTTCGTGTTGTCGAAAGTAGGACATATTCTCTAGTCTCATGTTGCACTAAATAACTGAGCAGGTCAACAGCTTAGTAAAACAAACAAAGAAATAACCGAGTTCGTGGTCATGAAGTAGGAAGGCTCTCATAACCTACCATACAAAGTGGAAACTACGGAAAGAATCAGAAGCCTAGACATTTGGTTCAGACAGATCACAGACGTCTGGCAGGGTGAATACCATGCGCCCAGCATAGCACAACAATCAACCTAGGTACTACGCTAGTACATTGATGTGGCCCAGTTCTACAGTAGCTAGTGACCCAATTGCATAATAGTTCTCATACTTTATATCCATGGGAAATCAAACTAAGAGGTCAGGATTAAAGCGGTGTATTAACAGTCCTGGAGGACACGGTTAGTCACTTCACAGTGCTCTACATCATGCCAGATGTTTCGAAGTCAACATACCATCCTACGTGCCATCAGAATGAAAGTCATTACTCATGTCATATATCACAGATTACGCCTCTAAACAAGCAGGGAAATAAATTAATCTACACGCAATATTCGGTGATTCTGAAACGCAATAAATTGAAACTGGTGCAGCAAGTTACACCTTTTTAAAAATAGTCACCACATTCTTTAATTCGTAGTGTTACTACCGCGAGCGAAGAGTTCATATTAACCGTGTCAGCCAGGCTAAGACGGCCAACATAAATGCCCCGCCTCTGATTACAACTTTTACTTTGCAAAGGATTTGATACGTGAAACACACGATAAATGAATACAGAGTTTTAGTGGGAAGGCTTGTAGAAAACATTCAATTACAAGACCAAGGAAGAGATAGAAAGATAATATTAATATGGATCAAGGCAGTATGAGTTACAATTTCGTGTTCTCCTTTAAAAGACTTGAGTCACCACCAGCCCACACGTTTTCCCAACTGTTTACATTTACCACAAAATCGTGTATTCTCATGTGAATCATAATTCTCAGCAAGTGTGCATTCTGCCGCGACGCCCGTGGGGAGTTTTATGAGCGGCCTCATGATGGACAGATGGGGTCGCCGACGCGTACTGCAGATTTGCATCCTACCCCTCACACTGGGGTGGGTCATGATCGCGGTGGCTCAGAGCCACGCCATCGTCCTAACAGGCAGAATCATGGCCGGACTGGCTGTGGGCCTCTCCGCGGCGCCGGGACAGGTAGGTACTTGCCATCACAAACAACTTACTCTTTTCAATGCAAATATTTACTGAACACAAAATTAAACAAGTGATTCAGTAGTCCCTGTGCACCTGCAAGAACACATATCTCGTGATGAGCTTGTTTACGGTTGCAAGTTACGAGTGTTGGTCACGGACATAGAGCCAGGTGAAAAACAAGTCACCTGGGGCTTGTGTATGCACAGGAACTATTGGATCACTTCCTACTTCAACACTTCTTCTTCTGACAGATGTATGGAGACTTTTGAATCGCCCTGAAGAACAAGAAAACGTGGGATAACAATATTAAAATGAATCACAAATAAATAATCCACGTGGCTCAGGATAGAATCCTGTGGCAGGCTCTTGACAACACGACAATTAACCTTAGGGATCCGTAAAAGACGGAAAATTGACCGAATATCTGATCGACTATTAGCTCTCAAGAAAAACTTTACTACTTCATGGCGTTAAGTTAGATTTGTGCATGGGGGATGGAAAACCGAGGCGGTGAAATGTTGTGCTGTGAACAGGTGTTTCTGGGCGAGGTGGCGGAGCCCGGCATGCGCGGTCTTCTGTCCAGCATCCCCTACGTCAGCTACTCGATGGGCATCCTCGTCGTCTACGTACTGGGAGCAACACTGCACTGGCAGACAGTGGCGTGGCTGGCGACAATATTACCATTGCTGTCACTTTTGTCGTTCTCCCTGCTGCCAGAGAGTCCTGTGTGGCTCGTCAGAAATAACCGTGTGGAAGAAGCGGGCAAAGCCCTCAACTGGCTTCGTGGAGCATACAGTGGTAGAAAAACGGTTGGTATTTTCCGCCTCGAAGCATATAGGCCTTACTATTAAAAATAAGCATCGTTCTGTTGCTAAGAAAGTGAGCTTTGCTTTAATCATTCAGCTAATTAATTAATGTAGCGGGTCCTAATTAGATAAAACACAAATAGATGGTTTCAGATTGTTTTCTTATCTAATCTAGACATAATGGTAGACATTCTTGTAAGGTTGGGGACAAAACGAAAGCATTTAAAAAGATCTCACAATCGTCGGACGAGTTTTATTTCGTTCCTTTAAATCCGTAATTTACATGATATGTAATAAAAATTTTCATAAAGCTGTTCATCATGCAATAACAGGTTCATAATATAAAACAATTTTCTTGGAAGTCTTGCTAAATATCTACCGCCAAATACTGGAATACTCTCTTAAAGTAGGCCATGATCGACTCTTTCCAGTTTCTTATACTTCATTTATGGTATCTACCTTATTCGACGTCATTTGATTCTGTAATCTAAACAGGTTCGTTAAATCTACTCCTAACATAACAGCCAGTTCGTGTAACGCTTAACTGTAGGGCAGCGCCGTTCAAGCGATGACGAAATCTGGAGTCACGCGGTCGGTTTTGTGTTGGTGCGTTTTGGCAGAAAGACTGTTTGACTTCCTAATGAATTGTTCGTTTCTCCCCATATCTCGTAACATGATTATGGCTGTGAAAACGTGTGAGGCTTACGAGCATTTGTTTCCACAGGCGAAACTGGAGTTGCAGCAGCTGGTTAGCCGGCTTCATAGAGAGGAGGAGGAGGCAATCCGCCACCAGTCCGTCTCCAGCTGGAAGATGTTCTTCAGACCGCAAATTCTCAAACCAGTTGCCATCATCAACGTGTTCAACCTCATCCAAATCATCTCTGGCACCTACCTCGTCATATTTTACGCAGTTAATCTCATTTCCGAAACAGAAAACGAAGCTGGAGGCATTGACATTTTCCTAGTAGCCGTCCTCACGGCAGTGTGCCGTCTCATCTTTATCATCATCGCCTGTTTCCTTCTCCTCTGGGTTGGCCGTCGTCCGCTAGCACTCTTTTCCGGCCTAGGGTCATCGGCTGCAGCCTTAGGAGTTGGAACGTTCTTGTACTACCGTCACCCTTCATCGGAACCATCGGACACTTGGATCATAGCCGGCTTCATCCTCGCCTACGTAGCCACCAACACGGTCGGATTTTTTGTCTTGCCAGGAATCGCCATTGGTGAATTACTGCCAGTAAAAATACGAGGATCTTTTGGTGGTTACATCTTTGCTATATTTAATCTTTCTTTATTTTTTATAGCTAAAGTATTTCCGTTCATGTTGCAAACGATGGGATCTCACGGCGTGTTTTGGATGTTCGGCATATCTTCAATAATTGGAACATTATTCGTATACCTCTTCTTCCCAGAGACTAAAGGAAAATCGTTAGAAGAAATCGAAGACTATTTTGCTGAGAAAAATGTGTTGTGGTTAACGAGAAAGAAACATCAAAGTACCAATGAACCACTAAAAGTGTAGTTATACGAAGAAGTATATTTACGTGTGTTAAGGAACCAAGCGCTGTGCATAATCTTCTTATACACAATCGGAATTTTTCCGTGCATTCCATTACTTAAGAATATGTTTTAAATGACTCTAGACTCAAAGATAACGTCGCGGGAAACTCCTTGATTAAGTGAGAAACTCTTTTCCTCGGTACTCTTAGCAAACGTGCAAAAATAATTACAACGCGATCCAACTGCATGAACACAGTTTAATAAAGTGAGACTTAATACTTCCACGGCGCCCGAGAAAACTGTAAAACAAAGCAACAGCTTATGTTGGTGTCATATTGTAGCTCTATCTAATATAATGAAAACTAAAAGGTAACGAAGATTATACATAAAGTATTGTATATACAGGGGTCATTTAAAATGTAATTGTTCCAATCTATCTTAGAAGTAATCAATTGTGTGTATGCCTACGAAAAATATAGTGTTATGTTAGTAATATTTGATGAATAGTGATCCGGGCTGTTGCAGAAGCTTCTCGAAAATGACATCATACTATTCAGAAGTTTCTCAATGTATACATTTCGAGACAAGGCAACATCAAAACGTCTGTATGAATACACTCTGGGCGATTCATCGCCCTGATGACGGGGGCAGTATGACCTCTGAAACGTTGGTAACCATCGACCAGACTACACGGCGCAACAACCCAGAAGACAGAAATCTTCATACTAAGAATCGCCCTGATGACGGAGGCAGTATGACCTCTGAAACGTTGGTTAACATCGACCAGACTACACGGCGCAACAACCCAGAAGACAGAAATCTTCATACTCATCGCCCTGATGAAGGCGGCAGTATGACCTCTGAAACGTTGGTTAACATCGACCAGACTACACAGCGCAACAACCCAGAAGACAGAAATCTTCATACTAAGAATCGCCCTGATGACGGAGGCAGTATGACCTCTGAAACGTTGGTTAACATCGACCAGACTACACAGCGCAACAACCCAGAAGACAGAAGTCTTCATACTCACCGCTGTGAAAACCTCAAGTCTTACATACTTCTGCGTAGTTACTCATACTGCTGCCAGATGGCAGCGCCAATTATTTTCAAAGTCCAACAACAGAAATTTTAATCATCGCCGGATCCAAAGAATCCATTTTCTGGATCTACCGTATCACTACCGGTTACATGTCACTTAGGTCGTACCTTAACTTTATGCAGGCAAGAGCAAAATTAAAGTCTTGCCACAAACCAAATTATCTATCCGCTAGCAACTAAAAACTTTGTATATTAAATTGCCATTACTTTTTCTCTCTGTTCCATTTCTTGGCGTTGACGATGTGATCGCCCGAATTATAAGAAAAAAGAACATTTTTGGGATTCGCCGCTGCCACACCCGTCTCAAAAATATGCATGGCCACTACGACAGATACATTTAAAACAAGAATATGGTTTAGCCTCCATACCTAATTTCATAATAATCCATCAGAGTGGTTCAGAGTAATTACGAGGGGACGGACGGTCTCTGTCTGTCACGCGGTCACAAACACACAAATTATTTTAAAAAGGAATACGGCAAAATGAGCGATTGCAATACAGAAACGTATAATTTTTCCCACATTATCTTATTCTATTCAAACGAAGCTTAGATTAGAATAAATGGGTGTGTTGGCCAAGATTAATGGATAGGTATACACATCTAAGGACGTTGCTGCAAGTATTTCGGTAATATTTCTAATGTATTGACTGACGTCACAAGACTTATTTGTAAGCAGTCTGCGTATAATAAATATTTCCTCAACACTCACGGGCATGAAATGCTAAACAGGACGCTTACCTTGAAGTGCGAGTTCATGATTTAATTATTCGTGTTTTTTTCCGTCTAATCACAATTGTATATAAATAAAATTATACATAAGATATTAAAATATCATTTACATATTTGGTACAACTTTTTACTACATGTTTCGGTTACATTGAACCATCTTCAGGTGTAAAGTTAAAAGTTAAAAATTATAATCTTATAAACTGAAACTTAATTACTGTTGTTGTGTAACTTCTGATGATGTTTACTTCCAAATTCATTGGAGTGAGGGTATATTTTGAAGTGATAGTGGTTTAACATTGGCCTGTAACGTAAACAATTTAAAATATTTTTAATTATTATTGAACTTGAAAGAAAGAGTATAGAAGACAAAATGTAATAAGGTAAAAATATAAATAAAAATGGAAGGTAAACATCATCAGAAGTTACACAACAACAGTAATTAAGTTTTAGTTTATAAGATTATAATTTTTAACTTTTAACTTTACACCTGAAGATGGTTCAATGTAACCGAAACATGTAGTAAAAAGTTGTACCAAATATGTAAATGATATTTTAATATCTTATGTATAATTTTATTTATATACAATTGTGATTAGACGGAAAAAACACGAATAATTAAATTTTAATTCACAATATGACGCAATTATATCAACTTATGAATAAGAGTTCATGATTGTACACAAGTTAATTAGACTCTAAAACTACTCTGTAACGATACTTGCCGTGGCTTGAAGTGAATACTACCGGGACTTCAGTTTGCCCACAGTGTGAGAAAATCAAGAACGAATTTCACATTATTGTGGTGTTTTTATCAGTCTCCCAATTTATGTATACCTTGTACTTGATGCAAAATGTGAGAACATGTAGGTTTAACCGCGGGAGGTTTGGACATGAAGGCAGTCTGCCCCTCCAAAATGTTGGTATCTAAACACAAGACGTTACAACCACGAAGACCAACATCGATTTCTTCACCGCTAAAGGAACCTCAAATTTCCCTCTAAAAACGAGTTCAGCGTAGGCTACAGAAGAAAAAGTCCATGTGAGGCAAAATGCGTTTTCCACGCCCGTATCTTTAATATGAAACAGTTTTCGATTTGAGGCCGCCTGCATCGCCTGTATCGTCTACATTCGGCCAGTTCGGTTTCGTGAAACACGTGAAGGTAAACCGGGACGTTTCTCACACATGCCGTCGTAGTGAATTTAACTGGGATGGTCATGGTTCTTTTTGTACTTCTTTTTAATGTTACGCAGATAAAGAATCGGCTCTAGGAAAGTCCCACTGCTACTTCATCAGTACTACTATTAATCTCGTCTTAAATTATATAAAGCCTTCAGTACGTCGTGCTCAAAATTAGCACCAAAGCCGCCTAAAAACATACGTAACTAGAAATTAATAAAATATTTTTAACGGCGAAAAACAGCTCTAAAACTGATTATTAAATACACCGACTGAAACAGACTCTGGTAAACACTGCACATTATGAGAGCTGAGAATATTAATGTTCCGTTCAGAGAAGTCGCAAACGGCAAAGCGGTAGCAAACTTTGGTATTTATTGAAGTATCACATCAACTAACACTACGGTGCACAATCAAGAGAAAAGTAGTACAGCTCTTAACAATAATAAAAAACTATTTCTGGGAGCTTACGTTTCTTCAAATGTCTTCGTCTTGGCCTGCAGAAATTCTTTTTTTAGCTTGCTCCAATTTAAATTAACTTTCTCAAACTACTAATTTTAGACCAGGTTATGGTAGGATTCCTTGGTTCAACCCAAATTTATTGTTATTAAACATTCAGCCCGCACAGATTTTTCAAATATAATCAGTGACGCAAACATAAATAAAAATAAGTTAGTCGACGAGGGACCAATAGCAGTGAATGCAGCTTAAGAGGAAGACGGCAACTGTTGTTTCATGACCACCTGAGCCATGACACAATTGTACTCCCACATCAAGGTTAAAAGGAGACTCGGCGACTGTAATGATACTCGGTGATGCTTGACTTGGAAGTAGGTTGCCTCCTTCGCTTTGTTCGGAGGCACACATCTTGGGATATCGGTCAAAAAGCTCAGTTGCCGGCCTCCTACCACGAGTGAAGGCTGCCTGTGTCATAGCGGACAAGTCTGGTTCTCCAACACGCAGCCTCATATTGCTGCTACAGCCTTGTAATAGGAATGACAACTGAAGAAGAGCAAAGCACGACCAGGTAAAAAAAAAGGTAAAGTTATGTATAGGAATTCACGAGAAGGAAGTCAGCACGGACTCTGAATCATCTCAGGGGGTTCAGGGAACTAAATTCACAAAGCAGGATGACCTGACAGATCTCTTTGTTGTTTCAAGTCGCCGATTTCAAGGTAAGTGCCCTAACTTCACAACTAGCGTTTAACCACTCGTACCTACTCAAAAGCAAAGAGTGAAAATGTACACATTTGGAAAACATAATGTGTAAATGTGTCCTTTGCGTGGCTCATTGGCCATAATATTCATTTGTTGTACATTACATACAAATCTGTCGTTCCAAACATAAAAAATACGAAAATGCAATGAGACATTATTTTCCATTTACTTCGATTAATGAGGTATATATTTTATACCATGTATTTACTGTCTGTACATGGGCCCTCTTTTAAAATATGGATTTTGGCCAGTTAATATTTTAACTTTATGTAGGAGACTCAGCAAAAATTAAATTTACTTGGCAACTTTTGGTGTAAAACTCCAGCATCTCTCACTGAAATATGTCCAATAGTTTATCAGTTGAAATATGTGGGCAAATAAGCGTGCTCTCCCCAATATGGATTTATTTTATGCATATCAAACAAAGACAGGGCAAACTTCAACCTTGCATTCAGCATTCACCTACATACGACTAGCAACAAATGAGTGTAAATATTGGTAAAAATAAATAACTGGTGTAAATCAGAATTCTGCAGGGACATGAAGAAATATGGAAAAATCACGTACAGAATGTTACATTTGATACGCAACCCTAACTGCTTCACATAAACTCCTTCAGACACAAAATGACGAAACCAGTGGAAGTACTGAATTTTTGGAGCGGTATCCCAGCAGCTGATGCGCTGCTTCAAATCGGTAAGACGCAGACAAACACTTCTTGTGTCCCGAAGTTTTGTTATCAGTTTGTTATCAGCATTGCTATCAGTATTATTTTGCTATCAGTCGATATTCCCTTGTCAGGAAATTGCAAAATTCTTCACAAACAGAAGCAAGGGATTTTGGTGCAAAGTAATGTTAGAGTATGAACACCATGTTCGTTCATGCACATATTTTGCGCAACTGGTGTGAGCAGCGGCCTAGCAACCAGGGCGACCTTATCTCATGAGGGAAGTTGGGAGAGTTCATTACATTGATGTGGACCTGCTTTTGGTTTCATGTTTGCGTCGTAGCACATGAATGATGTCGGCTTGCGCTTGCAAAGTCTTGTTGGTGCACGTGTTCCTCCAATTCGGGAGGACAGAAATTTAATCGGAGGTCAACTCGGCTAATTCAAATCCTTCACTGCTCCGTCCTAATTTGTTCAGAACTGGCTACAAAAGAGACGAACTGCAGACCCAGGCTGCTTTCAGTTAGCATGCAATGCGTAATATAATCGTCTAGAAGAACTGTAAGGAGTGTCAACTGCAAAATCATGTTCCGCCACTATAGATCTTAATCTCCACTCTGCTATTTCCTGGTCCATTTCAAGTTGCACTCATTCAGCTGCATAATTTACATCTTAACACACTACCCGAGTATGCAGAGCATGAGGCACGTTAAACTGGACAGAATAATGACACTGCACTCTACTCAACCATTTTATTTTCATAACAAATATTTCTTTGACAGCAACAGACTTAACGGTAAGATGAATTTATTATTTGGTAACGCTGTGCTTTGACACACTTTGCTGTTGCTGGGTCTTAGGATACTGTTTAAAATTCAGGAAGGCATACATCGTCAAATGAGATGGAAGTTGTTCATGGATTGTGAGAGAGTAAGGGTTTGTGAAAGGAGCATGGTTGTTGCTTATTTCAATATCAGATCCACAGCTCTTAGACCCGTGACATTAATTATAATGGTCGAACAACAACGAGATTTGGAAATTTAATGAGGAAGAAAACTGGGATATTTGGAAGTCACGACTGGATAAATTACGCACTGTTAGAATCTACGTAAGACAGAAGTAGAGGTAACCAAGCATTTTATTTCGACACTGATAATACGACTGTAAAAACTCCCAAACATAGCGTCTATTCATCCAATAATAATAACACTATCTCACACCGGATGTGCACTTTGTACTCTGGTCACATCCTTGAATATTATAGAAGGAGGAATGTAAGTGCAGCAGCAGGGAGGCCAATAGTTTGAAGTCAGCTCTTGTGTTTCAGATTATCTAAGACATGGTTCGAATTACCTTAATCCTACCTTTATGCAGACGAATGTTACATATACCGCACTTACACAGCACTGAACTAGATATTAATAAACAATTATCATATCGTTTATTCAAGTTTTATAACGAAAGGAAAAGTTCCTGTTTGTCGCGAATTGTCTGTCCACCAGAATTTACGTGCTTATCAGCGTTAAGACCAAGAAAGTGTTTTATTGCGTATTACGCAGAAAAGATTATTACGTTTGTCTGAAATCATGCTGGGGCTGTATTGTTCTAATGGCTGAAGTTGTTTTAAATTACTTTTAAATACAGCTCAGTCTGACGGTTTTGGTTCAGAAAGTCGAATCCCACAAACACCCACACATTTCACTTTATACACACACCAAGCCGGTTGGTGTAAAAATGTTAATGGAACAAAATATTTATTTTCGCAGGCCACTAGAAAATATTCCGATACTAAAAGATGAATCTACACCAGTAGATACTGTGGTGACCTCCAATGGACAGACCCTAAGTAATGGCGACACCAGGAATGAAGATGTCCAAACAGAGAATATTCACCCTTCTCCACGAGGAATAATCGCCCAAGTAAGTTCAACCATCTGTGCGAAAACACTTCTTTCATCACCATAATTTGCATAATCTCTCCATTACATAAAATACAGTTTATAAAATGACCCCTTATGTTGGTGGCATTCAATTCTAGAGAGTGGGTCATAGGAAATATGTTTTATAACCCCACTACTTTTTAATTTTCTTCTAGAATATTCTATCACAAATACCCAAGACAATCCTTACGTGACGGAAATGAAGGACCAGTACAAAGTGTATTTGTTTATAATGGTGATGTAAGAGTATTGTAAGTAACATAAAGAGTAAGGCATACGTTTACCTACAGGCCACTAAACAGAAAATTCTACAAGTAAATAAAAGCATAAGTAAAATTACGTACAGGAACATGACACAAAACCAGAATCAGCAACAACGAAGCTGTTTAAGAGTGGTTCACAATTTATTATAAGTGTACAGGAGCAACAACACCAAACGGAACTGAGATTCATAATGAAAATCACTGATTCGAACACCGAGCGGAAGATCAGCTATCCTGATTGATTTTTTCTTAGTTTTCCTCTGTCCCTTCAGAGAAATACTGAGAATATACCAGAACAGGGACCCCAGCGATTTATCGTGCACAGTAATCTCAGGAGTTGATAAAGTGCCATGAAGTGACCAAATTTCGTTCGCAAGGAGCGCGACTGTGTGAGCAGATAGTTCCATGGGAAAACTACGTTTGTCGGCCACCTTGCTATGAAAATGTTTAGAAGGTTACTTCAAATAAAAGGTTTGAATACCAAGTTCTAGGAAACAAACCAGAACTACTTTAAGCTATTTACAAACTTTCAGTGTGTTTTTCCATAACAGGTTTATCGATAGCTTTATGACATCAATAATTTCCACTTCTTCAGACTGATATTCAAATAAAACTGGTATTGGAATAAAATACTATGCGAACTTCAAGGACATATGAACAATTATATGCTTGTACGTAAGTCCCCTACTAAGTAGATCTGTTTTCTGTTATCCCGTCATTATAAGTACCTCAAGTGTATTATTTCTTATTAAAATTGAACTAATATCCAGGTTTTGAGGGTATGAACTGGACTCATCTGGCTCAGCAGCGGCCTCTTGAATCACGGTAATGAAATTTCAACTTCTGTAGGAAATAGGGATTTCACTCGACAAGTGACTATTAGCTTCTCAAGAAGAAATCTGCCACGTGCCTCTATATTTCATCTCGCTGACTACACTACAACTGAGCGGTTAGCGCAGTTGTTATGTAGCTATCATAGAGAGGTGCCCAGACGAGGAACGGCTACCCTGTTGCATCAATCACAATTACGACTCTACTTGGTCAGTCGATACAGATTAGTAAAACAGCGTGTGTTCCGTCAGTCTCTAGTGGCCGGCGCCGTGTTCCTGCTGACTACTTGCTGTGGTATCCACGTTGGATACTCGGCGATACTGATACCTCAGCTGAAGAACGAGAACAGCACGCTGCCCACAGACGACGAGCTTGGATCATGGATAGGTGAGATACTTGTCCCCGCCCACATTAGGATCATATACTGGGTCGGTGAAACAGCCGTGGGTTTTCTAAAGACCGGTGTCACATTATACAGTACTACAAATAGAAATAAGTCTACAATGCAGTCCAATGATTTGTAGCACCTCGAAACAGGTATAGTTACGTCATAATAATTATAGCCTGCACATAATTTAAAATCAGAGAGACGTGACAATCATAAAAAGTGAACATCAAAATTTCAAGGATTCTCCCATCAGTAACGAGGCCCTAGTCATGTCAAGGCCTTTAACCATGACAAAAATCCCGTCAATTAGAGTTGTAAGGCACCGGTTACTAAATCCAGCGAATACGTTTCGTACGCAGGAATGGTTTAACCTATCAAGAGGCCAGTCAGTTAGGTAGGTAGAACCATGTGATAATATATACTTAAAAGAGCATAGCGTTTAGAGAACCAAGCGACAATTATGTGCGGAATGTTTTCCACCTTCAACATAATTTTCACGTTTGATTGCAGCCAGTGTCCAGTCAATCGCCAGTCCATTCGGAGCCTTCCTCAGCGGCATGCTGATGGACCGGTGGGGCCGTCGAACCACCCTCATATTGTGTACTATTCCTTTCACGGCCAGCTGGATCGCCCTTTCCTTAGCGACACGCCATGCCGTCATCCTCACAGCAAGAGCCATGGCGGGTTTTGCATCGGGCCTTACCATTGGGCCCACACAGGTGTGCACTTCTTGCTGGGCTATACAATTTGCAATGCCCTCGTTGCTGCTAAACCTGAAGCCAGATGCTGCCAGTGTACACCCAGTTCCGTTAAAATTCGTGGAAGTCTACAACATTATTTTCGTAAAGAAGGTCCGTTTTGGACATAACGAGAGCGCGAACATGGCAACTGGGCAGAAAAAACTGTACTGATGAAACGTAGTCAGAGGGACATCAACAAATATTTTTACGGGCTCCATTGTTTTATAAATCGATTTTCCTGCAGTGCGGCATTTTTCAAGAAAAAAACTATTTGCAGCAGAAATGAATTTCGCTTATAAACTTTTGGCCACCGAGTCAATAATAAATAACGATTATGGACTCAGATCTCGTAAAGGCCGAGAAATCCTGACATAAACGGAAAATCACATGCGTGTTTTAGGTGTTGGTGGGTGAGATATCAGAGCCCCGTATCAGGGGGATGCTAACAGGGACAAACTTCTTGAGTCACTCACTCGGGATCCTTCTGGTCTACATGATGGGAGCGGTTATGGACTGGAAAGTCGTGTCTGGAATCAGCACTGTACTCCCTCTGTTTTCCTTGGTGGCGTTCATCCTGCTTCCAGAGAGCCCTGTGTGGCTCGTCAGAAATAACAAGATCGAGGAAGCTGAGAAAGCCCTGAGGTGGCTTCGTGGAGGAGGAGTGGGGATAAATGTGAGTGTTTATTTAACGACGCTGTCAGTGGTTCAGACTATGATAGGATGTTTAGTGGATCATGAATTGAGAAGGCTGTTGGGAGGAAACAACAGTGGGCTGATATAGGGTACTGTCCCAGGATTTGCTTGGAGAAACTTAGGAAACCACGAAAAATCTCAGTCAGGATAGCCAGTCTACTTACGGAGATTTAATACAAGTGAGGTCAGAAATATCAAAGGAGCGATCGTGGCCTGATTTTAAGTTTCTTAATCCGGCATTCGCCTGGACAAACAGGATCTAAAAAATTAAACAAGTTTCCGTGAAGTCCGGGCCAGATTTCTCTCTCAGAGGCTAATAACCAATAGTGCAAGATATAGGATAGCTTATAATAACACAATTAATGTTCGGGATTTGAAGTTATAACGGTGGTTAAAATATCGATCTTAATCTTCTGATCTGTAACGCCGTGTGGACTTGCCTGTGCGGGCTGAAGCCCTGAAGATGGAGGCAGTAGTTTCTCCGAAACGCTGGTATCAGTCTCCAAGTCCACACCGGTGTTAAAACCCAGAAGACCATCATCGACAATGTTTATATCGCTTTTATTTGTGAAAGATTATTAGCAGTGGCACTCATCTAATACCTGAAGTAGCAACAAATGATTACAGCGAAACTCCTCCTCAACCTAGTAACCTGTAATTAATTCTGCTGGCAGGCGAGACGTGAGCTACAGCAGCTGATTTCGAGATACGAACAAGAGAAGGAGGAGGGCCTGACTAGCAACTATGGAAAGCCTGCAGTGAAAAACGCCAAAAGCTGTTGTCGGGATCTCTCGAAACCCCATATCTTCAAGCCACTCATCATCGTCAGTGTCTTCTATTTGGTCCAGGTCATTTCTGGAACTTATCTTGTAATATTCTATGCAGTTGATATAATCACGCAAGCGGGAAGTAATGAGGGCCTGGGACTTGACAGGTTCCTGACGGCAGTCCTCACAGCAGCTGTTAGATTGCTCTTCGCCATTGTCATGTGTTTCCTCTTGGTCTGGATAGGACGTCGACCTCTCGTCATTATAGCAGGATCACTACAGACAATATCAGCGTTGTCTGTTGGCGCCTTCTTATATATGAAGAATGGGATAAATATTACGAGCCACGAATTTCCGGCGTGTAATGTGTTTATTATTGCAAGTATACTGGCTTATGTAGCATCAAACACTTGTGGCTATTTTTGCATGCCAGGAATTGCAATGGGAGAATTGCTACCAGGTAAAATTCGAGGTTCAGTAGGAGGTTTCATTCTCGCTGCTACCTATCTTGGATTTTTTGTTACAACTAAGATCTTCCCGTGGCTTTGTAACTTGCTGGGGGTGCACGGAATTTTCGGTGTTTTTGGTATTACAGCGGCAATAGGAACGTTCTTTATGTACCTTTTCTTACCAGAAAGCAGTGAGAAATCCCTGTCGGAAATAGAGAACTATTTTTGTCAACCAAATGTCATGTGGGTGGGAAGGAATATCGTGTTGAGGCACAGTGGTATTACGTCGGGAGATTATGAGATGCAAGTTAGACGTTGAAATGGTCAAGTGCCTCTTATAAATTGAGATGTGACATATTTAGATGTAGCAAAATATTGCACTTTGGCAACAGCACGCAACGTAAAAAAAGTCTTTTAAAGACGACAGAATTCTCGAGACTGTCACTGGAATGTGAGTATTATCAAAATTCATGGTATGTAGTATAATACAAATCCATTATATTTAAACTTTACAAGGCTATCATACTTAAAAAAGAAACCTGTTATAATGTTTAAAAATAAAAAGACAATTTCTATAACGCGGAAAATCAGCTATAAAACTGATAATTATTATTTTACCTATACTTACATCATTCCTTCTTTGGAAATACTGCACAAAAATTACTGTGATACGCTGTTAAGACATTATCCATTGTCTGTGTTTTAAATGTTAAAAATACAAATTCTAAAAAACTGGCCCCTGGAGCAAAATAATTCCTAACGGGCTCCAAACAGTACTACCTTCAATAAAGAAAGGGAAGCACCTGCTCTCTGAAGCGTAAAACTTTTCAGAATCTCAATGTTTAATTTTAAATAAAATACAATGGATAATGTCTTATCATAGTTATCATATTTTATATTCGTTATTAAATATGTTTTTGTTGTAATATATATTTTAAAAACACTGTCACATAAATTAAGGCTAGGCTAAAAAGGGGCATTCACCAGAGGTTGTATCGTTACCAAATTAAAACGGAAGGTTCGAAGCCAGAGCGATCGCCCTGATGATCGATACAGCAAGGACCCCTGAAAAGTTGTTAAACTTCTACCAGACTACACGACGCAAGAACCCAGAAGACCACTATCTTCATACTCGCCGCCATGATGTGAGAATCTCAAATCTCAGTTACTAGCCGCATTTCCACCACACAATATAGAATGATTTATACTGACACACCCCATGTCAAATCGAAGACATGGATCTTAATTTATTAATTTCGAGTCTACTAGCTTACCTGAACAGATGAAATACGTGAAAGAAAAGAGACATCAGAAGCCTTTCCGGAACTTACGGCTGTATGCATATAAGGAGCGGAATTTTAGACATTCCGTCAACGTTCCTTTTAAGTTACATGATTGAAATGTTGCTTCTAAATTTTTGTAATAAGTTACCTTCAATCCATCCACAATTAACCAGCACATATTATAAATATTCGATTTATTCATTTCATTTACATAAAATAAATTACGGCCTAATTACTATTGTTTCTCGTGCCTATTTACCGACTGCGTCGCCATTTTTTATGCTCTATATTCCCTTTGTAAACGCATTTTAATAAAATTCGCATTTAACTCCTCTTTGTGGCAAAAATGTATTATAATAATAATAATTGCTACAGTATAGACAGGTTTCAAGTTTCAGTAAAACGGTACTCAAACACTTTAACGTTCTGATGTAATGAGAGAGAAATAGTATCATGACCCGCACAATGTGCAAGGCTGAAAGTCTTAAATGGTTAAGTAGGCTTACTATTACGATACCAAAACCAGACCTTCATAAGCCAACACTTGAAGATACTTCCTTTCACTGAATGAATTCTAAGAGACGGTAAGACATTGGAAGCACATATGCAGTCATTGCGTCTTTGTGACACGCTCAAAAGCCTCTGGAATATGAAGTACTTTCTCTTTAAACGTGCGATTTTTGTGTGATACAATTCATGTAGCACAAGAGTTCACAGGAAGGGAATGGAGAAGCAACGGTCTCTTTCTCTCTCTTTTTTTCATCACTGTGGTATTGAAATTAATGTGTTTCACACATAACGCAATTGTGCGAAAACAAAAAGCAAACAGCGTAAATAAACATATGCCATCAGACAAAACATAACTCATCCCACATCGTAGCGTTTGTAAGTATGATTTTATTAATGGTTCACGTGTTGCTGTTACTTCAGAACAGGGATGCAAAACTTTGCCTTTTAAAACGGGTAGCATTACCAAATGTTCGTTTGCCTGCGCTCGGACGGAGAATCGACGGATCGCGTTGGCCTTCAAATTAAGACAGTAAAATAAAGAGGAAAATATGTGCCCTTACAAATCGCCCGTTTCATTTCGCGTAGGGTTTTTTTGGTCGTCAGTGAGAGAATTTGGAGCTGATCTGAGATGCGTTACGGTCATGTGCTGAAAGACAAATGGCTCCGAACACTCGATTCTGCAGCCAACAAATCTGAGGTACTGGAAATGGGGTCAGTGTCGAATTCATTTTTAGATGACCGGAGCCAAGCTATCCTGTAGTGAGTAAGTTAGCGACGTTCCCCATTTAAGCGCTAGCCAATCAAGTTATTAGATAACGTGTTTCAACAGTTCGTGAACTAACTGAAACAGATTAAAATCTTTAAATTTGGATCTGAGAGGAGAGTAATCTTTTGAAGCCGCGATGCCAACGTGCAGACAGACTTCAGATTAGACGCACGTGCGATCAAGTAGTGTATAAATTCAGATTAAAAACATTGGTAAGACGTACTGTGCAGAATAGACATAAGCTCCAAAGGCGTTCTTTACGCCCCATTCGATGGGTGTGACATCATATATACTTCAAACATCCACTGATAGATGCACGTACAATTCGCATAAACAGAGTAACCGTTCGTTTCCACGGACCGGTAGATCACAGCGTCCGCTACGATGTTGCTGGTAGGGATTGTTGGGTCTTCGGGATCTCTCAGGGATATTTGCTTAGCTCAGCTGGTCGGTAGGCAACGACTCATCTCAGTTGTGTTCAAGGTCAGTTCGTAGGAAATCAACCCACAACTTTATTAATTCACAATCCTCTTACAAATCACTGCCACCTCCGCACGTACGTCCACCCCTCCCAAGCTCACAAAGTGTTGTGTTGAAACAGTCGGCAAAACTCCTTTTTCTTTTACCTTAAACATGCTTTGGTTTGACAATCAAAATTTCAATCTTTGCCCCAAAAGGAAATGTAATATCAACTCCCGCCTGGGCGGTTACAAAAAGCGGAAATATTAAAGTTTACTTTCCCTCGACTATTATAGAAAATTATGTTATGGATGTTATGAACTTGAAACATTACACACACGACCTCAAATTATATATTACGGGTGACAAATTTTCGGACCTCGGCAAAAAACATTTAAACCAAACGGCATGTAACAGGGATTTCAGCTGAGCGATCGAAAGACGTGGTGATTACAGCAAGAAAGGCAAAAGATCTGCAAACGTCTTTCGACAAACTAGGAGCATGGGCAGGAACGAACCACTTCAGAATACACAAAGACGAGACAGTGATGATGGCTTCTAGGAAAACAGGGAAAATCTAGCAGCAATGCCAGGGTTTTGATACTGGAATCTCGGTACAGAGCTGCGAAACACGGGAACAACGTTCACCCAGCACATAACCAAAAGGACAACAGCAGCCATAAGCTAAGCGTCTGAATCTCCTGTCACTGGAGACAGCAATGGCACTTTTCAGGTAGCATATAATGCCAGTGCTGACCAACACCACAACTTACATGGCAGCGTCTACCAGAAATGAAACCTAGTCGCCCTGGAAGCAATAAAGGCAACATATTTAAAGAATTTTAAGTTCTCAGTGCGACGAATATGAAGATGGGTGGTTCTAGAGCCGTGGAGTCTAACGAAGTTTACCGACGTTCAGAAATACTTTCTGCCTCCATCATCATCAAAGGCGACAAGTACGTCGCTGCAACCCAGAAGACAGACACCTTCATATTAAAATAAAAATGTATGGATATCCGAATTTAAGCCCTCGAGCGGAAGAAACATTCCTTGCAAAAGATCTACGGTACCAACTACTAACACTCCCACCGACACCTCACAAACATTATTAGACAATAACCCAAATGGAGTTCTTTCTACACAACAAATGCTTGGGGGGGCACGCCTTGAGACCTGCAGCAAAGAAATACACACAAATGAACTAAAGTAAAAGTACGCAATATGAAATGTCAGGGGAGCCATTTTATAATTGATAAACACATGCAGGTGGACATACAATGCTGTTTTAATAGACGCTACGCAGAGACGCGAGACCGCCTACAAAGTATTTGTACTCATACGTAAAATGGACGTCAAATTGTTGGATCCAAATTAAAACTGGAAAGCTCGACATCTTTTCGTAATATTCTCCAGTTTCATATAACATTTCATCCGTTTTTGAGCTGTGCCATGCGTACAGACAGACAGACGACAGATGAAGTGATGTTATTAGCTGCTGCGTAGGATTACGCACGGGCAAAGGAAGTTGGGTATCTGTGAAACATGTGCATACTTCAAGTCAGCCTTTTATCACGAAACAAACGCGTCTGTTTGTGCACATGAAACATGCGTCACAAAAGCATGAACTCGTAAATGTACACAAGCGACGATCACTATAAAGCGGCAGGAGCATAGCGTATTGGGTTATTTCGCATAAGTTCTCAGAGAAAGACGACGGCTACATGCAGGTAAGACATTGCTTGCTTTAGGACTAAAATGTCTCCCACAAACACACTGTATAATTCGATCTGAATAACAGAGGAAAAGAAATTCTATGCGTGGCGAAATACGATTCATTAACTCGCAAACCAAAAAATATATATGAAAGAAGTTGTTTCATATTTTTATATAAATACAATATTTTTCCTCATAAGACGTAATTTAAATCTCTCCAGAATATAATTTTCTGCACGCCTTTCAACTCGTTCGTTCTTTAAGCTGTTTATCTTTCATTGCCCTATCAAAAGACGCAGCTTCAGTACTTCGTACTAAATTAATGCTAATTGTCCTTCCACCTCATAATTCACTTGGTTGCAAGGTTGGTATTATCGTTGGCATGGGATTTGAAACCACGAACTTCATGTGGTTTTCAATTATAATGTGAACTTGAGTTCTTACCAAGTTTTGTGACGCGTGTAATTGGTAATTTATTCGGAAGTCATTAATTGGTAAACACACACAGTGATATCTAGTCCAGTACTTCACTGTACTCACATCTCAGTATTAAGAAATGATCTTTATTACAGATTTATAAGACAAAGCCTTCTTAACCGACACACGGAACAAAACAAGCTTTCTATGGAAAGAGAAGCATTACGGGATGGCAGTACAAAGAAAGGAGATTCTGAAAGTTGGCTTTCCAGTGGAGTGGCTCACCAGGTACTGTTGTAAATCGCACGTACATGGATGGCAATGCTGAAATTTGGCAGTAAAGTATGTTGTAGCGTATCATCGACTAAATGAATTGTAATGTTCGTTGCTTCAAGTACACTGACAGAATGATTTAAACATGTTTTGTGCATTGAAACAGGGAGGAAGGTAATGAAAGTATATGTCCATTTAATAATGAAGTAATGTACCGGTAAAAGAATCCTTCCTGATTTCGTCACTAGCACGGGAGTCTAAAAGTTCGATGCATCCAAGAACTCGTAAAAGAGCAACAACAGAATACTGATATGGAAGGGTTTCATACGTATATTTTTTTCTCTCTTTTTTGATCAATCATGTTAAAATATTGCAGTTAGCATTACACACACACACACACACACACACACACACACACACACACATATATATATATATATATATATATATATATATATATATAAAGGCCATGTTGCCAACACTTCTTCAGCAGAATGATCTCTTTCCGTCAACAAGAAGCCCTCTAGTAACGCAAATATGAAACACGCCTCTTATGTAACACATACAGATTTACTAAATCCAGTATCTTACGTTCTTAAATTACAAAAGCTCATTTAAATAATATTTCCAAATTCCAATTTCTGTATCCATTAGACACATAGTTCCTGCTACAAGCATCATTCGATATTAATGTTTTAATATGACGGAGTAAAATCCTTCTTCAGAAATTCTTTTACGCTTCGTTACGTAGTTCTGTACATGGTTGAAAGAACCCTAAGCTATATTGTACTTTCTACCCATTACAACAGCATCTGAATAAATGTAAAGACATTTCTTCATTCACGCGAAAAATTGACAGCTTGAGTTTCCTATGTATTATTTTTGGCAGTACACTGAAAGTGTCACTATAATAATTTTGTGGGACGGTGAATCAAACTAGACAGGTAATTACAGACGTTGCGCTGCTACAGACCTTCAACGTGGCTGCCGTACTTCTGTACTCAATAACTCTAGGAGCTAACATGGGTTACTCGGCTGTACTGCTGCCTCAGCTTCAATCCAACACCAGCTTCATACCCACAGACGAGGAAACGGGATCATGGATAGGTAAGACTAATCTTGTAAGTTAAAAGTAGTGTCAAACCCTGAATGGTCAGGTCCTCTAAAATATATTTCAGATTTCTACATTCGTCTCCGCAAACCCCGATATGTGTTTGCAGCTTCAAAACAGAGAAAATATTTGAAAATAAAAAAACTACATGCACGTTGTTAGTTTAGCACATAGACCCACTGCAGAAAATCGCCCAAACAATAAAAGTTTAAAGTAAAATGTGACTCTACGTTTAAAAGTTTCGGCAAAAAGCATTTTGGCCGAACTTCGGTCCGGAGCCGAAGAAATTTGAGTTACGTGATCTCAGCACTCAGTTTGATCGTGATTTTTCCCACATACGTAACACATATAACCTGTCTCCTACACAGCCAGCCTACAATCGGGTGTGAGTCCGGTAGGCACTGTAGCTGGCGGATTCGCCATGGAACGTTGGGGTAGGCGCTTTGCGATGAGAGCGGGCCTCCTGCCACTCTTCATAGGCTACATCATCATAGCCTTTGCTCCAAGTCACTTCACGGTACTAATCGGAAGGTTCGTTACTGCAATATCCGGCGGATTCTCAGCCGCAGCCTCGTCGGTAAGTATGAAAAATACGCGCTTTTGACGTGGTGCATTACAGGATTAAACCTTTAAACATTATACGATTGGACCTACATATTTAAAACATAACGCAATATTAAAATGTAATTTTCTACGACAATCCGTTCTGGAGATGAAAACAGTATTATGGCATTTCATATTACCAGTATTTCGTAATTTTGCACTCACAGGATTGAAAATTACTGCACAAATGTTTCATGCAGAATATGGAGATGAATTTTTAACACACCACCAGAAAAATGTTGTATGACAAAGTTATGGCTATCAAACAAAAAGCATTTGTGATGTCGCCATGGTCTTATTTTTCATTATCCTAAAGTTAAATAACTTGAAAAAGTTTGCTTACTTTTATAATATTTATCAATGCTTAAAAATACCATATGGGCCTATTGAGTAACAGACTTCACAATAAATTTGGTTCTGAACTAAAATATCTAGTATTTATTGGAGAGAAAATCGAATTCAATCCCAGGCCGGTACCAAACATTACACTGACATTTCTCGTGATTTTCCCCAGACCACCAACGAAATCGGTAATGAACGTGGCTACGACTGAAAGCGATTAAATATTTCCTTTTCTTGGGTAATACCTTCATGACAAATGTCCTGATTGTTATCAACAGATTATTCTATGTGAAATATCAACACCCCGGCTGAGAGGGCTGTATTCATCTAGTATCTTCACTGCATTATCAACGGGAGTTTTGCTCGTGTATGCTCTGGGTTCATATCTCCACTGGCATATTGTGGCTGGCGTGCTGGCAACTATACCTTTGACATCATTCACCGCCTTCTTCTTCGTACCCGAAAGTCCTGTCTGGCTCGCAAAGAAAGGGCTAGTGGAAGAAGCAGAAGATGCTTTTACGTGGCTCAGAGGGGACGAGAAACAGGTAGATTTAGAGGCCAGTTACTGCTTATCCTTATACATTATCTTTCTCTTGTTTATCAAATTAAATATTCGTGATTGAACGATAATTATAAGCAATTTAAAAAGGGTTCTTGAGAATGTGGACATATTATATTACATATTATTCAGATAGGACACTGTCACCGTGTTATAAAAAATGAAAAAATCATGAAAGCTTAGTCAGCTCCTCTACTGGAACTCTGACCCCAGTATCTTAGAGACAAATTATACCAGTTACCACCAGGCTCCTGTGTTTGACGCTAGAATCCCTGAGTCTGTGTAAGTTTAATTTGAATTTTGAGGTAGAGAAAGCAATTGGCTGCGATGTAGTCTAGGCCTGATTATTTATAATAACTGGTGCAGATACACTGGAGATACTGTGTGGAGCTTCACTCTAAATGGATAACAAAGATTGAGAGAGTTTTGGAGCAAAGTCCTGAGGACAGCATTAGATAAAGTAGGTTAATAGGACGAGGGGAAAAAATTGATGAAGAGAAACTTCTTAATACACAGGCTATGAGATATCATTAGGGCGATCAAACAAGGGAGGATTGATGGGCTAAGCATGTAGCACACGCCTGAATTAAGCAAATTCATGTACCGAAATTTTAGTCGGAAAACCTGACAGACACAGACATGTTCTGGAAGATAGTGTTAAAAATTATTAAACTGGATCTTAAAAAATAGAGTACGGACGGGATTTAACTGGCTCAGGGTAGGGTCTAGTGACGGGCTCTTGCCAACACAACAATGAGTCGTCAGGTTCCAACAAACACGTCAGACAGACAGGCAAAAGACAGATACTGGGATGGATGGACAAACAGATACACAGATAATTTAATTTGCCTCGTTTAATTTAACAATCCTTTTTCTAAAGATTTTCGCCGGACATTTATTCGATTAAAATTTCATTTAGCCCCAATTCAATTTTTACTGATTCCCGAAAACTATAACTGCAGCTTTCCGAAACCTTGGCGTGCCGTATATATAAAAATTATGTTTAAATAGAACTGTGTAATATAAATTAGATCTGGCTGTTTTAAGTAATTAAGTCTTCCTGAATAGCAACTTACTGCCTTACAGGCAAAACTGGAACTGCAAGAATTGCTGTCCAGTATCAAAGCACAACGGGAAGCAGAAGTAATGGAATTAGACATAAGCAACGAAGAAGAAGCCGACAAAACACCGACCATTATGCAACAAATTAAAATCCTGTCATCTCCTTCAATTCTCAAACCATTCTTCATTGGCCACATCTTCAACTTGTTTCAAATTCTCACTGGTACAATGCTGGTTGTATTTTATGCGGTCGACATGATCTCCGAGACTGACAAGAATACAACAGGTTTCACGGTTGCCCAGCTAACAGCATTTGTTCGCCTGGTTTTCACGTTACTTACAAACACACTGTTGTACTACGTACCACGAAGGACCCATGTCACTGTCGCCAGCAGCGTTTGTGCATGTGCTGCATTAACCCTGAGTTGTTTCTTATTTTTCCAAACGAGAACAACACATTCATTATCATCAGAGACAAGTACGTGGATATCGACAATGCTAATTTTAGTATTCATTGCCGCGAATACTTGTGGATTCCTTCCACTGCCTTCTACAGTTATGTCTGAAATACTTCCTACTAAAATACGAGGTCTTGCCTGTAGCTACATATTTGCTGCCAACGATGCACTACAGTTCTGTGTCTCTAAACTATACCCCTGGTTGAAGGACACTTTGGAAATGCATGGAGTTTTTCTCCTTTTCGGTATAAACGCTCTTTTTTGTTGCATATTATCTCATTTGTTCTTGCCTGAAACTCAAGGAAAATCACTGGCAGAAATTGAAGAATATTTTCGAGACAAAAATTTGTTGTGGGCTAAAAGAGACAAAAGACTTGGGCAGCATAATATGAGAAATAAATATTTGGAAATGAAGGAGACCAACGCAAGGGGTTGTGTAAAAACTTATAGCGAAGAACAGAACATAAAAACGGAAGAAAAGCCAAATAAATGTGAAAGAAAAATGTCGGTGACGTTCTCATGACATAACAAATGCATTTTCACTCTAAGAAAGACTTTAATATAAATTAACTACAAACAGCTGTAGTCCTGTATGTAGTTACAAACATTTAGATAACACCACAGCATCACAACCCAGATAACCACAATCTACATCTTCGCCACATTAACAAACTCAACTGTTCAGTAGGTACTTATTCAATTAAACAATTTAAAAGAATAAATATAAAGTTGTTGTTTTTCTACATTTCTGAGATGTGAAAGTGATCCAAATCACTCAGACCTTACAATAGGATGCCTGAGCTCTATATTCATGTACTGGTTACCCCTACCCCTATTATTACCTGCCTGTCATTATTACATTGTATGAATGTACTTTTTGATAGAATAAAAACCGTTGCTGAAACCGACCTTAGTCAATGATTTTTCTTCAAACCTTCATCACATGCAAAAATTTTTTATAAAAAGTAACAATAAATGTAGCTCAGTTTGTGGCTTTCAGTTGATGGCTACTTTTCTTTCTTCAGAGAATAAGATGAGAGCCATAAATTTAAAGACTTTTTAATGATGTACTGGATAAAACTTACTTATAAATAAAATAAGTTGTCAAACTTAAAAGAAAATAGCACAAATAATTTGAAATAGCATGCCATTTTAGAAACAGTTTATGGTGTCCGATAAAGGG
Source organism: Zootermopsis nevadensis (assembly GCF_977971745.1). NCBI lineage: Eukaryota > Metazoa > Arthropoda > Insecta > Blattodea > Termopsidae > Zootermopsis > Zootermopsis nevadensis. Next base: position 1,115,784 of record NW_028259159.1, read on the forward strand.
CCAACACTGAAATCAAAATTAATATAAAGTATTAGGAAGTAAAAGTAAGTATTTAACCTGAAGTGACAAAGTAGTCTTAATTACTGAAATTCATATTCAATCTTTTATATACCTGGCTGATTTGAATGATTTAATTTTGTATAAACATTGGCAACATTAATTTCTACACTTAAATATATCTAAACCAGAAAACAAAATAGCAAATTTAGTAGATATATTCATTACAACACCGCCACATTGTGAGTTATTATTTTCTCTAGTTAGAGGAACTTACTTAACTAACCTTGGCAGACGATATAGCACTGTCTAATCCTTTGCACATGTTCACACGCATAACTGAATTCAAAAACACACATACACACATCAACATGTGGAGGGAGTATTCTGTAGAGTAGTACGATATTTGAACACAGATGTCAGAAGTGCCTTCACACTACCAGTTCAATCCAACCAAAATATGAGATTGTTTTGACAACGCCCGAATAAATGAGTCCACCTCACAGCTTGTGAACACGGACGTAATTTACTGCATACTCACCATCCTATTATGCAGCCAAACATGAAAGCAATGATACTATTGTACCCTAACCTCTTTATTTTTAGGTTATTTAACAATGGTCAACTGCTTATTTCTCATCTACCAGTAAGGAAATTGGGCCATTTATTGACCCATTCCAGCTGCAATTGCCCAAGTCTCTTTAAAGGTCCTGGGGGAACTAACCACAGCACCCCCCCACCCCCTCAGAAAGCCTAAATATACCAAAGTTACCTAATATTCTTGGAAGCCTGCAGTAAATTTGAAGTTAATTTTACGTTTCTGGAAATATAAGAAATTTGTTTTTATCAGTAATAAATACTATGTATTGTCAGCTCTTCTAATATAATAACTTAATTTTGGCATTTGCAGGATGTAAAAGAATTTTGTTTTATTAGTATTCAATAGAAAATGTTTTACATATATGTCAAAATATTTATTCTTCATGTATTCCTAACTAAAACTTCTGGTATATGGGAAGACTTAAAATTTGAATAAGATTTGGGAAACAAATAGATTGAACAGCACCAATTCTTTAATAGTCCAGGAAGTCTCTCATCTTAATTCATTTGGTTTTATATTTCAAAATTTTGACCAGCACTCAATCTGATTATAGCCCCATTCATACCATTGATGTCACATATTTAAATTCAGCACTCGCAGTTCTGGCTTTATCTTTTGCTTTCATTCTCCAATTTCAATTACTAGTTCATAACAATTGAACATTGTGTAGACAGTAAACGTTCAGACAGAAGTACTGAAAGGTACTAAAGCTGTATCCTGTAGAAAAAGATGAATATGATTCTTGAAACGTCATTTTCTTCATTAAACCACCTAACACAAGAATAATTCATTATACTTACTCACCACGAAAGCTTGAGATCATACACAGTGGGAACAGTAGACATTGAAAACTAATGGTATTGTTAGGTTATAAAATAAGCAAACAAATTATTAACACTATAAAAAAAGACACTAGTGCCACACGCGTTTCAACCTCAAGAGGTCATTATCACTGGAAACAGGAAATTAATTCATTTAATCAAAATGGTTAAAAATTGGTCTAAATATGGTTGAGAAAACAAATCACAAAGTGGAGAGTATTGGTAGGTGCTTGAAACAATTTGGGTCCCTTTATTTCTTTTTAACAATTAAATAATTCTACACCACAGGACTCTTTACAGATCCATTTCAACAAAATACACAAAAGTCCATTCTCCTGAATGGTCAACCAATTCTAAAGGATACCAACAAAACTCAACACAATCATACAGCTGTTCTCCAGAACTACATAAGACTAAGACACCTTTTTATTGTTACATACATCTGAAATTCTTTTCCTTTGTTACAAACATTAAATAATTGGAACATACAAGTGCCCACTCTCTAGAACAATGTCTGCAAAACTATATATGGCCAGTAATTCTAATGCATGTTCTTGCAGTATGTACTGTTGAAGAGTACATTTGCATAAATCGACCAAGGGCTACCAGATGTTCTTCTCATCAATGTATATTTATACAGGTCTGCGGAAATTCTTGCCAGCATACTTGGCACTGGCACCAAGTTCCTCTTCAATGCGCAAGATTTGGTTGTACTTCGCCAGTCTCTCAGACCGGCATGGAGCACCAGTTTTGATCTGAAATATCATAATGCCATGAAGTATGAATGAGAACTATTATACCCAAAAATAAATTAACATTTGTTAATATTTCCCTGTTTTTTGAGGTTATGTTGGGCTTGTTGGACTGAGGTTATGTTGGGCTTGTTGGACAGAGGTTAGACAATTCTCAATGGTCATCAATTCTGAGAATCCCTGGTAAATATGTGAAAGCAGCTGAAGTGTACAGTGTATGATAACAACCTGTCCAGTAGATAGTCCAACAACCAAGTCTGCAATAAAGGTATCTTCTGTTTCACCAGAGCGATGAGACACCATGGTACCCCAACCATTGGATTTTGCTAAATTGTGAGCCTTGATTGATTCTGTCACAGATCCAATCTGGTTCACTTTCAACAAAAGGCAGTTGCAAGCCTTCTTGTCAATAGCTGTTTGGATTCTTGAAGGATTTGTTACTGTCAAGTCATCACCGACAATCTGCAATAATTCCAAGCCACCACACTCTTCAATAAACATATGTATCTGCATCCTAATAAAACATGTTGGCAAAGATAAAAGTTATGTACAGAACATTCATTATCATGTTCCCTATATAAACGATATTCCTGTATCTATAAACTGCATCAGAAGTCTCCAAACATTTTTGTAAATGGTCCACTTGGTCAATGATTTCTATGTTCACTGGCCAGACAAGCAAGGCTGAAATTTGTTTATAAATATAGGTGCCCATTATACAAATCTAAGCCATTTTCATATTAAGAAATTGTAAAATGACTTGGCTAAACAATTTTTCTCCATTTTCCATAATGTCCGATAGAACTTTTATTTATGGCACATGACATGAACCATTTAGACATAAACAGAACAAAATTATGGAAAAAAACATGTTTAAATACTCGCAGGCTGGTTCAAATAACCCATGGGCAACTTCAGACCCGCTAGGTCTGCACCATGAACACAAATAGGTATCTAGGTACAGCTTCATACACTCTAAACCTAGCACCAGACAAAAGAGAGTTATTAGTTATATGTAACCCCCTCCTCCAAGTCATCATAGTACATTAAAAATAACCCATTACAAAGACATTCTCATTATAAGTTTCAATTGTCCATTTAGTTTGAAATCTCACATTTACATTTTTACCTGAATACTGGTATTAGCAGTAATGTTTGTCCATGCATCCCAATGGTCCTGATCAAATGGGTCTTCAATCGACACAACAGGAAAATCCTTAATGAAATCCAGGTAAAGATTTGTCAGTTCTTGTGCATCAATCCACTTGCTCTTGTCCGAGTTGGGGTTCTTGAAATCCAAGTCATACTTCCCTTCTCTAATACAAGAGTTACATTTAATTAATCTAAAACTAACAGAATGAATGTCACTTGTTCTGAAATAATGAAACACAAACAACCATGCTTTAGGTATTCACAGAAATCATACTGGATGAGGAGAAATTGAGAAAAATATGACTTAATTCTTCTTCTTAAAGTAACTTCATTTTATAATCAAAGTAAACGTATAATCCAAGGCTATCCAAAATTCACACTGAGAAGGATCTCATACATACAGCCAACTAATACCAATGACAATTTTTCTATGGGACAGGCTGTCCTTTTACTTCCTCTACAGTGGTTACACTGTGCCACTGGTTATATTTTCAAATCCATTCACCTGAAAAACTCAGATGCTGCAACATCCATACCAATTTCTACCTTGCCAGTATAACCTGCTTGGTCAATGGCATCTTTTATTAGCTGAAGACCCTCCTTGTTATTCTGGATGTTTGGAGCAAAACCACCTTCATCACCGACTGCTGTAGCATCCAAGCCAAACTTGTCCTTGATTACTTTTTTCAAGTGGTGGTATACTTCAGAACCAATTTTCATGGCTTCAGTGAAAGTGCTAGCACCTGTGCAATACGACAGAAACTTCTAGATTAAAAAAAAGAATATTACATGACTTCATACAGACATACAAGAGACAATGCTGCCTGATATTAATTTCTCAGTTATTTGGGTAAAAAGACATCTTTTCCAAGCCTCTATCATAGTTTGCCTTCAAATTAATCTACTTCTGCTCTTGTGTATCATCTAAATGGGAAATACTGGAATTAAAAATAGTTCAGAGTAAGTGACATGGTCAATTCATAAAACAGAGGTTATGCTGACAAAAATTCTAAAAAAATTACAGAAATATATCATGCATGAAGCTAAATTATTTCAATCACAGCCACATGGAAAGAAACTAGTGCCACTTCCCAACCAAAAATGTGAACAGTTTTGCTGTATAGAGAATTGAAATGTTTTAAAATCATATTCAGTTGCTTTATTCAATTCTGTTCACAAATAAAATATTTATAGCATCTTCATTCTTTACCACTCACCAGTTGGCAAAATCATGAATTCCTGCATAGCCAGTTTATTGCCAGCATGAGAGCCACCATTGATGACATTAAGTGCAGGAACTGGCAAAACCAGTTCTTTAACTCCAGCCAAATCAGCAATGTGCCTGACAACAATCACTACATTTTGAGTTTCAATATTCACACCAGAAAAACTAAAACACTATGACATTATTACTTCACTCTAAACATACTAAATTTCAAATTGTGTTCAACATGTCTGTTTAATCTTTAAAATCAGTTGTTTCCATAAACAACTTGGTCAAGGATATAAATAAATAATTATACAATTTACAAATTGCAAAAACAGATCAAATTAAACTGATAAATTCAAAACACTGTTTGCTTACTTGTAAAGTGGTACACCCTTCTTGGCTGCTCCTGCCTTACACACTGCCAGAGATACCCCAAGAATTGCATTTGCACCCAGTTTTGACTTGTTTGGTGTACCATCAAGCTTTAGCATAAATTCATCAATCTCAGTCTGTTGAGTGGCTTCAAAATTCTAAAGATAAAATTAAATATCAAAGTAAGAAGTGCAGTCAGAAAGCAACATAATTACAAAATAATGTACTCTTACTTCAAATTCTACCCCATTACCTGTTTCAAAAGTTCTGGAACAATGATTTTATTAACATTATTAATTGCCTTGGAAACATCTTTCCCAACATAATTCTTTTTGTCATTATCCCTCATCTCTAGGGCCTCATGAACTCCTGTACTTGCACCAGATGGAACTGCTGCTCTGAATAAGCCAAGGTCTGTCACTAGATCAACCTGAAATCAGTATTAGAACATAAACCAAAAAAGCTAATTTGGTGTTTACATTACCTACACCTGAATTGTTTATAATCGTACCTCTACTGTAGGGTTTCCACGAGAGTCAAAAATTCTACGGGCCAAGCACTTGTGGAGAGGCATGTTTGCAGCTGATACACAACTAAACTGACGAGTGACCAAACACCTGAAAATGGAAAACTTACAAATATAAAATATAATACATGCAAGACCTGCACACAAAAAATTTAATAAAAAAACAGAGTATGTCACACATAATATAAGGTCGCGTTTACAGAATTATCCATCTCCTGTTAAACATTGCTACCAATTAGTCTTCTCGCACCAGCATCCCTTTGGAGAAAAGGCACTTGCTAGTTGCTTTACACTCTGAGCCATTTGCAGTAAATAAATGACGGTTTATGGTAGTCAACATTCATTCAATCATTCCATTAGTGAAAGAATACTGTTTTATATATCCATCTTCGCACAGTTAATATATAATACATTACACTGTAAAGTTCATAAACAGAATTCGTATATATCATCCCCTACGAATACTTTCTGCTAAAGTTATAATCATATCAAAAACTTACCAAATTTATCTACGAAACAACCACCCGGCTTGCCGACTCGTATGACCTTCAAGAAAGGGCGTACTGTAGGTCATTTGACTTGGTACGCTGATTGGCCGACAAGAAGCGGGACAAAACACGCGCGAGAAGCACAAACTGGGCGCGTTTAGAAATGTTGCTACGCGGTGTGTGTTTCCACACCTTGCAGTAAACTCGATATCAAGGAGAGATGATATTCTGAACGTAGTTTTTCTAACACTTCTGGAAACTTTGTTACGAATTTTTACATGAGTCGCCACTTTCCACTCATCTGAATTTCCGTATTGACCATATAGGCCGAAGTACCGCATCGTGAAGGTGATCGTTACGCTTAATAAGAATACGCCATGATGGCGTATGGAGGAGTGGCGGTATAGCGCCATGGGTCACATATTCTTAACTCATCACTGGATGGAGATTTTCTGGCTGATGTCAATTACTACGAAGCCACACCATTGAAGGATATTGGGTAAACACCGCTAGAGAGCAGAACAATTATATTTTCATCCTGAGATTTCGTTATGAAATGTACACAGCAGTAGAAGAAATCACAAGAAGTGAAACCAATCACGTTACATTGTCTGAAAAGGGATATAATTTTATCGTAGTTTAGGACATCAATGCCGTGCATAAAATATTTTTATCAAATCACAGATTCACAAATCTCCATCTGAAATATCAATCTTCCTTCTAAAGCATATATTTTACATGTTTTATGGAAACAGAACTCTGACTATTGCTGGAACTGTTAGAAATAATAATATACTGTAGCTCAAATGTGAGTAATATTTGTGGATAATACATTAACAGTAATATCTTATGGAGTTCATTGTTGCAAGTTTTGTCTAATGATTGTACATAAACCTAAAGGGAAACTTTAATGTATGTATTTGATTCTGTATCAGTGATACAATGCCACAGTATGCTCCGAGAACTGCATCTTATTGAGTGTGTCTCTAGAATCACATTCAGGAATTACCCACTTCGAATCTCGATCTGGTTATGGGTTATCTTTGCTTAAGATTTTCGTGGTCTTTCTCGGGCTCTCTTATCGAATACAGAGTATATACAAACAGTTCGTGACCATTTCCTTCACTTGTCATGATTTCCTTCCCTTGTCTGATGCTATATAAACGTTGTAGTTGGCAGTGTTGTTAAAATAACTTCAGAATCAATAATGATCCTTTCATGATGCGTTCTTTACACAAAGTGTGTAAAATTATGTAAGACTGACAAAGAATACATCCACAAAATTTTGTGATTGGTTAAGAAATTTTTCTTGGCCTCTCTATCAGGTATGGAAGAGTACGTCACATTTACACAATAAGTTACAGCCTATACGTCTTTTCAAATCGTATCTCGTGCGTCACTTGTTGCCGTAATGCATGTTGTGTGTCAACAAAGCGTGGCCTTCCAAATGTTCAAAAACAAAACATCGAGACACCAGCCTCCTTTTTTATACTTAAGATGACTTTTTGACCTGCATCAATCTTCAAGATAAGGCTCCTCAGGGACAACGCCCATACTCAAACCCCTTTCAGATAAATTGTAATGAACACAATAAAATGCATAAGAATTACGTATTTTAAAAAGCTAAAATTTTATGCCAGATTATAATAGTACTTACATATATATCATTACTGCACATGAACAATATTAGAAGACTATTGTTAATTAAGTATGGAATCGTATCACTGACAGCAAATAATATATTTCACGTTGGTTTTGTGTAATAAAGGACTAAAGGACTGTTTCCAGTACACATTTCTGTTATGAAATTTTCTATTACGTGCCATCCAATTTCAATAGCATCATCGAAAGAGTGATAACTGTCTTCTGGGACGTTGTACCATGCAGTCTCGAAGACATTCACAGATGTTTCAGAGGTACTCACTGGCGATGAGTTTCATCGCCCTGATGATGGAGGCGGTAAGCACATCTAAGATGTCGGTAACTTCCACCAGACTACATGGTGAAATATCACAGAAGGCAACCAGAAATGCATGCAAAATGTTATTTAGAAATCCTGAAAACGAGTATCCGCTGGGCTTTTCGGATTCCATAAAAGGTCTGAATTTATTTATTATCTAATCCACTATAAGCTTCTCAAGAATGACCCTGTTTAAAAGCCTCTGCAGTTACTCTGTAAATACTATGCTATTGATGATATTAAAACAATCATTGTAGACTTGTCGATTTCCAACTGGCTGTATATATTCCTTGAACACATAGGATTCTTCAGTGGAAAGAATTCTATGTTTTTTATATGCATACGTCTATGAATGAATTCATCTGAGTGAGCTACAGTGCATGCAGGGCCAAGTCTCACACAAGCTTGGTTTATTAATTACTATTAAAGAAACAGGACGAGAGGAAATATATAACGAATAATTATAATATAGATGAAAAACGAAATCATGCCACCGTGTGACATATTGAACTACTGATAACGACATTTCGTAGTGAAAGAGAAAACATGCCTGCACGGTGATGAGAAACCACATATTACCTGTGTTCTTCCTCTATCTCCATATTTTCCATGCGTGCCTTTCCAATTCCATCATTCTTGATTTGATCACCTAATAATTGGGTATTTTGTAAGGAGTACAAATTATAAAACTCATAATGTAATTTTATGCAGCCTCCTTATACTTACTCCCTCTTTGTTCTAAATATTCTTCTCAAACATTTGAAAGTACATATGCGGCCCTCCTTTTCATTTTGCCGTACTTTTTAAAGGATAAGAATTTGACGTAATTGTTGAGCTAACGGCTTGCAGGATTTGTTTCGTGAACCCCTCGAATGAGCAGCAGACATAATTAGCATCTGGGATTGCTGAAATTCGATCCTAGAGTCTCTGAAAAACTATGTGAACAAACTGCCAGCTATCATAAACAAAAATTGATTTTTTTATATGAACAGAATCCATGATGAAGCATTAAAACTGTGGCATGCGTCGTAGAAGAACTTCGTACCATAATAAATTAAAAGTAGGAAAATTACCAAGCACACGTGTGTCCTATTTTCTTAATACACCGTGACAGAATGCACGGCTGTATTATAAGGTCTGGGAGATAATGACATGGCCTTCTTGAAATCACTTAGAGGCCACTACTAATAAAGTTTAGATGACACTTGGCATCTCAGAATAAACTACTGTGTCGTTCGGTGTTAGCTGTGGGAGAAGATAAAAAAGATTGTTCTTCAAGTAAAAAACTGCTTGGTTTAATACGAATTTAAAACGTGAGACACTACTATATTTTATAAAGCAAAAATTACGCAAGCAAAATAACTTTTGTAGTCTGAGTAGTGAATTAAAATACAGTAGTGTACTTGTCGGGTTTACAAGTTACTTTCCTTTACGTCTACACCAATGGAAAAATCCCTTTGAAACCGGATTTAATTCTTTCGAAAATGTTTGCCTCGCCCCATTCTTCCTTTCCCGCCTTTATCTCGGCAGAATTACTTCTAAAAACTGCCGAATGCTTTCCTTCAGTTTAGTTTCAGAACTCTTTCTCACTAAATGCGTTAGATATCGTCGAGTTATGGTGATCGTGAATTTGGAATCTGCACTGATCTGAAAGAAAGTGATAATGACGTCTTTTAAAATATCAGCTCAGAATTTATCTGGCGGGCTGAATAAAACTACGAAGAATCTGAGGATAGCCGGTCGCATGGTCGAAAATCGAAACTACGAACTCCATAATGTGAAGCAATAGTACCAGTTACTCACCTGCAACGTTACAATGTACGAGAGACAAAAAGGCAGTCAATGGAGTGGCATCATCCTCAATCACCGAGAAAGAAGAAATTCAAGACAACTCCCTCCGCCGGAAAAGTCATGATGACTGTCTTTTGGGACAGTGATGGGGTCATTCTTGTGGATGTGATGCCAAGAGGTGCGACCATCAATTCAGACGCGTACATCAGGACCCTGAAAACCCTCAAGAAGCGTTTTCGACGAGTTCGGCCTCACAAGCATCCAGCAGAAATTTTGCTCCTGCACGACAATGCACGCCCTCACACAAGTCTGAGAACCCGGGAAGAAATCACCAAATTGGGTTGGACGGTGCTACCCCATCCACCCTACAGTCCAGATCTGGCACCCTCCGACTTCCATCTCTTTGGGCCACTTAAAGATGCTATCCGCGGAACAAGATTTGAAGATGACGAGAGCGTGATTCAAGCAGTGAGGACATGGCTACGTGCACAGGACAAGAGCTGGTACCGGCAAGGCATGCATGCACTTGTTCCACGCTGGCGTAAAACCGTACAAGTTGATGGGGACTATGTGGAAAAATAGTATGTGTAAAGGAAACATTGATTTATATTGTCACTAAATTTGAGCCATCTTGAATAAATATGTTCTGAGGAAAAAAATGTGGGGCATTACTTAATGAGCGACCCTCGTATTTTGATGTGGTCTAGGACTAACTGGAAATTCTGTTTCGTCAAACTTCTCATTTTATCTAACAGTAAAAACCATTCTTGGAACTTAACGGAGCCGGTTCACTTGTTTTGATAACACACGTGTCAGGACCATGAGGGGGTTTCGGCCTGGCTGTTTGAACCCGTGTGCAATCTCGAAGATGTTTAATTGCCACTCCAATACAACCGAAAGATTCAAATACATTTTGGGTCGGATAGTCTGTACAAGGCACGCTCTGTTCCAGTATAATTGAATTACAATCCATTTACTATCTATTAATCCTCAGTATTTATGTACACCACTTTAATTTATAAAATTAAGAATCCACTCAATTCTTCTACAGATAACAAAACAGGTTAGTGTAGCGACAACATTCTATACATGTATTTTGGAAGTATCCAGTTCGAATCTCGACCAGGCTACTAACTCCACGGGGAATCTAACGAAATCAGTCTCCGTGTTAACAGTACTACTTATGCCTCTGATCTCCTAATATGGGAAAGACCATAAATGGTTGCTTTATTTTCAGCTCTCGCGAGTCATACAGCGCTCGCAAGCGATAAACTGAGAACCAATGTGACGTACTGATGGGACAAATGCGACCGTTTAACAAGCTCCAGGTCAAGGAAGTAATACGGAGCATGTTTGTGGTGTAGAAATCATCGCCTTTAACAACTTTACGGCCAAAGTGAAGTTCAGCGCATGATGAGTTCAAGCTATTAAGTGGAGTCACTCTAATTACCTCAAATAAACCTTCCTTTTAAAACGAACGACTGCATGATGCAATTTTTCAAAACACATTGTAGATTCTAGTACTGTGTTTCTAGGAAGGGATAAATGAACTATTTCAATTCAAGGCGTGTGAAGAAATGAAATGTAAAGCAGGCATTTTCAAATGTTTGTCCTCTTCAATAAATAAGTGGGCCGAGTAAAATTATATTACGAAGTACTGAAACAAACCGAAAATTAATTCAGATATCTTCGTCCATTTAATTAGTTCTTTCATTGTTTGTCTTCCTCTCCTTCCCTCAATGCTTATTTTTATTTTTTCGCAATTAAGATAAAAAAGAGCGTTAATTAGTAACAGTATACGTTTCTTATTTGCAGATATTGACAAATTCAGTTCCTACCATGAAGTTTAATCAGAATAAGCGGTGTTAAGCACAATTTGTAATGAGTATCTTGGGAGCTCCGCTTTCGCTACCAACTTAATGGCAAGAAGATATTATTTGTTTCTTATTTTCTGAGCAATCTTATTTACTCAGGGCTTGTTTAACGAGGTTTTTTAGCCCAGATTATTTAACGTCGAATGATAGAATAATTAGTGAATAGTGACTGGTAAGAAAATGGTTGCGGTCTATTTTAGGGGCTATCCAGGCATTTCCTGGAGGAACCGAGGGATCACACAAATACCTCAGTCAGGGCAGTCAGACCAGGGCAGAGAATTAAACCCAAGACCTATCGAATATAAAGCAGGAGTACTGACCACTGAACCGCAGCATTCGAGTTTTTGGATCAGTCTGGACAAATTAAAGCTTAAAATTTACAAAGGGGATTATTGGTTTCGAACATCTAATGTGCATCACACAACGTTAAGAGTCGCCTGTCACTATCCGTACACTGTAAGGTCTAGTAGTCATTCATGCCGATCGAGTGGAGCCGAAGCAACAAAGTTTTACGCATTTGCTTCATGATGCGGTCAATGTACGCTCTCGATGATTGAGTAATATAGTCATGTCTTACCATGATGTTCAATGCACTACTACGTAGTAGAAAGACGGAATTCCATTGTCATAGTATAGTTCGCAGACTCCCAGTCACTCCTGTTCGAATCCTAAAACATCAACCTTTAAAATCCCAGTGGTATTCACATATAGCAGCTACTTCAATAATATACAACTCTTCATTTCTCATTTACGCATTTCGTATGACTGTCAGACATAAAGAAATTAACTGTTATAATGGCAAGAGTTTTATGTATGTTTTTTTTATTTTGAATTTTTGTATGGACTGAATTCTTAAATATTACTTAGAAGAGCTTAGTCTTCCAAGGGTTACGGGTGGTTATTTACAACACAGTGGACATTTTATCTTTACTCTATCCCTATTTAGTTCTACTTAAACTGACTGTTTAACGACATTGACTCTAAAGCAAGACGTTGAAGTCTACATAGATGTTTAACTAAACATCCTAGTTTATTTTACGGACACACACACACACACACACACATATGACTCTTTGTGTGTGTGTGTATGTGTGTAGTACACCTAGAACAGAAAAGAACGCCTGTTATTATAACACTTTTAAAAATTGTATTAAAGCCGGAATTCGAACCGACTATCGGTATGTTTCAGCTTCCCAGGACCGTGCACACGCTGCAAATGTTGTCGGCTAACACGCATCTTCAGAAAATTCAACATGAAGTCAAAACTGGTTTAGATATTTTTAGAATATCAAAAATCGACGCGGCTCATCCACGAAAGCAGAAGTTTTACTACTAACTTCAGCGGCTAAAGCCTAAAGACAAGACTTAATTGTAGCCTAAAAGGAGCGCTCAGGGTTCCATAAACTGTACTCGTAAGTGTCTAAAGTATTATGTAACGCTCACATTATATCGGCGTCACAGATTGACCTCTGTTGTTTTGAATATTATTCAGTATAACATTTTTTAATGCAGGTTTTAATAGAAAGTGGCAATCATTGTCAAATTCAGATGTTTTGATTCCTGATTGACTGACGTCAATCGTAACAAATAACAATCGACGAAGTACATAGGCATGAAATTTGATGCGCCATGTTATGACGTGCTGAAGATACTGGATGCTGAGGTACAGCGGGGATAGCTTTTTTTCATCAAGATTTACGATACCAGAGGCGATGACTGACATAGTCAGGACACATAAACGGGCATGCATGTGCTGCAGGGAATGTTGTTTGTCAAAGAAAAACTGTAAATACCTGGTTGACCATTATACGGAAGTTCTTTGGTCATGGAGAAGTGCTGGAGAAGTCCTAGATAAGTAATAGTGTAGTTCCGTAGACGTCCTGGAGAGCTAATGCCTAAGTTCTTTGGTTATGGAGATGTACAGGAGAAGTCCTGGAGAAATGCTGGAGACGTCCTGGAGAAAAACACACACAAATGTATTTATGCAGTGTTGAACCGGAATATATATATATATATATATATATATATATATATATATATGAACCGGAATATATATATATATATATATATATATATATTCAATTTCGCTAAGACCATCTTTTGTAAAATAGTCTTATATTTCATCTTACTTTCAGTTTATAGTTAGGAAACAGTTTCGGAATGTTTTAATAAAACTACTTACATGTTTGTGTACAGATATAATGACATACAATATTTTTATCATGGCCATTATTGTTGTTTCGTGTTGTTACTCGTCAAGAACTATGCGAGTACATTTGAAAAGGAAGGTGTTTACTGTATTTGAGGTAGAAGCCAAACCGAAGAAAACACTTTCGTGTTTGCCGCCTGCAGGCAATACATTGTAATTGCACAAACACTGCCATAGAGACTCATATTGTTGTAGGTGACGCAGATAATGTGATAGTGACCTACAGTTAACACACATAAATTTCTCCGGCATTCGTAGTGACGTCTAGTAACAAGATTATTTATTTCCAGAAATGTTCAAGATCAAGAAACTATTAAAATGTTGCACACAGCAATAAAACTGGATATAATTTTTATCTATCCTGTTATCAGAATTACATTATTCAATTGGCTTACAACTCAACACGTGGCTTATTTATTTGTCCTGCTTACGATCGTTCCATACAGCCTACTGACGCAACGTGAGTGTCAACTGGGTGTACGTATTGTACCTCTGAGTTTTAAATGAGTAATAATAATTCATTATGATTGTACAATGTAACTGATTACATTGGTAAGCCGTTACTCCTGCCATATCGATAACCAGATAATCTTTAAACTGTGCATCGTCTTCTTTGCGGATGCTGTAATTCAAATAACACAAAGAGTCGTGACCTTCTTGATCCCATATCTTCACTGAAATCATCATCATTATTCACGCCATGTTACATTCAGTTTGGTGATTTTATAAATATATGTGACAATGGACTGATTTTACTATGGGCATTGTCCATTATTTAAGATTCATTTTATATACGCTCGTACGACGCGTCGGGATTTGATTATACTTCCGAAACGTCGTACATATCAAATATCTCACACAGTGGACGATGTCTGATGTGACATAAAAATATTTTCCGTGTTGCGAGGATGAAAGCAGGCTTGTATTCTCACCAAAAAAATTTTGAATTCTTACCTAGTCGCAACCTTATTTGTTCATTACCGTGTTCACAACAGACCGCCAACGAAATGTAACATGAGCCTGATGAATCCAGTCTACGCCCTCCCACACTATTTCTTTAAGACCTTCCCATTTATGTCAAGGTCTCCCAAATGGCCTCTTACCTTCATGTTTTCTGACACTTCTTTGCCCATTCTTCTTCTCTCTGTTCATGCAACATGCGCCACCCATCTCATATTCTTTGATATAATCATCATAATAATATTTAACGAAGAGTACAAATTATGAAGCTCCTCATTGCAGCTTCAAAAATAAAGTTTTGCAAAAGAAAGGCTTCATATTGGAGAAGTACGACATTTGAGTATGTCTGCCTCGAAACTAAGTTTTCTCACTTTCTCACTGATTTTATTCAGTGTCATGGCCTGCATATTTAAGCAGCATGACCGCTATATTTCTAATTCCTAGAAATAACTACTTTAAATATATATTGCCTTGTCGAGTTTAACCTATAGTTACTGCATAATCAAGCATTTTGCAAACCAAAGACTGTAATAACTAAATCCGATATAAACTGCAATTAGGTTTCACACTGATCAGGATTACTAATGGTAAGTGTCACATTACGCAATTTTCCGAAATTCAAGTTTGTTTCAAGATTATCACAGAGACGTAGAGGAACTGAACCTATGTATTATCTTTAAAACTTTTTCTTTCGTAAGTTTTTGTCAAATGTGGGGTCATGTCTGAGGGCAATAATTATGTCGATTATGATCCGAAAGAGATCAGAAGTTCATCTACCATCTGCGTTCTTGATGATAGTGCACAGGATGAAGACAAATGGATTATTTCACCATCACAGCTCTTAAATTTTGTCTGTATCATTTGATTAGTTTAAAGCCCAATTATCTAAAATACGGACACGACAGGCTTTTTAAAAAAAAGTGCTAGTTTCAAATCTTCCATTACTCTGCGACCAACGCATTTATTTAATATAATATCATTTTTATTTCCAGGCAATAAGAGTGCATACAATACAGATTTTGAAAATTAAGTGCAACTTGCATCTAGAACACTGATTTTAATTTCAGAAATTACAGCAACTTCTATATAATCGTTCAAGTTTTACTAACTTTAAATTGTAAGGACAGGAACATATTTCCATCATTAGTCATTATAAGATTGTCAGTGCGCCAAAAAATGATTCGAGGAGGATTAGACAAATTTTCGAAGAAATGGTGTATAAGAATTTACTGTATTAACCCTTCCAAGCCAATGCTCGCTCACATTAAACATAAAAATGCATATATTTATTTCCAACTTATTACTGTACTTACATCACTAAAAATAATTAGCATTCTACGTAATTATATACAAAAAGCGTAATGAAAGTAACAGAAAAAATTAACATTTTATCTGGGAAGTGAAATTTTTAAGTCAAAGTAAGCAGGCCTGCTTGTCTTATTGGACGGCAGCCAACGTAATGAGCTAATACATTTTAATTGATGTTCCAGTTATTGAACTGTTTGGTGGGGAAAAATGCAATTTATCATTAGTACAGTAAATGAGAGAAGAGATCACTTAAGAATAAGCCGAACTCACTGACTCTCGCCGGTTCCAGGGTAAAAGAGTATAAGTCCAATAATTATGACTGGAATAAACAAATGCTATTTTCAATCCCATGTTTCACATTACCCGTAGTTTATAAAACCTGTCACTTCAGCTTAAGTTCATGTGTAAATTGTATGAACACATTTTTATAAATTTTAAAAGGAAGCCAAGGAACCTAATTTGTGATGTCTTTCCGAAAACTCTTTTCAGTTTCCAGAACCTTCGCCCCTTTACTCTGGCACCAGTGACTCACACAAAGCTTACTTATACTTCACAAGTCCTTAAATTGACCTCTACCTATTACATTTCATCGATCATATTCCGATAATAGTCTGTTGGTTCCATATTGGGATAGAAACAACAAACGCCATCCTGCTGCGTCCTTTAATGAAAGTCACCTTCAGATACTCGTGTACAAGCCTCGATCCAAATACACGCATCTTTGAGACCAAGGTCCACTTCGCCAAACTTTGAAAAGATCGAATTACGTTTTCTGCTTGTCGTTTCGTTTTGCGACGTACTTTATGAATAGGATCGAATTTTGCATCACGAGAAACCTGCTTAAACGACGCGGTGCTTACTGATGATCAGAAGGGTTCTGGGGGAATGAAACGAATAAAATGAAACGTAGGTTCTGGTTGTGCCAGTTATAAAGAACCTATAACAAATGACAGACCAGCCAAATATTTAACTCATGACAGTGTATAAATTGATTACTCATAACTGGCTGACTGGCCCAGACGACTGCTCCACAAGTTGCCAATTAACTGACTGTTTAACTAACTATATCCTTTGCATTACCTCAGTCCTTGGCGAAGTTCTAATCGATTATCATCTGAATACGAGTTAGTTGTATTAGGTAACCTGCTGGTTCAAAATAGCGTAATAAATTCAAATGTTATTCAAGATGGACCGTTCCTCGGTTAATTGCCGGTAAAAAGAAAGAATAACAACGCATGGCCAGTGCACCACTGCTCTTCCCGTCGACTAATTGAGAGCTGTTGGGGCCGGTTGTCGCCGGCTTCAATCACACAGCAGTCTCCTCTGCGACAATGAAAGTGACACGTTTATAGTTTCTTATAAAAATCGGGATATTTCGGTCTTCATTGACAAACCGTTCGTGGTACAGGAAACAGAAAGCAGAGCCTCCATTATCAACTGACCTGGGTTAAAATGGCGGCCCACTTGGTACGCATACCAAACACATTCTGTACTGACGGAGTTTAGTTAAATTTGATTGTGATATTTCTTAATGAAATATGGTGTCAATAAAATCAGTCTGTCAGTATTCCAATGCAGGCCTAAATTACGTTTGAAACTTTCTTCATAGCCCATGAATAAGAAGCTCCTCGTTGTTTGTTACAGAGGATTTGGTAAAGAGAACAATTCCGATGCCCTTACTAGAAATCGAATAGCAGCCATCGGGTTCTTCGCCCTTTATTTTGCTTTTGTGGCCGTAGACCCTAAGGGTGGACGCGTAAAAGCTTGAAAAGTCAATAGGATTTGAGGTTCTCGTGGCGGTGAATATGTCTTCTGGGTTGTAGCAATCGCACTGATGATGGAGGCGCAAGGACCTCTGAAACGTTGGTAAACTTCTTCCAGACTACAAGGCGCTACAACCCAGAAGACAGCCTTCTTAGTGTAAATCAGTTCGGTTGAACTCGTTTTAATAAGCAGTCGTGTGCAGGAAGCAGTCCACTTAAAGGCATATGCTATTGCAACACACACGTGTTACCTGTAATTATCGTAACCTTGCAATGTCTTGGATTTATCTAAAGAAACCGCCAAGACTTCAGCATGAGTCACTTTTTATCTGACGTCACTCAAACAGAAGTAAAATGGAACTAAAAGTCACTAGTTTGTACTTCCCTTGGGGGTGTCATGATCAACACTTGTTTAGGATACAAAATTAGACAAAATTTCTCGTCCATTTAAACATCACATCGTGATGATATATACGGGGCGAAAGGGAAAGCTTAAACGACGGATGAGAGAAAAACACGAATGGTGAGAAGATAAAGGATATGGAAAGGAGCAGTTATGGATATTCCAAAGGATTCATCTAGAGAAACTGAAGAAAATCACAGAAGACCTCAGTCAGGGAAGTATAAGGCAGATATTATAACTGGGTACTACCCATATAATAAATAAGTCTGCATCTGGAGCGTTACAGTTGCACCACTCTGTTAAATTCAGTAGTGACTATAGGATTAGGCTTAAATAATTAGTTTTTAGAATCGAATAAGCAAAATGTATCACCGATTTCTGTGTACGTTTGTTATCTTCTCCCTCGCTGCTAACATTAATAAATCCTTAAAACAACAAACATAAGAGTTCGACAGGCATCTTGTAAAGTTGATTTACTATGTCCGTACACATTCTGACAATTTGTCGTCTTCAGGTGACAAAACATTTTTATTTAGGCCTATCGTAGGTACTGCATCTTCCGTTCAGTATCCATTGCCCTCAAACAGCATAACAGAAAATGTAGAGAAACACGCTCCCAGAGAACGAAACAATGTGCGGCTGGAACTGTTATCTGCTCTGAGAGTTATCTCTTTTTCGCGTAGAATTACGTATTATACCTTCAGACGCTCACGTACTGCAGTGTCGCTTTCTGCGAAATATCGCTTCAAGACGAAGAAACTGTCCTTATTCGCAGCATCATGTGCGGTCCGCAAGCCTTGCCGGAGGACGTGAGTAGTACCACGATTTGATAAGTGTCCCACATAATCACATCGGAAGAGAACGTGAATACTTCCATATTCTCTCGAGAATCAGCACATAGGTCGCTTGTTGAAAACGTAATCAGAAATGTGACGCCTTACATCGAAACAAAATGCCTATCTTCATCCAGCGGTTTATAAACTTGCTACTTTTTTCGAAAGAGTAAACCAATCGTTGGACACGTTTTCGACTAAATGTTATTATATAAGGCATAAGAAACTTTTCTATAAACATATTTGCAATGAGAGTGTTTAAATAGCAGGTAATTATCTTGGAAAACGGGCAGTAAATCGTAGTGGATGTGAAAAACAACTGTCATGTTCTGTCTTAGAACTGTCCCTCTCCTGCCATAACGAATGGTGATTATGAAACAATCCGTTCTGGGTCAACAGTTTCTGTAAAACACACTGTGGAAATACAGTCGATTAAAACCATATATTCCCCTTAACTTTTAATCCTTAAACTCTGTTGTTCCTTTACCAGACAATGACTTATTTGAGGGCAGAATGTGTTTTCGGCTATGTAAAAAATATTTCTTTCAAACTAACGTTCATATAGAAAATTGTCATCAGAGAAATTTATAAACGCAAGGGTTCCGCGGAACACTGGTTGTGACTCCTGGGACACAATACACTCCGTTATCACACAATATATCAATTAGGATTAGCTTCCCTCTGGATTCTCCAAAATCTCCATGAGTCAGCTAGGGAGGACATTTAAATAAGAAGATAACCTCATGCCGTGATGTTTCAGGGTCACTCCCACGGGTATTGGCATATTGTTACACCGCACCGCAGGGTCTAATGACGCAATTGATGCTGAGGTTTCGGTTGCTGACCTATCCAAACAGATTAAAGGCTACACCATGAGAAACCCTTTCACCTGGGGAAGGAGCCAGTGTTTCAATCCGAAAAAACTGCTAGGCAGTACCAATATATTTCTGAGTATCAGCGTTGGAATCAGGTTCAGTCTCTTGAGGCCAGAAGTCTGTGAAATTCTTTAAAAAAACATAGCCGTAAACAGTAGACTTCCATTTTTTATCAGATCTGTCCATAAGGAATTTTCAGTTTTTGTAGAAGTCCAAATAGAATTTTCAAGGTATCTCAAGTGGGTCTATTTTCAGAAACGAATAATACAGCACTTCGTACTTGAAAAACCAAAGTAAACATTTAGATTTCTGTCTTCTGGGTTATTGCGCTGTGTAGACTGGTCGATGTTAACCAACGTTTCAGAGGTCATACTGCCTCCGTCATCAGGGCGATGATGACGGAGGCAGTATGACCTCTGAAACTTTGGTGGACATCGACCAGACTACACAGCGCAACAACCCAGAAGACAGAAATCTTCATACTCACCGCTGTGAAAACCTCAAATCTTACATAAACATTTAGATTTTTTGTTGCTATATCACTAGCAACTATGCCCAAATGGAAATGCCAAATATGAAGGACCATAGGACCACAATTTTCCCTGCAGTTCATACTGAAATATATCGAAATGTACACTCTGCGATGCTGGTTGTACCTCAGGAAAAGTGGATGTTGCCAGCAATTAAAAATAAAATGAGAGGAGAAAAAAGATTGTGTGAAAGGATTTGTTTTCTTCTCTTCTTCCTCCAATTATATGTTTCCTGTTTCTGCTTTTTCTCCAGCCGCTCCACAAAGACGTTTGCTATGGCAGCTTCACAGTTTTTAGTATCTTTTTCTATTTCTACTTGCACGTTTAACAACGTAATTTGTTTTGTTTCATAGTCATAACTACTTTCCTAATTAGCAATTAAAGAAAATTGGTGGAGTGATGATAATTTTTGGTCGAAAAGTATTTCCAACATTATTGATGAGTGCTGTCAATATAAGACTGGGAGCCCGGGCTTCGATTCGGTAAGGCAGGAAATTTCCTCTCCTCTGCCACGACCGGGCCCCACCCATTGGATTCCTGGCACGTTTTCCCCAGGAATGAAGCGGCCAGAGCGTGAATCTGATCACTCATCTGGCCCATATCTAACGCAGAGCTTAAGAATTCGTGGAGCTGTACCTGTGCTGTGCTCCACTCCCTAATTTGTCTCCTTGGCGTAGTGCTTGTTAATAACAACATAACCAAACAATTGCTGGCGACATCACAATACAGAACTGTTTTCAAATACATCCGTTACTGAACTATCATGCAGAGAATGAAATAACAGTCCTGCAACTTCTTGTTGAACAGCAATAAGTTTACACATATATTCAATAAATTTACCTGAACTTCAGACTAAATACATAACAGTTATCCACATAGTCTAGTTTAACAGCAAAACGTATGAAACTCGGAGGTAGCTGCCAAGATAGCAGATAAACCACGGATACATGACAGGAATTTATAACTGTTAATTCAATTGTCTACGTATTCCTTGCCTTCATTCTGAGAAACACTTTTTGTGTACCGATCTTGAGCCAGAATCCAAAAGATCGACATCGATAATTTCACCGCCGTGAGAACCTAAAATCTCACCATCTATTTTGTTCGAGTGCGTTAACCTTTTTTCTGTAAATGTCTATTCTTCCGTTTACAGAACACACACTACAACATAACTGCAGTCATCTTAAAGAAATTAAATTTTCGATACTTTGAATTTTATCAAACTGTTGCTGTTAACCCAAAATTTGCTTCAATGTAAAAGTGTGGGAACTGCCATTATCTTATATGATCTCAGCCTTTATTTTCCTTGCTTATTGTTATAATTACTGTTTATCGCCCCATTTATTCCTTGATATCGATGTACAGTAATTTGATGTCTATATCACGGCGAGGTTCACAAGAAACGTAACATCCCGAGTAACTAAAATGAAAAACTTATATAGTAATTGAATTTAACGGAACTGGATTTGATTTTATCTTCTTGGTGTGATGATATTCTCATATTAAACTGTTTGCCAAATGTTTTGTAGGGCAAAAGGGGAATTCTATAGATTTGTCTATAATTTGTTAATACTACTTAAATCATCGATTACAAGGTTAATTAACCCTAATATTACTGACAAAAAATGACCGCAGTAGTTTGTATTACGCAGTAAAATAATGTTCGTGGCCTCGACATGAATGCTTTTTTTCTCCTTCCTTCATCTCATCTTGTTAATGGGGTTTTAGCAATCCCCCGGAGCGGAAAAATAAAATACTCGTGTGTTCCGTAGCACAAACACCAGCGTTTCTTGCATGAGAAATGAAACAGGATCTGAAGCAATGTGTGGTAATGAGTCACGTGTGCCTAGGCGGCTCCACTCAGTCTCTCATCTGCAGATAACTGGGTTCGTTTTGCACTTTTTTCAGTTACCGCCCGAACAAGAGTGGAATATTTCCAACACCTGCGTATCCATCGGCGTTTTGAAGATGTCGTTAAAATACAATGATTACATGGCAATACAAAAGAAAGGAAATTAATATTTCAATTAGACAAGAACATTAGTAAAATCGTCCTTCAAAAAACCAAGATAATGTTACGGAAAAGCCTTATAATCGCATATAGAAACAAAGGAAAATATACACAAAACAAGAGTTTAAATATGATACACTTCGTACATCAGAGTGGACACACACCTTTCAGTATAACACACTATACATAGCACGTACATTTTAATAGCTATTTTAAAGCTTTGTAATTTATTTAACTATTTACTTGTAACCAGATATTATAATAATGTATTTGTAGCAAATTGACTTATCTAGGTAAAATTAATACACAAAATCTTATAAAATAACAATTCTTTGAGTCCCCAAATAGGGATAAAAATAAAACTTCGAAAGAAATCTTGCATCCCACGTAATTATATTTAGTAACTACACACGCCTAACGTAATTTTTGTTACGCGTGTCAAACTTTAATGACACTGAATTAACAAATCTGCTGTGCATTTCCAGCACATAGACAAAAATGCACCTGTGAAAATAAAATGGTTAGTTTTGCCGACATTGGCTGATTATAGTTGTTTACTCTTTTTCTGTGTTAGTATCACGAATAGTGTCCGTATTGAACACATTTCTGGTGGCATGTCAACAAAAGTTTCAGAAAATTTTAACTGCACCGGACCAGGTGTTTAACAGCCAATGAATTCTGCAAAAAGCGTTAGTGGGAATATTATGGAATTGGCAGGAAGCGTGATACATCCATTCCTGAGGATGACGCATTGAATACTTGTTCAGGTTGAGGAAGGTGAGTGACCCTAAATATAAAGAAAACTCACAGCAGTGCATGCCCAAACAACTTCTGTTGTCTCATTTGTCTGCTTCCGTCCATCTTTGTAATGACAGTGTTCTGAATATTGGGTATGGTGCTTAAATGTGTGTGAGGAGTTGATGTAAACACTAGGAGTGAGACGTAGTCAAAAGTTACTGCAAAGAATTTCCGACTGACACTTACTGTCCTAATTACAGCAAGATGATTTAAGAGCCTGTGTGAGAATTATGGTTTTCACGGCGGTGACGATAATGATGATGTTCTTCTAGGATTCTGCGTCTTGTGGACTGATCGGTAGATACCAGCGTTTCGGAGAAACGCACTGTCTCCATCTTTAACCCTGAAGATGTATACCGACCAGTCCACAAGACGCCCAAACCCAGAAAACCATCATCATCTGAACAGCCTGTTTTACATTACTGATTCTCCGACTGCCTTTGTTCTGCTGTAAAATACGAAGAAAGCTGTGATTGGAGTAAGACAGGGTAATTCCAAAAGAATTTAAAGAAATCCCTAATAACGTAGTAGGAGCGGTCGAAATGAAGAACAATGTTCATTAAAAAGTCATGAATTGTTACGTGTCGGGTCCGCTGACAAAACCATTCTCACAGAAACTAGAGAGTTTTTTCACTGTTCCTCAAGTAATTTACGTACAATGAGAACCAACAGAAACCAAATCACATTCTGGAGTCCATTCAATTTTTGTAACCAGAATTAACAGAGAGTTGGCACCAGAACAGGCCCCTTCAGACGTTCTGTTTTGTAACACGTGACTTACTTCACGTCATCTGCTGCTGTGGTTTCGCAAAGGAAAGGCAAGTAGAAGTGATGAGTTTTCGGGTTATTAGATTCATCCTGAGAGAGAGTCCGAATCCGTTGATGACCTGGAACCCTGAAGTTACCCTGTCGATTTCGCCGTACGGATGTTAATGCACGACGTTCTAACACCTTCTCGCAGAAATAACAAGAATAGAAATGTCAGTGTGTGAACTTACATGCAGTTACCGTTTCCGAGGGACATACTTCCTCCATCTTCAGCCCTGAACATAAGTAACCTGTTTCTGTCAAAAGGAAATGCGTCTTTTTGGCTACGTGAGGAGCAAATCGACGCACGTTCACAGCCTTCGGGTCTATGAAAGGCTGGCAAGTTCTTGATTAGTTAGTTAATCCACAATTAGTGTCTCATGAAGGACACTGCTCCATGCAGTTCGTTAATGAGAACTGATTAGTTGGCATGTTCCAAGAAAATTACACAAGTACGCATATTTGTCTGATTAGGCCTACATCGATTCGGATGAATGAGGCTGTAACGTCATCATGAGCTATGAATAGATGAAGTTGATAGGTCAAGTAACGTGCTATTCGCGATTGTAATTAGTAAGTTCATTCATTAGTAAATTCTATTTGTTGTATCTGTAGCAATACAGCGTAAAGTTCATTAAAATATCGGACACTATTATTGCATTTATATTACTGCACAGTAAATTCCAGACTATTCCGCGTAACAGTGCCTCTTTCACGTGAAATGTGTGCAATTTGGCAAAACTAATCATAATTTATAGGCAGAGTTGAAGCATAGGAACAGGAGAACCCACAAGGTAGTAAAGTCTTTCAGCCCAACCCGGTACGTTTACTGATGGGGAGAATTCTTCAGCACAGACAGGCCTCCTCTGTCGCCTTTCTTTTTACAAGCAAGAAGCTTGAATTGCTCCCGGGGATCGGTGGCAGAAATTCGCGCCACTCACGAATCATGAGATGAAACGTAGGACAGGCGTTGCATCATCCATCTCGCTGTTTGATGGATAGTAAGACGCACTCGTATTCTCATTCATATCTCTGTGAGAGCCAGATCGCCATGTTGCCCCCGCCACAACTTTCAAGACGAAACTTGATATCGGAGGGAAATGGGCCCCTTGAATTTCGTAAGATATGAGTCGTCTAGTACGTAAAAACCAGATAGTGTCAATTTGATACTCAATCAGTAGATAATGCTTTCATGCAGGCCGATTCTGTATGAGACAGATGTATTAGGAAGTTCTTGTTTATTTGGACGATCAAGGGTCAATTTAATACAAATCTTTATACTATCCATGCTGTGAAAGAAAAACATCTCAGCTTGTTTGCTCAGAACATGGTTGTCGTGTAACGTTAGTTACGCAATTATTTCCTGTTGTCTATTTACAGATTAAGTAAGGCATTTTCAACCTGCAGTCCGTGGGTCGTATAATTTTTGTCACAAGTTGTAATGATTTTTTTAAAAAAACAGGCTTGTGCCAAAAGGAATATTTATTTTGGTTATTATAAAGTCGTACTCTTCCTTGATTGCTGTACGGAAATAAACTTTGTGCTCTTGGGTTCACATCACCATTCTGTTCTCTTAGATGCGTGCATAAAGAGTGTAGGCCTATCAAGTCTATCCTAGCATTTGAATGTTGGGGCATTGTTTGGAGGGCAGCTTATTAATTTTGGGACCAACAGTACCTTTGCCGATTTTTGTCTGACAAAGCTGAAGGACAATTTACATTTGCTGGGAGTATCCTGTTTGTTTAGGGTTCTTATTTGTTCCTTCCATAAGGACTGATCTCATCAGCAGGTAGCAGCATGGCATGGATAGCAAATGGCATGGCTACCTGTCTTTCTGTTCATCCCATCCCATCTCGATAAGGATCTTTTCAAATTTACTACCTCGTTTATGACTAGAAAGCAACCCTTCATTCTGCTACCTGAACCTGTAAGTAAAGGCTGGATAGACGAGGGCTGAGATTGGTATCTGTGATTTTATGGGAGGGATGATAGTCAGATACCTATTACAGACTTCGTACTTGAATAAACCCAGTAAGCTGTCGATACAAATGTTGTCTTCGTATTTATTTGATCGCTACTTAGAATAGGCCCTCTAACCTTCTTAGATTTATAATTAATTATTTCTTTCAGCATTTGGTACGAGTCTTTGAGGCTGCATACAGACATTTCAAGGTCTCTGTATATACACAATACAGAATTATGTAGCCAAATATACATGCCCCAAGCGAGATTGAAAGCCGTGTTATCAATGTTTAAGCTGCCAAAGCCCCAGGTTAGGCAACCCTTGTATTCCAAGCATTCGTCACGCCGTGTGGAGTTACCATCGTTTGGGAGAAACATTGTCTCCAACTGGAGGGCTGAAGTTGGCTTTACAGCCCAAACACCAGCACTGACACTTTGACCGCAGTGAGAACCTCAAGACTGAGAAATGCTACGTGCTTTGGGTCGCGATGTCCATGACAGGGTTCAAGATTATTGCGTCATACCGTCCATGGGGCATCAGTGAACCGATAGTTCGTGGTAAGAGCAAGCAAGCCTCTCTTCTTTCCACAGCAGAATAATCTGATGCAACAGGAAACGGAAATCTCCTTTCTCCAAACAAGTTACTCTTGCACCATAGTTTAGCAGTTACAATAATTGGTGGGACCTAGACAGGTTTCATGACCAATTTATTGAGAGCCTTAGTAACAGACAGACATACGCACAGACTGAACACCAAGGTTCGACCCGAACCTATTATAAATGAAGCAAGCTACACATTCTCACAACCTCTTCCAACAAGATCAATTTTAATTATATACTTCCCACTACTTCTCGCTCCATGAAGTGGCAGAATTCCAAGAATATTCCCCACTAAATTTCTGTGCAGTATCTTCGTTTTTCCTGTTCGAGCTATGCAAGCTGTTAATACATAATTCTTTTAAGCCTACACGCGAATGAATGGTAGAATCCTTATTGAATAGAAAATTATATATTAGTAAACGTTAGTGGTCTAATTGAAGGTAATATCCCAGCACTTGACTAGAGGTACTGATGAAAAACACGAAAAGCCTACTACCTTATGATAGTCAATTTCATGCCGAAATTTGAACTCGGGGCCTACCGAATCCATCCGAAGCAGGAGTGCCAACCATTCCTTTTATTTTTCGTTCTTTATTCTTTAATTGTTTTATGGTTTCCTGTCCAGGGCAACACAACAAGCGAGGACGAAGACAAATATCCATGCCCTACGCGGGATTCGAAACAATCGGCCGCATGCATACAAAACGTCAGTCGGAAACCCTGAATGTAAGAAACTTACGAGAACATGAGAGGATAATATTAAAATAAATTTAGAGATGCATATGTGAGGGTGTGGATTGAACTCATCTGGTTCAGGAAAATTACTAGTGCCAGCTTCTTGTAAACAAATCTTAGATGAAGAAAAGACTGGAATATTGGGCCCTACGGGCTTGCAGAAGTTAACCAACTTTTTAGACGTGCGTGATACCTCCATCATCAGGGGGACGTCTACAAGAGTACACGGCACAGTGCCCCAGAAGGCTGTCATGTTCACGTGTGAGAATTTGAAATTTCGGAATGGAAACATTTTTAAAGAGTAGAAAGAGAATGAACGTATGTAATATACATAATTTGTGTTCTTGCCTTCCTGAGATAGTATAGATTCCGAGAGGATTCATAGCAAGAATTATGATCTCGCAAATGTTCATCATTAGAGGATTCTGCAGTGCAGATTGAACCGCTCCGCCTCCCCCGACCAACCTTCTGAAATGACGTGTACAAACGGCCAGGAATCTCTGGGTCATGAAAAGAATAAGAAGTACAAGTAGCACGCATTAAAAGAGAAGAATTAGGGCTCGTGTGAGGTTGGAGGCGCGGTCACATCCTCACCAATGACGAGACGAGTTTTAAAGCACCTGACGTGGGTCACGTACAACAATTTTTAAATATGAGGGGCAGACCACGGGGTAATATAACCTTCCTTTGTCAAGGATTTGTTCTTGTCATTCCTTGAAATCTACACACTAATTCCTTGTTAGTGGACTTCTTCCTTGAGATAATGATATTTTCTTTTTCTCACTGACTGAAGCAGCCCAAGACTTTATTCCTAAGTTGATGGATTTACTGGTTCATTTAACGATGCTTTTGCAACTACAGTGATGAATAGTTGGTGTCTTTGAATGTTGACCTGTTAAGAAAGGATGGAAGCAGGCTTAGACTGATTTCAGTTGGACCTACCATCCTGGCTGTTACCTGGAAGTGCTGAGGAAATACACAAAAGACTACAGATGGCATCTCCACAATAGAAGCCAAGAGAAACAACGAAATGACCGTCAAGTTCATTGTCAATGTTGATAATGGTGAAACCTAATGGTCATGTCCCTAACATCCATACCAGGTTTCTTTTTGTCAGTTTTGCAACCATGTTTTGAAATTTTGTAATTTTGCACTTCGATGTGACGGAAAAAAATTCCATCCAAAAGAAACATACAGATTGCAATATATCGGTAGTTTTAACAATAACTCCATATTCGAAACAATTCTTTTGCTGAAGGAGCCAAAGTCAAACTTACGCTACTTTTAGTAGGATAATTTGTACGCAAAGATCATGGAGGTAGAAAATCTGAACGGATAGTGATTTAGACTCGAAATTGAGCTGTCCATTATAACGTACTTCTACAGGGAAATTCTAAATGCATTCTTTGTTAAAGGTAGGAAAAAGGCTTATTCCTTGAAGTGTGGTAACACTAGTTATGAAATACTTTTCCTTTCATCTAACTTGGAAGGAATTCATTTATTTTCATATTTTATTTTATTACCGGTAATATTCTGGTTAACTGCGAGTCAGCACTTCAGTGTCTCCTCACACACACAAACGCAAATACCTGGAGCTCTGCTTGCGAATTTTCCTAGTAGCCTACATCACTCAATAACAGTGGATTTCGTTGAAATTTATTGTTTGAAGCTTCCGTAGAATTATAACGTTATTATTTCCTATTGAAATAATAACACGTACTTCCAGTGAAGTGATCAAATGACGTTCAAGTCTATTCCATCAGTTTACGAGAATTTGGTTAGTACGTCCAGAACATAAATTCAATTACCTCCACGGACTGCTTCCTTCTTTCCTGCCTGGTAGTTCTTAAGAGACCACATAAGGTATGTGATGTATGTCTGTCTGCTGTAGCGTGACATCACATTCTTTATTTTTTGTACTTTGTAACAATACTAATGAAAATATTATATATTGTGCTGGTACAAGAAATGTCTAAGGTAAATCACAGTAACCTGCCCTTGAAAATGTTACAAGTGGCCTAACATGAGAGAATTTCAGGAACACGTGACTAAAACTGTATGAATCTCAAAGGTCATTACCGCGTTTAAAAGAGCTCACGTCTGTACTTTAGGCTGAGCCAAATGAAACCGGTTCATATAGTTATATACTGTTTCTTTAATAGCTACTTAAATATTATCCTTCAAAGTTGATATTCATTCCCAGAAAAAATTTATGAAATAAGTGCATCAAAGTCATGAGTTACAATAATTGTTATCGCCTGTAGCTAATGTCATCATAGATAAGCTGAATGCGTCATATTTTGAACACTTGCCACTAAACTTCTAGTGCCATTTCGCAAGGAGCTACAAAAAATGCATGTCTTCCAGGTCGGCCTTATAAGTTGTTGTATTTTACGTACGCAGTGCACAGTTTCGTAACTGAACTGAATTGTGACTGCTCATCATTTGGATTTTTACTGACACTTACTTGCGTCATCTTATGAACATTCACGATTTGCTTTTTGCTCGTGTTTAATAGAATCTTTGAGATTTTAACCGTTTTCCACCATCGAAGCAGTCTGTTACGTCACTACATTTATGGAAGAATTCTCTAAATATATTATAAAATAAAAAAGTAGAATGTACTGAGGATTAGTCGTTACCGTTCTAACTTAGGCCCTAATTACATGTTGTATTTATCATAATGTTCAAAAGGAGCATCAAGTGAGTGAGAAGAACTACTTCATTGTGTCGAATTCTCTTACAAGTGGGGACGGGAGAACTATTTGCTAGACAGGAGCATAGCTGGGTAGATATTATAAAAATTAACGTTAAATAGATTATATTTACGTGGGTTTGATCTACGGGCTAAGAATCAAACACTTGAATTCGAAACATTTTAACTTTTAACTACAACATTCTATTGCAATCGAATTAAATGAGGCGTTAGCAGAACGACACGTGTAAAACTGTTGGAAATTTTATAATTTAACTCTTTTTCTAGTCCGGAAATATTCAGTATCTCTCAGGGGTCAGTAGCCTGAGGAATGGTTGTGGGCCACGGGATTATTCTATTGACGACAAATTTTGCACAGGAAAAATGTCGATGACCCCCAGATGAAGGCTGTTCAATTAGAGAGACTGGTCATTCTGCACCTCCGTCTCACCTTACTCTTTCTGTCTTGCAGCCAACATCCATCACGGTGAGCATCTTACTTGAGATAACGGCAAATTACAATATGACACGCTGCTAGGAAACTGAGACAAAGGCACGCAGAATCGTTGGCATTTGTAAGGCAAGATGTGCTCTCGGTCGCAATGATTCATAGTCATCGCTTTGTGATGTGTGAATCCTGATTTATGTTTTATTTCACAATGCGGAAAAACAGCTTGTGCACAGAGATGGAAAATACGAAATGAGGGGCAAATTTAGGAATGAAAATTTAAAAAGTGAATTAAAAATTACCTCCTTTGACATTAAAGATAATAATGGGCTTTTATCTGTGACCTAATTAAATACAAGCTGTGTCAGATACGGTAATAATGTTTTATTATTTAAAATTATATGAAGCATTAGTAAAAATTAGACGCGTAAGGAAGAGAAAAATCATAATTTTGGAAACAAATAAACCGAGAGGGAGAACTCAAAATATTAAGAATTATACTAATTTTCTCAGACTCCTTGAATAGTTCATCCCATTGCATACACAGGACAAGGCAACTAAAAATGTGTGCTTCCAGCTTGATTCAAACTCCCGTTCCCATCATCAGAGCGATGAAAGAACTTGCCCTGTCACTATGACTTGTAATTAACCATTAATGTAACACTTCATTAACTACATATGTCGATGGCGTCCACGACCGGATCACTGATTATGAACTAAGATTTGAGAAGGATATGGAAGAAAGCGTAGTTGAAAATTTAATGATGTGACTTTCTTGTAGGGAATGAGAAACACTAAGAAAAACCTGCTGGAATGTTGGGT
Organism: Zootermopsis nevadensis; assembly: GCF_977971745.1. Lineage (NCBI taxonomy): Eukaryota > Metazoa > Arthropoda > Insecta > Blattodea > Termopsidae > Zootermopsis > Zootermopsis nevadensis. The sequence goes on from NW_028259159.1 coordinate 1,147,087, forward strand.
TCCAGAGAAGTTTGATGAGGGCTACTTCTGTTTTTAGATAATGATTGAATCTGGACTTTGAAATGTGGTCGCCGTTTATTATCTACGCATCTTAAATTTTGTGGCAGTCGGGCCAGGGGAACAAAGTACTGGAAATTTACTACTTTTGTAAAATTGAAGATTTCTGTCGTCTGGGTTGTTGCGCTGTGTAGTCTGGTCGATGCTAACCAACGTTTCAGAGGTCATACTGCCTCCGTCAGGGCGATGAATATGCCAATAGGGTGTGTGGGACTAGGTTTATAGTAAAATTACTTGCGGAATTCATGATAGCCCAAGGAAAAGCAGGTGTTTTCAAGAGACTTACAGGAATTTCAAAGACTGATTGTACATATACTGCTCAATAAAGGCTGAAACACCACATGGTGCCTTATTTCCTGTATCGGTAGAAGGCAGCTACCAGGTACCAGGATGTGAGACAGGACACAAAGACATTCTGTGGCCCAGGTACTCAGGTATCAAAGACCTCCCTACCTTGAAGCTTCACGAATTATAACCATCAATAACAATGAAACGTCAAGGAACACAGACACACCAGCCCCACGCCTTGGGGACAGGTGTCCTGGTAGCATTCATGGACAGTGGCCAACCTTAAGTTACAATGATAAACAGAGTTAGGATCTTGCATCAGCCACTGAGTATTTTTCAACCGTCAGTGTACTTTTTTAGCCGTCAGCAGACGGAAATAATTATATGGCAGACTTTGTGAATGGGTCGTTCTGCTCTATGTACGTACAATTTCATAAATAGGTCACGATACTCTTTTATAAATGTGGACGATTCTGTGCTGTAATAAAGTTGCATCAGCTGATACAACAGACACTTGATGGACAGCAGTACGATGGAAATCCAAAGTTAAGCAGATTAAATTTGGTGGGTACGTACCTTTATTATTTCATGTAGGAAAAACAATTACGTACATTATATACTGTGAGTATTTACACTATAAAAGAGCAAAGCTTCATAATACTTTCCAAGAGCTAGATCCGGGCTTCTCAACCTAAACAGGGGTAAAGTTTTGTAATATTATGTAACTCCCCACTTTTAAAAATACTTACCTGATATCAGAAAATGCCGTCGCTAATGAACCCTTTGAAATTGTAGCAATGTTCAAGAATTTGGGAACGAATCTAACAAAAAAAATTGCATTCAGGAAGTACAGTTCAGAATTTTTCGTCGTCTCATCTGCTACCCAGATACGTAAATAATAAAATGCATAAAAATTCACCCGAGGAGTGTGCGTGGATAGGAGAATAATAGTGAACTGAATCTTAGGCAAATATTTTGGGAGATAACTGATTGGATTCATCTGCCTCAGGGGATGGGCTGGTGGCGGGCTCTTTTGGACACAGTATTGAACTTTCAATTTCGGTAAAAGACAAAGAATTAACTTCTTGACTAGCTGATGGTACAATCAGCTTCTCAAGAAGGACGCTGTTTCATGGAGAGAATTATTTTAAAAATCTACCTGAATTTAAAGTTCATGACTGAAATAACCTTGCAGGATACGGGTATTAGATGTGAATGAGATTAATTAATTAATTAATTCTGAAATGTCTCACAGAGAAACCGAAGCATTGTATTGTGGGGAACCACTGTAAACGGGTGCATTATCGTCACATCTTCTAAACAACAATCTTTCTAAGATGATTGGCATAAAAGCAGGCTGTTACAATAGGAGCCCTTTGGGTTCATTCACAAAAGTCATTAGTAATGGGAATAGAAAGAATGTGACAGACTGCATTATGTCCTATAGTACAAAGGACTTTCAACAGTTTGGCAATTAAACAAGGGATTCATATACAGAAGTGAACTTATGAAAAAGGAACATTTATGGTTCCATTCAGGTAAAAATCGTCATTTAATCTGACTGTCTCCTGGTTTGCTGCACCCTGCAATCTGGCAGAATTTTACTAACGTTTCAGAGACAGCAAACACCTCTAAAAGGTTTGTAAATTTCTATAAAAGTACACGGCGCAACAACCCAGAAGAAAGCCCTCTACTTACCGCACTGAGAATCCGGAAATACAAAGGCCTAAATTCAATATGTGGACTTCCGTCATATCCAAGAAATATTTCTTAACATTAATAATAAATAAGTAGGACTTTTGTAGCATTTTAGAAGAACGAACCTGCACCAAGCTTATTTTGTGAATTAACTGGGGAGAAGGAAATGTTGAAAAATTTTAAATCTGAGATTGCTACGGCGGTGAATAAGTGTGACGTCATAATCCAGAGGACCACTGTCAGCACCTTTCTAAAATTTACTGTAACGGAAATGAGTGCGGGATTTGTTTCAGTGGATGCATATTCCAAGTTCTAAACAGGATCGTTATTAAGTTTAAGTTGCAGCTTAATAAATACTGATTGATTTTTCCAACGAGTTATAGGAAACAGAAATTTTGATATTAATACAGAACACAAAATGCTCAGAAAAATGTTCGAACTTACGAAGGATGATTTTAACAATTAAAGATTAACAACCACAAACTTCGCTATTTATACAAGCAGCCAACAGACCTGTTGTTAGGATAGTGAAAATTAGGAGGTTAAGATGGGACGGGACGGGCAAGCTACTAGGATTATAACAAGGGATGCAACCAGAGTGCTGGTGTGCAAACGTCCACTTCGAAGACCGAGATGGAGACAGGAGGATAACATTAATAGGGGACTTACGCAGAGAAAATGAAAATGATGGAATATGGATTGAATTGTTGATCGTATTCAATGATAAGCTTCGTTATTAGCGGCGTTAAACCTCTGGAGTTTAATATCACAGTTTATAGCCATGTATGTCATTGTTTTCTAATTATATCTCACCGAGATGAACAAGAGAAAGATTAGGGCCGAAACGAGTAATGCCCTTGTAGACCCCCACACCCAAAAGTATACATTTATATGCAACTTGTTATTAGTTACAACCACCCCACCCAAAATTCGAGGAGCCAAGTAGGCTCTGCTACACGTAAATAAACTTAGAATAAAATTAATGTGCCAGAAATAAATATTAGTCGCCATAGAAGTGCGGAGATAAAAACCCAATGTTGACAAGTAGGCTTAATATTATTACGTAAGACTTGAGGTTCTCACAGCGGTGAATATGAAGATTTCTGTCTTCTGGGTTATTGCGCTGTGTAGTCTGGTCGATGTTAACCAACGTTTCAGAGGTCATACTGCCTCCGTCATCAGGGCGATGAATATTCATCGCCCTGATGACGGAGGCAGTATGACCTCTGAAACGTTGGTTAACATCGACCAGACTACACAGCGCAATAACCCAGAAGACAGAAATCTTCTTAATATTATTACTTTGTAAACTTTGGTGCTGAAAGTTACTTTGTTTCAGAATAACTTCACAATGTATAGACCTACGTATTTTGTTGAGGAATACTAGCAGATACAAGAATCAATGCTCTTTTCCCCACAGTAATATGAAAAACAGATCTATTTGTCTTTGCCTACCATATTTTATCCTACAGCATAACAATGCGGCAACAACAAGAAATCGATCAATTCACGACGTCACAAGAAAGCTAATTCACCAAATAAGGTACTCAAGGACTGGTAACCCGTTATCCGATTCTGTCAACAATAATTCGAGACGAGTGATCACTTATATTACGTTTATATGAAATATCGAGACGTAGTTGACGAGAGGAGGAAGCTGCCGAAGTGGGAGTTGCTCTCCATTCCTCTTCCCCTCCTATTTTTTGCCTTCCATTTACGTATGATCTGCAAAAATTTCCATGTCAGAAGACGTCAGATATGTTACACGACGTGAGCAATGTTCTTGTAAATATACACCGAAACTTGTGCTTCTATCACTGAAGACAACACGCAATACAACCACCTGTAAATTATATGGCATAATCGAATCTTGCTGTCTGTTATAGTCGTATTACCCTATCTTTTATTATGGTAATATGTAGGATCTGCAGCAAATTTATGAATACTGTTTATGATATAGCATCAGATTGGGATTCGAGATTCTCGTCACGGTAAAGATATCTGGGTTGTATCAAAATAATCTTAAGCGGTACCTTTACATAATCCTTGCTCTATAAACTTCTATAATCGTTCATGTTTCTGTAAATAGGCATTTCTTTCCATTATCTGCGAAACTATTGTCACCACAGACAAGATACAGCTCTCTGACTTACCGAAAGACAGACGGGTTTCGCTAACTTACAGATCTGCCCATACCGTGGTTTATCTGCAATCCGTCTTGATAAAGTACATTTAGTGGTTTGGGCTGAAACATCAGCGACTACAGAACAGCAGCTACTTCTCAATTAAAATAACCGTATCCCGCTTTAGAAGAAGCGAATGTGAAAGGCCTGTTATATTAGCGGATGTCCGTGAAATTGTATCGACTTATTTGTTTTAACAGAGGCATGCTACGCTGACAGAATGCCGTTCTGCACACACTTTACGCACCACGGCTATAACTAGGTTACCAAACACCAGCACGCCACTTACTTAATTCTGTCTCCTAATTCTTATTAACAAGTTACGATACATGATTATGCTGCAATAAATGCAGATACAAATAAGACTAATTATTATATAAGGCTGTTCGAAGGAAGTGTATCTCTGTGGGAAGTGACAAAGAACTTCGCAGAAACTTATTATGAACAGCATTTTGCAAGTTGTAAACACATCGTGTAGCCTACTTATGCAGGTAATCAGGCCTAAACATAAACAAGTTTGCATATACTTCTAAGAATAATGCCAGTCTTTATTGCTGGTTATGAAAATTAGCCTTATACGTACAGGAGTTTTGTGTTCTATTTTATTCCACGCGCAAAATTTTATCTCACTCATACAGCCATATCATATTCATATGACAATCCCACATTAGAACACCATCAACGCTGAATGATGAAAATTAAACAAAGTAACGATGTGGATTGAGTTCATGTAGCTCAGGATACTGTCCAGAGACAGGTCTTGTGAAAACGGTGATAAATATTGAGATCCCATTAAGGGTGGGTATTCCTTTCCTAACTTAGCTGACGATTGGTTCCTCAAGGATTCTTGTCCGTGAAGATAGTTTAATTTCTGCTGATGGCACCAGTGTTTGCAACTAAGAAATCATTAGGATAAACTGTTGAACTTTTAAAAAAGACAAAATTCTCAGTGCCATAAACACTACGACATATAGGCCCGTAAAACAGCAAGTGATAGTTTCCGACGACATTTTCTCTAAATATATTTTGTCATCACAGGAACATGAAAATAATTAGCAGAAATTCATGTATCTGATTTATAGAAACATCAATATAGAGTTACGCATTCGTAGACTAGTATGTAGAACATACAGATTCTCCTCCATCACCTCCCTGCAGCCTCCGTAAATCATTCTGTCTCTGATGGCGCGAGATCTGTGGCATGAGCTTCTCCTTTCAGACCAAGTAATCCCCTCCCCATTCTTTGACGACCACACCGCTAGCCCCCTCCAAATGTGTACCCCACACCACTTTTCCTCCCTTCTGCTTATATATGCCGTCCACTACTGGTAGTACACCATACGGACTCGACGAAAGCTAAGGAGAGGAACATTTTCTGAAATATTCCGAAAACTGTCAGCAGTTTTCCAACATAATTTATTTTCATTTGAAGTTAGTTACCTCTCTATAGGACGTGCTCAAAATTTTGAGTAACGTAGGTTATCAATTCACCAGCACATTGAGACGAGGCGAGTTTCGTTGAACAGCAGCTAATTTGTCAGGTGACTGTTTAACGACCTGGTACTTCATCTGCAGCAGTCGAAATGGACAGCCATCTACGTGCATCCGCAATCGTCTTTGCCGGCATGCTTCTTGTGTGCCACCTCGTATCTACTGATTGCGCAGCTGTTCACAGTCGGGTAAGTACACACAGCAAAACACTCAGGAAATAAATTCCTTTCCTCTCTTCATAGTCAGTCTGACTGTCATCGTTTCAACGTCTTGTAGCATTATAAATATGAAACAGATCTCATGCATATGATGTTTAGTATATTACGTATTGTTTCCAGTGCCTCCGACTCTAATGTAAGTGCGCCTTAATTTTCAAGCTCTGTTTTTTTAAATTGCTTCCTTATGTAAGTTTCTCAATACTGAAATGTCATGCAAAGACTCAGATAACACTACAAATTAAGCAAATTACAGGTTTCAGTAGTAAAATTATAAAATAACACTGGAAAAATACGTAAATATCGGTAGAAGTTTGAGTGGTTTCTAGAGCTCAAATAGCCTCTTGTCTCATTTACAGCAACTTAGATACGCGACAGGAACATTTAAACACTATTAAACAGCATGAATTTAAAGATACAACCGTGCTTCTAACGAACTGTTGAAATATATGCAAGTTGTGTCCGTTTTGTTAATATATCGAAACAAGTAATCAGGTTCTCCTTTCTCAATTCTCTGTCCGTTCTAAGCTGCTTAATGCTTATATCGGAAAACCAGATACTTATATTTTCTTCAGAAACAGATGATATATCAAAATAAAGTGGCCTCCACGTCAGTAGCTTTCCCACACAAATATTGTTAAAATACATTGCACTTAATTATTGCTTAGAAAATGAGCGTAGTGTCCATAGTGTCATAAATATAAACATTGTACTTTTATATAGGAAAAATTACAAGTATTTTTTTCAGAAGAATAGTTACATGACAAGTAATACATATATGAAAATAACATATATTGTACATCGCTCATTATAATGTTGAAAGGAAATACGCATTGAACACAATTAAAATTGTTGTAATTCTCTTTCATACTAGCGCATGACACGTAAATTTCACACAATAAAAAGAAAAGTGTTTCGTAATTACATATATTTTCGCGATGATGTAAAGTTGTTTCTGTTAAACCAGCCAGTCCCTGAAATCTGCTCTCGGACACAGATCTATACTTGTTCATAACATTTAATTTAATTTTATATTGCATGATAAAGTTATGTACCTAGGCTACGTTCTAGTTCTAGGGAAGTATTGTCTGGCCTGTATCGTGATATCCTTGTATCCTACGATTTAAGATCCCCAAATATTGATATCACGGCGCCAATGACCTGCTGTTCATACGATCATACTAGGTCGTCATAGTTTGTGAAATTTCCATATTTTTCACCGAAACATTTAGGTGATCAGGAACGTTAGAATTAATAAAAAAATTTGAATCAAGGGACCTCTAAAAATGTCAACTACGAGTTTATTCTGACAGATTCCCTTCAGAACATTTCAAACTAATGCATGACTACCGAACTGGGAGTGATTTAAATTCATGTTGTAAACACTGGTTACCTAACTGTTTTCAAATTGCAATTATAGATGCAGTCTTCCAATATTTAAATTCTGAAGGTGAGGTCAACATTTATTCTCCAGCAGTCCTTTTATTATTTAATCATTACATCAAGCATAGTGACTTCCTTGGTTCTCTCAAGGTTTGTGACAGTGGTTGGATCATTATACCAATATTACGTAAAACATTGCCCATTGAGGTATTTTTAACATGTACGACGTTTTGGGATTTTGTTCTACTAGCATATTCATGCAATGGATAATGCCAAATATAATACAACCATACTACAATAAACCTGCTTTACTGTGGTGCATCTGCTGGAAATGAATAAACGATTACAAAACCTGTCAATGCTCCAGATACCTGCCTGTTCAGGATACCTTACAGGGGAGAGATCAAATTATCCCGGACCGTCGGGTTTACAAAAAAACATCTGAAAAGGTTGCCCTACCTGCATAATTCTATAGCTACTTTCTAGTGGTTCAGACCTGTTTTTTGTTCAGAGTCCTGGCTGGAGATTTGCTACCCCGGAAATATTTCATGTTTTTCTAGACCATCCTACCAAATGCCGACATAAATTGTTATCCATTCTGCTTAACTAAGCGCTATGCCACCCACGCAAGCTTAATCTTGGCACTAGACGGAGGCGAGGAATTAGCTTCACGCCCCGGCCGCTTTATTCCTGAGGAACGAATTCTGGTACCAAGCGGAAAAGAGGCTGGTTGGACCGCACAGCTCTCACGAGAGCATTTCGTGGCGAAGTGGCCGATCGTGAAACTGATTGCTCACGCCCATCTGGTACCGAGGTTAAGATTAAGCGGAGCTATACCTTAACGCCTCGCTGCGTTTTTTTAAAATATGATTCTTTCATTAAACAGAGACAACTTCAAATTTTAGAGGTGTTGACTATGGTTTTAGTTTGTGTTTCGTAGCGTAATACTATTGCCTACTACGTCTATAGACAATAAAGCAGCAGTTACCGACATTTCAGGTTTACGTGCAGCCACATTCTCGGAATTTTTTCTTTCCTGTTCTGACAGCTTGGAGTAAGAGATGTGAAAAGATAAACAAATCATGGAATATAACTTATGTCACTCCCTCATTGACTCTCCTGTCAGCTATGTATCAGTGTCAATTAACTATCACGATATTAGACCATAAACATCCTGTTTTAAGCCACACATTTCCCTGATATGTAAACCTTCTATCTCTGCTGTATGTACATTACTATTATGCAAGTTAGCTATAAAACAACTTTCATGTTTAAAACACAAGCGTGACTTAATTTTCCTGAAACAATATTAATATTACTATTGAGAGTGCAATGTGATACGAGAAAACTATTAGATTTTAACGCAGAAGAAAGTGTTCTGGCGCCAATAATTGGTGTTTTCTTAAATGCCTTTCTGCATGACGTCTCCCTGCTGAATGATTATAAGATCTCCGTTCATTATCGTATTTGTAGATCGTTATGTCTGTCCTTTAAAATAACCTGCAATTTAAATATGAAGCAATTTTACATGAAAGTATCGAACAAAGTGGCAATCCTTTAAACAAATGACTTATTAATATTTAGTTTTACAGAAAGGAAAGTCGTAAATAAGACTTCATAAACTAGAATTTCCTATATAGTACTGCAGGTCCATAAGCGTCTATATTTCCTTGGCAGGAGCAACAAGATAAAGTTTGAGATATTACATTTTGATAATATTTCAAATTCAGCTAGACACGAAAATCGATTATACACAATTATAATTAACTCTCCTCCATACTTCTTAAGTGATCCACTGAGGTACAGCACAACATAACGGTCCCTGTATGACATCTGTTATTAGGATCGCTTATACACAATAGTCTGTTTATTCATCAACGTCGTTTCTTGACATTTAACATTGAGCTGCCTATACTGAATTCTATTAAAAGGGCATTTACTCCTTATTTTTTTCTAGTGGATCCATTGTAAGTACGTGAACATCATGTTTCACCAAACATTCACCTAATTTAAATAACGTGTTAATAGAATAAATATGATTTACAAAATTTGTAAAACCAGTTGTTATCAAGAATATTCCCTTTCAGAAAACGGATCTACCAAACACCATCAGCTTGCACTTCATAAACTATGTGACAAATTGGATTCATTTCCAATATTAGATCGTTCGAAATAAATATATTCATTGATTCTTCGACAATGGGACAACATTCATTCATGCATTTGGGGACAAAACAAATTATTAGCATTGCAATAAAGTAGATTAAATTCCGGAGTTCTTTCCATCGCCTACCTAAAAAAAGATAGAAAGGAAATAAACTTTTTGTTTTACCTGTTTGTATGGTTTGAGGCTTGGTCTTTCACATTAAGGGAAGAAGATATGTACAGGATGATTGAAAACAGGGTACTGAGGAAAATATTTGGACCTAACATGAGAGGAAAGAACTAACGGACAGCCGGATAAAATTGCACAAGGATAAGCTTCAATATTTGTACTCTAAATATTAGGGTAACTAAATCAGGGGGCATTAGACGGATGGGGCAAGTAGCACGCATGGGAGATATGGGGAAAAATATAAAGTTTTAGCCGGTAAACCTGAGACCTAGGCTTGTATGGAATGATAAAATGTATCTTAATCTAAAAATTCCGATTTACCTTACATTAGTGTAAACTGCACAGCTGTATATAGGTCATCATTCGACGACAAACGAGTTTGCAAATATCTGATCGTTTAGAAAATGTTTTTCCGTGTCGACATAAAATAGAAGAAATTGCAGTAATTTATTTTTGCAGATTTCCCTTATTTGCTCGATATTTTTTATTTAATTATCACTTAATGCAGTGTATCTCTTGCGCCAAGACTTACATCATCAATGGTATTATCTAGACCAAAGTTTTACAAATATTACATATAACGGAGCCGTATAAGTTTTTATGAAGCAATTACTGGAGACTCGTTCGTTAATGTAATCAAAGTTCAGGATGTGTAGCCTTGTTTATTAATTAAAGTATGTGCGGCGGAAAGAATTGAGTCTAATTGCTCCAAGACTCGTGCAAGACCTCTCTTAACAAGGTTTACCTTCAACACAACATTGAGATCATGTAGCGCGCACTTTGGCAGAACGAACTTGCTTTGCATTAAATTATATGAAGTACGCATAAACAGAGGCTCTGTATTTGTGTCTCACATTTTTTATATTCTTTTATAGACCGATATGCCACAGAGTTACTGTTTAGTGTATTAAACCAACGGCACCAGAAATGTAAGAATTTTACTCTTTATTGTCCAGTATGAAACAGCACTCGTATTGCTGACATAACATATTTCTGTAAACAATATATTGGTCTATATACGTTTTAGAAAAATCTCCTTCGGATACATAATTTCTCTCGAAATGTTGTGGTAATGATGTTTATTATCAACGCGGCCCTAAATCGATATAAATCGTACTAATTTCAAGGTGTACGGATTGTAATTCCACTGGATACATTGCACATTGAGATGATGTTTTGGGTTGTGACGCTGTGTTGACTCACAGGTAGATACCATCGTTTCGGATGAACATACTACCTCCATCTTCAGGGCTTAATGAATATTGCCAATATACCGCTCTTCCGTTATCTCACCACCACCACCGCCACCACCGCCACCACTACTACAACTTCTATCACCGCCATGATCACCATTAGCTGTTATTATTACCTCCCGCTACCACTATAACCATACCCTCATAACAACATATGAACTGATATGACTGCATGTTGACTGGACCAGATATATAATCTTATATTTTAATTCAATATGCTGATGTATAATAATACGATCGTTTTAAGTAAAACGTAGGCATTTCACTTGAATACGAAAACAAATCAACATCAATCAGCACGAGTGATGACTTGCGAGCCACTTAATGAATGACAAATGAAGGAAGTGTCACAATGTAAGTATCATTCGAGCTACAAACGGTAAAAAAACAAGTTTTTCTTTCAAACAACTTGTGTTTAGTTTGGTTTAAATTATCCTGTTGCTCACCTAAGCAAGCGCGAACAAGTAACGTCACATGTGCCTGCGAGTTTATCACAATTGTACAAGCGCTAAGAATGTCACGGCAAGCATATAAATCCACGTCGTTATCGGGCTCACCTTTGTACCTCATTCCGTTGGAGTATAAAGAGGTTGTTGCTAAAGTGTAATGGAACGGAAGGTAAATGTGAACAGTGAAATCAGTGAAAAATGTGGCTTATGACTGAAGTAGGCGAAATATTGTCCGAGCCTCGTAACGCTGCTGGGCAGTAAACCATGCTGCATTAGCGGTACGTTTTGTATTGAAACAGGTCCTATGCATACGTAATACAATAGATAAGAGGTGAAAATATAACATTTGATTTCGTGTTGAACTTTAAAACTGCATTACGTATGTAAGAAAATAAAATATGGTAACTATCAATATGAGGCATTGCGCTCTCATTTTTATGTCGCAGCAAGCTGACGTCATAAAGCGCTTTTTTCAAGGCATATCGAATATACATAGGCACCTTAAAAATTAATCATTAAACTCAAAAACATTGTCGAAGTATAATTATTAATTTGCTTACTACCAACATGTAAAAGATTTTTCTTAGTAATACTGGATTAATGTGACAGCGAGGCACGTGCTCGACAGGATATATTAAACGAGTAATTACTAATGGGCCCCTGGCTGACTATAAGGTACAATGCGACTATTAATACTCGTCAATGTACTACTACTAGATAACGTACGATTTCGCTTTAATTGCAGCCTTTTCCTTGCACAAAACTGTGCTTGCCCTTTCACATGGAACAAATGCTGTATCGCGAAAAATCGGAAGTGCCTATGAATGAGTTTCTTGTGATAAACAGCAGAAAACAAATATGCTTTGCTGACGTGTAGAAAACAGCATAAGGCATTACGCACGAGCCATTTCTCATCTTCAATTACTGCGTACTATATTTTTTCTTTTCCACAGTCCAATGTAAAATAGAGAAGAGGAATTTTTTGTTGGGTAGTGTGTGGTCCGAAGTCAATAGGTTATCCATGAATGACAGATAGCTGACATCTCGTAAAGACAAAGATTTTGACCCCTGAGTTCATATTTTTGATTGTCATCCTGGATTTGTTCACAAGGTCATGCTTACTATATATTACTATGAAATGACTTCTGCTAGCTAAAATATAATTAGGGTTGCATTGTCTCATGATGTGATGAAGCATTCCAAATTATGGCTGTCTTGCACTTTCATTTTATCGTTCATGATAAGGCCCACACGTTAATATTGATGTTTGAAATAATGGAAGTTTCAGCAGCATTTAGCAACAAGTATCGCATCAAGAAAAAAATATAATATTCTTAAAGTCGATAGCCGCTTCTATAAATATGCTCTTGACTGCAATTCAGAAAAGACACTGACAGGTTTAGTGTGATTCGCGTAGTGTAACACGAGACACTTTCATCCTATATCGTTGGCATCCCACCTAGTCATCAAGATGGGTGGACTGCCTAGTCCGGCAGGAGATTTTGTATCTGTTGTTCCTGACATTTCGAGGGTAGGCTATAGAGTCACAAATTCTGCTCCACTTCACTGAAAAGCGTGCTGGTATATTATACGTTGTTTCCCGTGCGTTCTCTGCAACTTTCAACTAAACGTGTGAAGTGGTTGGCACCCCAACTTCGAACTGCGAAGACAGTGGTCACCTCTTTCTATATCCCTACAAATTAAATCTCAAAATTATATGATTTAACACTGTTAGGTATATAATCCATGAAACCACATTCTGAAAACTGTATCCTGAACCCCTAAAATTTTGGATTTTTAACAACAGACATTTTACCAGAGAGATGTGAAACTGATAGCTAGTATTTTCTGATTGTTACAGAGAGCAGTGGCGGAGACGAGCCCATCTGTTAACCTGTCATTGGTGAAGACCTGTCACAGCAGCACACCATGTGGCTGGGCCGTCTATGTGCCGTTCACACGCCGTGTGGATTACTTTATGAAGAACACGTAAGTCACATGTTCATAGAAAACTGTGTGATATTTTAAAGAAGTTTCGTATCCCGTAGTACCTGAAGCTTGAAGCTTATTTGGAAATATCTAAGAAGAGTATATGGGACAGAACTAGGAGTTACCCATTAGTGACAGGGCAAAGAGCTTGCATATTTAAAAAAAGTTAATTCATTTTTTTTTCAAAATACATTCTTTGCATTTTTCTCAACAATACATTTGCACGTTTTTAATGTGTGTTGAAATTTTTCGGTAATTACGACATATTACAAGAATGCAGATGACCAAATAACGCCTTGAGTGTTTCCTATTCATTTAGCTTTTGTTAACATAACATTTGTTCTAGTATCACGGGATCCGAAGATCATATTTTGCACAGGGCCCACAAACACTTTAAAGTATTTCTGTAGCCAATAACGACATTCTCTATTCGTCACCGCCGCCATAAAAGCCGCAAGCACAAACACCACAGCCAATCCAGAAAGGAATATAAGAGACAAAGCTGAGGCAGTTGGCCAGACGTCTACAAAATTTGGAAATTCCAGATGTGGGTAGACATACAACTTTCGAAAGCCAAATTTTTGTTCCTCATTATTCTGTTTGTGTCCACAGATGCGAGTGCCCACAAGGAAAAGCCTGCTTGCGGTCAGATGATGACCTGTCTGTCAGCGCGTACGTATATCGGTGCCACGAGGACACGTCACAACATGGAGATGTCGATGACGAACACGCTTCCTGAAGTCTTCGCCCTCCCACCTTCCCTCTTACAGTAAATACGGAAGGAAGAATATACTTCTGAGGGTGTTGTCCAGGTGATGGAAGATTCCCATCGTGGTCGCCTGTTTCCGCAGATCCAGGCAGCTCTCCTCGTAACTGCATCGCTGCCACCATTAGCTACGTTTTTTAGTTCTTTAGTTATAAGACGTATTTTCATTTCCTTTTGCAAAAGATTAGTAGTCGTATGCTGTGACGGTGTCAGAACATCTCATTTGGGGAGACATTACCAACTTTGACGGTTGTGAAACGTCACCTCATACAAGAGAAATGATTTACTAATTGGGTAAAAAATATAGTATGTCTATAAAAATGTTGCAACAATTTTTGGGTGTTTGTTTGAATCTTTTAACTGTTGTAAAAAGATTAAGTTTTTTAAATAGACAAAATTACATAGTATGCCAGTGGATCAAGAGCTTGCAAAGAGTAATTCCTAAAACTGGTTTTTCGAGTTCTAAATGCACCGCATTATATCAGATTACAAAACGAGAATGCTCGCCAATGTCATAAATCTCTGCTTATGGAATGATTTGTCTTATATCCTAAATATCATAAACATTCGTCCACGTCTTAAAATGTGCATCAATATTTACTACTTTACATATCCGGGAGGGCGTCTTGGCTGTTTGTGTCCTCAAACACGCTGCTAAACAACATAAACCTAAAATCAATCAAATATTGGCATTAGGACTCTATAACTGATTTTCCGAAAGATATCCTTATTTCTATTTCAGGTTAACTGAAAATGATTATTAACAATGAATTCTCTAGAAGGGCATTTGGAAACTAATGCTGCTTCCATACCACTGGAATGATTAAACATTAGTTTTTTTGTTTGTAATAAAAATTAAGTTGAAAAAACTCCCAATAAACAATCAGAGTATTTTAAAACAAAAGTTTCACTTAGGCCTAAATGCGATGCAGTACGATGGAAATAATATTTATGTCATTCATGACAATTTGTAGTTTTTAATTACTTAAACTTAATTACTGTTGTGTGTACATACTATATTTTATTTAATGACGAATATTGCATAGTGGACTCTCTAGAATAAACATTCTGAAACAGACGATATGCACCAAATCTGTTTTCATTTGACTTTTTTTTTGAGTACTGATATCAAATGTGGATATGCCTTTTCATTTGAAGAAACTAGAGTGTTTTTATATTTCTAAAATAAAATCCTATGGCTCTTGTAGTTTATAGAAAGTGAATTTTATATTCTTGAGTGTAAGAAAATTCACAGCTTCATATACTGTTTAATGTAAATGTATCTGAAGACATTTTTTCAAATTATCATTATTACTGTTACTACACAATATGTCTTGAAATTCCTTATTTGGAAAACTGCGTAATTAGAGATGCATCGTTACAGCATTTCGGAAACTATTATCAAAGTTTATAAGGGCTGTAATTCTGTACTACGGATAAGCATCTCAGTTCCAGAACTTACATTACATTCCATACGAGACAAAAAGTCTTTAAATGCGAATCTAAAAAAATAATTATTCCTGCTGTCTAGTACAGTACGCAAAAATTAAAATATTTTATATTACGAAAATAAAATGGAAACAGATATTATTGCACAGTACTAAGTAACATAAGTTCCGTACAGTATGCATATCTCGGATATCAGTATTTTAAGTTGTACTTAAGTATCAGAGTTAAACCATTCACCTGACGAACATCGGAGCTTTTGGGCATACAATTCTGTCTTTGTTTATGGTATGTTGTGTTAACGCAAATTTCAATATTGCTTACAGTCTCATAATAGAATTCAGATATCGTATTCATATCCTATTTTTAACTCCATTCACGAGGTAGATATGTTACAAGTTAAGGCACATGCTGAAGTAACTCGACGTGGTATTTACTACAAAGTAATGCAACTTTAGGCCAGTGCAATTATACTGGATTCAGAGCCACATTCTGAGGTCAGTACGAAAAATACAAAAGAGGAATTGCATAATAGCGGTAAGTTCTTATATTCTGAAACAAAGATTATTTTTGCAAGGTAGAGTGCTTCTAGGAGGGCAGAGTTTTAAAATACAATGAACAGATCAATACAGATATTGTTACTATCTTAATCGTGTCAGTACATGTGAATGGAAGAAACGTCTTTGAATACGATTGACAACGCTGCTTGATAGGGAATTTGTGCCATTCAATTGGATTCTATTGTGTTATGGTAAACAATTTATTTCTATTGTGATTCTGGATTTACTAATGATTCTGTTCCTAAATTACAGTGTTTGAGTTTAGTATTTGTCTCACTGGTTTAAAAAAAACATCCTATTGGTAAATACAAACTTTTTAAGTGTATAGGCCTATAATGTAGAAGATGTTAATATCTTAAATTAGCCTTCACATCAAAAACTTAATTTTGTCAGAGTGAACAGAATTAGTAGTTGAAAGAGACTGTTAGAATGAGGATTTAAATTTAATTAATTTGTATTTATTTAGCTTTCTGAAAACGTCGTAGGCTAATTGATACATGTAACTTTTTTAAAATATTATGTAAGTATTTATTATTCATTAAGAATACCCTTGTACTATGCCGTATTTATATGCAGTATTTTGTTTATTTTGTTACATTTATAACATTACATTATGTTTTAATGATCGTATCTCCAAATCTTCATCAAATAAATTAGTGTTGTAAGTTGTGACTCACTTGATTAGCATTTTTAACACCAGTGACCCCGTAACCTGTCCTTCCACAGGATATTTAAGTGTCTAAGCTATTCAAACTGCCTTAGAGTGCATCATATCACAGTTACATAGCTTCACACTAGAGTGCAAGAAATATAAGAAGTGCCGACTTTAACGTCAACATGGCATCTACTACCAACGACTGATGGAACATGGCGACAGAACTTAACCGCGTTTCAACTAAAAGGAAGACCGTGGCCAGTCATAGGAAGGTTAGTTAAGTATTTGCCTTAATGTTGGTGTTATCAAAGTTTATGTGTTTGACTTTCTAAATTTGCGCGGCGACATACAAATTACTAAAACAGTGAATATAAACAT
Source organism: Zootermopsis nevadensis (assembly GCF_977971745.1). Classification (NCBI taxonomy): domain Eukaryota; kingdom Metazoa; phylum Arthropoda; class Insecta; order Blattodea; family Termopsidae; genus Zootermopsis; species Zootermopsis nevadensis. The sequence goes on from NW_028259159.1 coordinate 1,164,233, forward strand.
TAAATATGGTTGTGCAAAGTGCGTACTGCTTTATCGTTATCTCGTACCATACCACCTAATAGAAATATTGATCTCTGAACTCTTATCCGGTCGTAAATAGTTGTAAATTTTCACGATAAAAACAATCAGACCAGTACAAAATTACTACAAAGTATTCAATAATTTCGTACACTAAATAACAACGCATTCGATTTCATACACATGCCTGATAATTGGACACATTCCGTTTAATATTGAACAGCCAGTTCAGTTTGTTCTACTTATTAGTTCGTTGCTGTTGGCCTTTAAGCAGTACAGGCAATTCAAATAGGTCGTACATTGCCAGGTACGAATAAAAGCAAAATTTCAACAAAAAGTCAATCATTAGATTCGTTTTAAAACTGACAACATGAAGTTTTAAACTATCATGTCTGATTATTTCAACTTTTTCATTAGTTGGACGCTAGTGGTTAGTGCGAAGTGTAGGTCTATTTCCTGATCAAAATTTTGGTATACAGGCCTAATTTTCCAACTTTGATCACCCCGCTGAAATATATTTAATAAAAAGCAAGTAGTAACTTATCAATGAAAAGTTTGGCAGTGTGTATATTTTCAGTGATCTGATAAACGTTTTCTCAGTGTTTTCGTAGTACGTCTTGATTACTAGGTAGCAGTCACATTGAACGCAAGGCATTGTGCGTCAGGTAAGCAGGTTAATTTAAATTAAGTATCGCATGTATACTGTTGCCTTTCATAGTGTTTATAGTCATGAATATTATTTACATTAATAACTGCAATTCACTGTAGAGGTCATGGACATGATGACCTGTATAATTTCAGTTTTCGGGGATAAGCCGCATCTAATGTAGAAGATTTTCTAACGTTTCGGAAGCTACTGCTATTGCTATCTTCAGGGAGATTTGGAGACCTAAATATAGATCAGGCAGTTGGTGAGGAGGAGGATGTAAAGAGCGGAGTGGTATCCAATTGAGACCGAATATGTGTTTGAGAAAATAGGTGACGAAAAAACTTTTCAGTTGCTAAGTGAAAATTAGACAAGATGATGAAAGTCACTTCAGTCCCGAAATTCTAACGACACGGAATACCGATCTTCGATTACCATTTATTTTCCATTAAAACCTTTCTCTTATGCTGACTCACAATGAGCCGCTGTTAAAAATTAGCAACAAGAATTCGCTTTACTTCTTATGACAAAACTTACGTCCACGTTTCCGAAAAAACAGTGTTTTAAATTCTTTTGATAAACAACGATTGAGTAATGTTTATGAGCCTGATTAGACAGCCTTATAAGAACAAATTTTAGTTGTCATGAATGGACCAAACAGGCTACCTAATCACATACTCCTAAAGGATATATATTATGGGATATGAAGTGAGTACAAGCTGACAGATCACAGGGCCTACACAGTTTTTTTAGAAATATTAGAAACAAAATAACAAGCGAAAAACTCATAATGGCGTTTATTAAAAGTAAATAAGCAGAAGAGACATCGTCATATTATGTCACAAGTCCAATGGCTACGGCCGTGTCGCGTCTTATAAAAAACTCCCAATGACACTTCAGTGTGAGCCTTTGGTTTCATGCCTCTGCAGGTGTATTACCGAATCGTCAAATATTAACTCAAAATTTGTTTGCTGTAATATGTATAAAGCTTACTGTTACAGAACTTGTCAGTTCGGCCATAATCTAATCTTGAGCTCGAACATCAGAAAGCTCGTTTGTGTTGTTTGTTGAACAAAGACAGCCTTTAAATGCTATTTTTCCTTACTGCTCGTCACTGATAAATAAAATAACAGAGGTCACTGGGAAAACTAATAGGAAAAGGCTTTTCTATTTTACAGCGCATATTTTTATTAAGTAAATATCTAAATGTATTTCGTTAGGTTTCCTTAAGTTGAAGACTTTATTGGTGTTTGAGAACTGAGTACTGTGTAGAATATTTAGACAGAAGACGTTACAAGCAACTGGAGAAAAATGCAAATAGAGGAACTTCATAAAGTGTATTCTTCACCAGATGTTATTAGAGCGATTAAATAAGGAAGGTCACGCAGCTAAAATCATTTCTGTTTCTCACTATTATAATTTGCATATTCAAAAATATAATCGATATTAATTTTTGAAAGAGGCTGTGTTGTTTATGAAAACAAGTCTTATTCACGATGTGACCTTCATTATCTTGGGATAATTTACTGCAACATGAAACAAACAGGCTATGCAATGTCATTTGCGTAATATTCAGCGCGACAGGTCACTGTCAGTATATTTGTCTAGTGCGATAGAGATAGGTCCTTTCAAAACAACCTTACCGAGTACGGAGCATCATCTCAAACATTCTCTGTGGTACACGTTACGCACCATAGCTGAGTCCACAGGCAGATTCTCCTAATTAACATCGGCCTATGAATTTACGCTTTGTTCTCTCAGGGGTTAATTCTTGTTTCGTATGCAGGCTTTCCTGTCAAATTAGACTGGAGCTGATATTCTCGTATTTAATTTAACTGTGGAGCACAGTCCATTTAGAAAAGCTAATAATCGTTCAGATGTTCTTCATTTTCCTGGAGAAACTGGGACCGAGAAAACCGCTACAAATCTCAGTCAGAATAGCCGATAGCTTGAAAACAGGATCTCCGGAATACGAAGCAGCAGTGAAAATGGTTTGTTCGTCAACGGGCTTGAAGTCGACTCAAGTATGCTATCAAAACCTTAGACTTAAGGGTCAATTTTGTCGGTTAAGTAGAATTTTATCTTGTTGCGACAAAACAGGAATAGACAGGAAACGTTTTACATAGCATTTGAAGGACTGGTATGATAACTAATTTTCCAAGGAAGTTGCTGTCATATGAAGCAAGTGCCACTGACTAAAATACAAACATGGAATAAGAAAACAAAAAGGCAGTCGACATTAACCGAACTTTTTCTATTAATGCATCCAACGAAAGAAAAACAAATCTCCTACAGAGACGAAGAGCACCGCGTGGAGGTGTACTTGGCATTATAATCCCTATGGAGGGTTGATTCTTCATTTTTGGCTATCTCTTAGCTGGATTTAAGTGGCACATATTTGTGTCCAATTACCGACATTAGCGTTACTTCAAGTCGAATATAACAGCCTTATCACACGTGTCACATATTAGCATAGGCCAATATAGAACTGTATTTACTGTCTCGAGACTCCCCCGTGACGGCCTTCAGACATCTGTTGTGCCAAACTGTTGCAATGCAAATATTGCCTATCATACTCCATTCATTCAGTCAACGCCTGGCGAGGTAAAGGACCCCGTTGGCGGCAAATAGTCGTCTGATTGTGCAGGGCATTAGTCCAATTCAGTTATCATTATAGCCCTTTGACACAGTTTACATATGCAATATTTTATCAAAAATGTTTTTTTCCTTTTTCTACAGTCGCAGTTACACATGTCTATTTTTTAGTCTTAAAAGATCTTTATTACAGCGTAGAGTAAAAATTTAGTTGAAATCGCGACCACGTTATAAGCTCTTTAAACCTTTTACTACACGAACTTAGTGACGTGTGGTTTATTGTTATGAATGCCGAACACTGTGTTTGGTATCCATATTCAGATTCAGGAAACCCAAATATTACTCCAATAAATATTCATGATGCAGTTCTCAAGGTTGCATTGCGACTGGTAAATTATAATATTCAGAATATTATATTGACAAGAAGTCTACACATTTCTAAACCAATCTCTTAACAAGAAATCTGGTTACATACGATTAAGGGGTTTAAAATGAACCTCTTATATTTACAGAGTGACTTAAAGCAAACCACTTCGAATTGAATTTATCCCCTATAAGAGAGGGTAACCTTAAAAGACGAATAATCTGACCGTCCATTAAATTTAAGGGCCACTTCAGTCAAGGGTCCAACTGAACTATAACGTAATATTTTGAGTCGTCTGGAGTTTGACGTTATTAAACATTACAGAAGATTGTTTTCTTTGTTTTGCTCAGGCATTTACTGAAGTTGAGAATGTCTTGAATAATAGATTGATTATTTTGGGTTTAAGCAATGGGTTCATCATGTCTTGCACAAGATTTGCATAAAACCTAGTGATTCCGAAAAAATCACTAATATAATAACACTATTAATTATGCGCCGTCATCGTAAGCGTGGTATGACCCTGCTAAGATATCATACACATAATGAAATGTAAAAATTTATGCAGCAGAAAGACGTCATGCGTAAATGAATCACGCCTTTTGATGTGACCAAGAGTAATCTACATTTGCCAGTTCTTCTCAATAAATATCTCTAAAATGCTACAATGCCACCGATTATGTTGATCCCTGTGTACAGTTGTATGGGCAGTATGAGCCTTAATTCGGAGTTCCACTAAACACAGGCCTGATACGAATTTTCATTTACATTTACCTTACCATAACTATACATGCATCCGTAATAGGTAACACGTCACACATTGATGATTATAATTAATTGTGCATTGTCATTTTGGCAAGATTATGACTGCTATTTAGGCAATATAAAGTTTATTACAAAGTGCATTTCTTGGCGCCGAGTTAGAATCTGCTGAAAACTGGTTAAAATTATATTTCAGATTAGCTATTTATGCCATCTTGTGTGAGATAAAGGTTATGTCATTCGAAGGGTAATAAACTTTCTTGAACTGCCTACTCAAGGTTACAGACAACGGTAGTTTTACCAGTGGTGACAATTTGCGGTATTCTGGTAACACAGAGAACAACACTCTAAAATACTACACGGAGAACGAAGATAATAAGGAGGGTAATCTATGGGTCTAAATCTTTTTTTTATTTTTTATGAATGAGCCCTCTGGACGGCTTAAATTAAGAATTTTATACATCTCAGGTATTTGGTACAACTTACTGGTGGAGTGGTTTTCGCAATTCGTTTTTCAACACAGAATATCAAAGAAAAAAGTTGGTGCATTCATCCCTGCTCCATCTTGGATTGGAACGTGTGATCTAAATGTACGTATCAGCCGTTGTTGGTCTCTTGGGTTGTTTACAACAATTGTTAACACTTGCGTTCAGACGGACGGATCTCTCGAGCCTACACATTTTCACAGAATATATTTTCTTTATCTGCGTTTCTTTAAACTAAATTAATTTGTTTCTACCATGTTATTCGAAAATAGTAACTTACAGTTCCTCAGTTCTTACAAGGAATCCAACACTTTTCACTTCAGAACAAAACAAAGCCAGCAATCATACCTCAAAACACGATGCCACGTCTTCCTAAACACCTTACACATCTTTCTAGGAAATGCGCACTGCAAAAAGGCAATGGAAGTTTTAATAGTAGGTACAGCAGTTTTCTTTAAACTCAAATGAAGGTTTACACACAACACTCCTTTTCTAGTATTGTAAGTACAGCTTTAAATTATGGTATACCATGAAGTACCGATATAAATTTGAAGGAGGGTAGTTGAAATATATAAATCATAAAAATAAATAATTTTAGTGAGTCATTTAAAAGGCTTTATGGTGATGTGGGGGGCGGGGGGCTTTCCATAATTCTGATATTTAAAAATCAGACAAAGTAAAATCTTTACTGAAGGTACAGGATGTTTCATAATGTTTTTACTTCAATGTGGAAGTAAGAAATGTGATGAGAGAAAGCTTAAAACTTACAGCAATACAGCATAAAAATAACAGAATGTACTAAACTTCCAGACCTTCTTTGGCACAGCTTGAGGACCCCTGGTTGATAAATACCGATTTATGGCACTTAATGGTAAAATACTAAGTAAGTTGCCAGTTTAAATGTGTTTATACCGATAACTTCAAGGACTTTACAGACCGTTATTAGTTCCCAACAAACGCAATTTTCCAGGACTATGACCACGCCTTACGAATGCCAAATTTTACCAAATTCCAGTCTCTAAGTGGTTGTTATAGGGTTTGCGTGTAAGCTAGGTAATAATTTAAAATTTAAAAAAATCAGTATGCATATATTGTACACTAATTTTAGTAACTTATACAGAGTGATCGAAAAGTAACCCAAGCCATATTAGCTTAAAAAGATATTGATGGTTGCAATTCAATTCGATTGGGTTAAATAAACACACAATGCCAATTTAAAGGCTGTAAATCACTCGCTATGATGATGATAATGATGGTGATGTCAATGTGACAATACAAGGCCCACGCAGGATACATCATGTTGTAACCTGCACGCGCCAGTCCGCCGGTCGAAGTGCAAAAATGTCTTCCACAAGTAGAACGAGTGTTCCTTGAATTAAAATTCAATGTAATTTATTTTTGACAAACTGAACATACGTTAGGAATGTTTTCCACGACTTTTAGATCACTCTGTACATTTCATGATTCACATAACTCACTTTGCATCACGTGCTGCATTACCTCTGCCTGTCTCCTTTCCATGGTTTGACAATGTTCTCTCAGCTTCTGCCCTGTATCTGGACTTCCACTATTTCAACACTATACATGAAATTCACATACTGTTAATCATAATTATCAAGAAAAATGAACCACAATGCTCCCAGACATCTCAAAAATGTTGTAGAAATTGAAAATTTTGAGAGAAAAGTTTCACGAAAGCGCCATTTTACACAATGTCTTACATTTGTACTGGACCTGCCACCTATGTGCGACAGAAGTAACTATTAGTAATAATTATGACGCTTGAGGTCGCCAGATACTGGGATACTGGGACGACCTGTTCTTCAAGTGCCTGAGCACTGCGGGTCCCAACTTTTCGTTGGCTTATCTATAGACATTTTGGTAGGGCTCCTTGGACGACGGATCGGCCCGTCGCAAGGCGAGGTCGCTAGAAGGATTCTTTAACTTCAGCTTTCGGGTAGAAGCCGCCCGATAGCTAAAATACACATTAAATTCCAGCCCCGAAAACGAACGTATAAGAATTAGGATTATTTTTGACAAAGACGTCAAATATGAAATCGTTATTAATTCAGAATATCAGTTTTTGACCTATTATACATCACTGCCCCAACGAAATTTGTTATGCAGTTCTTGAACAATAAAAGTATTGATGTACCGAAAATAATTGGACGGAAGCTGGAGTGATTTTGTCAATTTAATTATTCTGCTAATTTTTCACACCATGTTAAGGGCTGGGATGGAACCAAGATTTTCAGATAAATGTATTTCAAGATTCTGCATAAACCAATGTGAACAATTTCATTGATTAAGAACAAAGAAATTTTAGAAGCAGGCGGTTGAGTATAAAAAAATTAAACTGTTGAAAACACCCGTACGATACACTGAAATGCGTTCAACAGTTATTCTGTAAACCACTGTTTCCCAAACTTTTTCCTTCATTACCCAAAACCGCTTATCAGAGAGTCCTTTTTACCCAACGTAGATAAAACACTAACTACACAGAAAACATATATGAGAAGTGAAGAGAGATCGGTAAAGGAATAGGAAGGAATCAATATGTTTGATGCAATGTCTTTATTTTAAACATCTCTAAACACTTTAGCAGCCGCAACAAATTTAATAATTATTATTCACCATGAATATTTCATCACCCAGGTCCCGGCTAATGAGTACAATGCCACTGCTCCATCCGCAAAATTAGAAGCAATTGGGGACAGAGCACACCTCACATCGTATTCGGGGTTCAGCAAACAGTTTCGTTTTGTGCTCTTTATAAAGGCAAGAGTGGAAAATCCTACTTCTCACATGTAGGTGCTCGGAAATTGCAATAATTGCATCACGGCCTCCCCAGCTACCACAGGATATTCATCGTAAAGTGTTAACCAGAAAGACTCCAAAAGGTCCTTTTTTTTTACAATTAACATTTTGCACTGACTGCTTGACCTAAGCTCCATCATTTACTCTGCAAAACCATTAACACTATCGGGGATTTCAGTCAAGCCACACAGAAATGGGTGTGTCGTTACCCAAAGAAAAACCACTTTAACCTATTTTTGGGTAATTTACTCAGGTTTGGGAAGCACTAATGTAAACCATAAGCCAGTAACTAGCAGAACCTGACTACAAACTTTCTTTTTGTTCCATATCGGTTGTTAGGATTCCTCCTTTTGTAAGGTTGTAATAGTAGTTTTCTAGTAGCTTTTTCTAATTGATAAAAAGCGCAATTATCGAACGTCCCGGCCAAATTGTGTAGAAGGTTTATCCTTAATAATCTTATTGGTGGTTTTTGTTTGAGAAATCCCGGATTCAAATCTAGGTTGTATTGACTCAGGTTTAAATTTGTTTTCGTCAGTTCTCCAGACAGTACTTTAATCAGGCGTTGACCTCTTATAGTTCATATCGTTCAAAATATAATTATCTTTTTTCATGATTAAACCACAATACAATATATTTAATTATTTTTAATACGCAAGTTTAAAAATAAATTATTGCACATGTATGTAGTTAGGATTGAAGGTGTTGAACATAGGTCTTGAGATTACAGTCACCATCATAAAACCAAGAGCTGAGCCCCTGTTTGGACAAACCTTGCCGTAATATATGCGTGCGCTACTAGGTCAACAACTAGTAGCATATCTTCACGGAGTTACGGTGTTTGGTTTATGAAGCCATGTTAGTTAGTACATAGTAAGGAAGATAACATGTCAGTAAGGTAGGCGGGCGTCTTACGTAACAGTCATCTCCGCTACTGAATAACAGACTCATTCTTTTGATTTTTAATAGTTTTGTTCACTTCAGCCTGCAATTAAATACGGCGTTGAAACCAAATCAAAACAATTCGATTTATATGCCATACTAAAACAATTTTCTCTTCTCATTCGACATTTTTTACGTATCTCAAGTAATATTTTAATTATTTCCAGCTGATAGTGTCGCCACAAAAACAAAAAGAGAATATTGCCCTACATAACAGTGTGTACATATTAGGTTCTGTCGGGTTATGTTTTGTTTCGCGTGGTTGTTTGTGTCGGTGCTTTGTATTTTATTGTGAAGTGTCTGAAGCCCAGAGACTGCAACTTCATTTCACTATGACATTAAGTGAAGAAGCAGAACATGAATCTCTCCTGGACTCAAATTCTAAATATCAGAAATCATCTTACAATTCTGTTACTTACGTAAGTAAAATTGGATATTTTTTTTACAGCGTATTTACTCGCGCGCATTCCTCGTAAAGAGTTTGAATATGTCAATAGAACTGTTTTCTTATTCAGTTGTGTGCATCCGTTACAGAACAGTTGGTCCAGCCATACTGTCCAAGAAATAAGATGTTCAAACGAGAAAAATATACAGTCATTAATTTAGCCCGTTAATTTCAAAACGCTCAGTTAAAAACGTCGGAGAATGAAGAGGCCCGGAAGTGAATAAGGATTAGAAAAGACATTTGTCTTTTCAAATGTAGATGATTCTGATTTAGTTGCTATGATTTATTTAGATATGGAATTTATTGCCAGTAAAAATGTTTCAAAGATGTAGAGGTTTGTTTAGGATTAGAGAATGTCCACTGATTCCTTTTTGACAAACATTTGTGTTTGTAGTTCAGAAAAACATACCAAGGAGTAGAAGAATTGAAACGAGGGAATGAGGGATGCAAAGCCAAAAATTCTCACACTAGGCTTCAAAACGAAAACTCGGCTTCTAATTTGTTATGCAGATACACAGTACATACGAACACTGAATGTTACATACATTTTTTTTGTAATTGTGCCTTCATGTAAACTAATTACTGGAGTAGTGCATTTCTATCACAGAGAAACAGGCAAACACTTCTGACTTTGACGACCACCATTCAAACACTGGAAACATTTCAGTGGAAAGTAATTGCTATATTAGGTTATTTAATGAAGTACAACCCGAGTATAGGACAGGCTTCAGTGCTGATGGTATTTTGACCCCGGGAGCAATTTCCATAGGCTTGTTCTGACGTAAGACAAGGCGCATGATAAGAGCTTCATCGTGTTTGTCTTCGCATCTGTATGCTCTCGTACCTTAGGTTTTCTTCCGGACTCGTTGTCTATGAACTGTGAGGAGACCATCTAATGAAATAGAAAACTTTGTATGCCGTCCTATGTTATTGAAATAAGCAGATGGTAATATGCATATGTAAACAGAAAATGACAACTTATTATACGAAACTAAAAATTATCCACCAGTATTGCTGGAAAAAAATAATGTTTTCTTAAAACACATTTTATTGAATAAGTCTAACAAAGCAGCATATAACAATTACTCTTCTTTTCTCCATTGACGAAATAGTTCTGCTGTCTTCACTATTCTTCATACGTTACACATGTGGTAAACGTGACTGGATGGACCTTTTCTTTCTGATCCTTACAAGAGTCCATCCGCAGTTACTATTCTGTCTGCCTATTTATTAATTGGACTCTTGACTGTGTTAATTACCGAATAAAGATAAATTTCTTAATTATACTATAAACGTGTACCACTGGGCTTGTGCATTTTACAGGAGCGTGAGCCGAAATGCTCCCATGATAAGGGCTGCGAGTCAGTGATCTGCATGAACAGCCTCCCTAGCAATGGCGGTGATGCAAACGTTAGTAACCCTTTGGGAATTCCCGGTGTCGCCATAGATCAAATGGCCTATACGTGGCGAAACATCAACGTTCAGACTTCAGGCTTGAAGCTGAGAAGACGTGGGATCTGGTGTCGACGAGGCGGGTCCACAGCCGATCAACATGGGAAACAGATCCTCAAAGACGGTGATCTGCTTTTATTCCTGTTCTTTGGTTTTCAAAATCAAAATCTTCGGCATTTATGGATAATCGTTATATTTCTCAGACCCTCCAGGAAAATACTTTGACAGTACAACTAATTAATTCCAGACAGCTTCCTTCCATATATTTTAAAATTCATTATTTATAAATCATCCTGTTATACGACGCTATACAGTCCGAGCTATGATAGCGTCGTTAAATAACAGATATTTATGGGAAAGACTCAAATAACTGACACACTGCTACCTTACAGCTACACTGGCAAGATACAGTTTGTTTTGTTAGTCTTCTGTGCTTCTAGCTAAACGAATTTGTTTGCGACGACAGTGAGTGGAATAGCGCGTCCAGGAGAGCTGCTTGCCATCATGGGATCCAGCGGAGCCGGGAAAACGACCCTCCTAAACACTCTGATGTTCCGTTCGCCGCCCAATCTCCAGGTGAGTGGACAGAGGGCTCTGAACGGCATCCCCGTCAGTTCCAGCACCCTGACCAGCTTGTCGGCCTACGTACAGCAGGATGACCTGTTCGTCGGGACCCTCACAGTACGAGAGCACCTCGTATTCCAGGTAAAAAATAACTGTTAGTGAATGTTGGAGGCCCTGTAATTTTATTATGATCCATAGAACTGGGGTGAGAAATTATTGTTACTGTTGAGCTGGGTGGAGCCTTTTCGAAGTAACTGCTACTCGGAAAAACTCACAAAGACATTGTACTTCAAAAACTGTTAAAAAATTTATAATTATTTGTTTTGATTAAACATAATTTATAAATATATTAAAAGATGAAAATTACATTAATTTATTGGGATGCTGTACCACAAACTCTGTTGCTTTGACAGGAATCAAATCTAATCTGAAATGAGCTCCACTCAACTCTTAAATTGCCCAATTTAGGTATAATAAATACCGTAGTAAATAATGTACGTGTAAGTGTGCGTACTAAGACTCCGAAACTTACGTTTCCACAAAAACTAGATTTCATTGCGATTACAACATATTTTCTATAATACGCACAAGGAAGTAAACATTAGTAGAAGCCAGTGTTACGAAGTCGCGGGTCGGACTGAATTTATTTTTCAACCGTGTGCAATTGTTTTTCGTGTCTGCTCTAGGCGCTATGGAGTTCCCACAATAATTTGTTCTTTTAAAAATGTTCGTACATCGCCTATAAAGTTTTAAGGCTTGCGGAACAGTTTTTCACACTTTGTATTTATTTCAGGCTCTAGTGAGGATGGACAGAAACATTCCGTACAGAAATAGAATGTCTCGGGTAGAAGAAGTTATTTCAGAGGTAAGATACAATATAAAGGTACCACACCATGCAGGTGTGTAGGGGAGTGGATGTTAAGCTCGACGCATACTGTATCTAGGAACTAGGAGGGGTGAGTTGTCAGCTTCACGTTCCAGCCGCTTTGTGATTAGAGAAACAACAGTCCGTACTCACTGAGTAGGTAGTAGTTGGTGTATCTCAGGGCCGGTCTTTTCGCGATGGCGAAGAGAAAAATCCTTGTTTTGTATGAGTCGAATTTTTTTTAAACTTGGCATATTAAAAAGTACTGTTATCGAGTGAACAGCTGAGGTTCCTGCTTCCATTGACACCACATCTTAAACCTGAAAACGTGTTCTTCTCACAAATTTGTTTTTTAAAAAAGTAATCAACAGCAAGAAATAAACTTGCAAATTAAGGAAGAAAGAATATTTTATAGAGGATGTAGGAAAATGTTCGAACCTAAGAATGATCAAATAACTGAACTGTGCAAGATAGGGGTAATCACGATTACTTTGTGATTAATGTAGGTAATTAGTTTTCGTGATTGTGGGATCAAAGAAGTTACAATATGAAGGGGACCATAAGAAATGCGTACAAAATCTGTTGAGAAACGTTTACTTGAAGAGAAAGACTAACTTGGGAAGACAAAATCAAGACAATTCTAAAGAAAAATGTGAGGATGGGCGGTGGATGGAAGTACTGTAGTACTCGTGTCTAATGGGGATGTTGGTATTTGCTACGTTAAATGTTGTCAGTCTGTAGACGATTATTTTTGAAAGATACTTATTATATCAGTGATCTGCTAACTGTGTTATTACTATACACTAATATTATGTCTTACAGCTTGCCCTGAACAGATGTCAGCACACTGTAATAGGAGTTCCAGGAAGAATCAAGGGTATTTCAGGAGGGGAAATGAAGAGGTTGTCATTTGCATCTGAGGTATGAGAAACAGAGGCTGGACATCATGAATTACACCAAGTTTAACAGACACAATAGAAACAAGGAGCAATAAAGTACTGAAATTCATATTCACGTAACGTAAATTAACCCTCCTGACCACCATAATTTACTTTCTCTACTGCAATAAAGTTAATTATTGATAATGAATAAAAAAAATATATTTAATCTGAGAACCATACAAAGTTCGTAAGTAGTCCACGCCCTGTGGGTGAAATGTTGATTTAGTGAACGTTTGAGTTGGTTGCAGGCCTACGTTTATATCCTACCACGTTTCAAATAGTCAAACGTAATGCAATGCAAATCACAATTTAGACAAAATTAATGCAAATTAAGTTGTTGCATGTTGTTTTGTGGCCACCGGCTTCTCGTCGCAGAAGTCCTGATCCAGTTTCTGAGCAGTCCATTTGGAATTTCTTGTGGACGATATGACACTAGGGCAATTCTTCCCTTGGTATTTGGGATTTACCCTATTGATATTGTGACCCCATAAAGACAGTTTAGAGGTTGAAAATCAGGCTTTATACCGATTTAGATGGAATACAAATTATAGTTCCAAGTTTTCCTTCAATAATGTGTGTGGTTCGGTTAACAGGTGCTGACTAACCCACCACTCATGTTCTGCGACGAGCCAACCTCTGGCCTGGATTCGTTCATGGCACAAAACGTGGTGTTGGTGTTGAAGAATATGGCACTCAAGAGTAAGACAGTGGTGGTCACTATCCACCAACCCTCTTCTGAAATCTTCGCTATGTTTGATAAGGTACTGTTGATGGCTGATGGACGTGTAGCCTTCTTGGGGTCTTCAGACGATGCCTGCAATTTCTTCAGAGAGTAAGATATTACTTTTTAGTATTTCATATTTCCTTTCCAATGTCTGAAGTTAATAGAAGACTTTTTAGGCAAAGAAAGTTAACATTTTATCTGATTATAACTCCAGGTTCGAATTCTCTAGTGGTATAGATATTCTGTTAACATTTCACTGTAAAGCACGCTCACTCACGGAACTAAGTGCATGGCAAAGAAAACTGTATGAAATATCTTAATTTACACCAGATGTCAAATTAGAACATGTAGTATATATAACGAGACTTAAAAAATATTTTATAAATGCAGAAGATATAAAAATAAAATCTGGGCCAGATAAGCGAAATAATTGTAAATACTTTAAAATTATACCATTCAGATAAGGGTTAATCATAGAATAAATATATAAACAGGAAGTTACTTATTATTATTCTGAGTTCCTTTTCCGGAAGACAAACACTTTCAGTCAAAAAGCTGAATGTTATTGTGAAATGGTCGGTGCTTTTGTTTCGTATTTTGGAGGAAAGCCGTCCTGAATAAGGTTATTTGTATTTTATAGCAGACTTTCAGGAAAGAGTTGTGCATGAACATTAAATAGGCCACTACCTGGTTCTTTAACATTCTTCTTAGTGCACTGGAGTTTAGAAAGCGTCGCACTGTGTACTAGTAATAAAGAAACAGTCCAATTACAAATTAACGTGCTCTGCCATGTATTTGTATTGCCGCGTCTTAGGTTGGGCGCAGTGTGTCCCAGTAATTACAACCCAGCAGACTTCTTCATCCAGATGCTCGCAGTTGTACCCACTCGGGAGGAAACCAGCAGGCAGACAATCGACATGGTGTGTGACGCCTTCCAGACGTCAGAGGCAGGGCGGAGAATTATCGCGGAAGCTGGCGAGGTAACAACAGCACCTTGCCCTATGGTGGTCACCGGTTGTAACAAGCAGTGACCCCATATTTTGCCCACAGAATGTATTTTTAGGTTTAATATGATTTTATGAATAGAACCTGAATTTCTAAATATTATTATCCTTAATAGACAGACAAACAACTAGATACATTCCTATCATTTTTAACTCTGGCGACAGTAAGTAAAATCATCATTATAAGAGATTACACCTGCTGTTTGAACGATTACGCTCTGCTGCCGATTGCAGGTATCAGGCGGATTGTCAGGAGCGGGAGGCTCTAAGAGCTTTTCTCAAGTCGTGGACCACCAGCGCTCCCCGTACAAGGCGTCATGGTGGGCGCAGCTGCGGGCTGTTTTATGGCGCTCTTGGATTAGCATCATAAAGGAGCCTCTCCTCATCAAAGTGCGGATTCTTCAGACGCTGGTAAGTCCAGTCTGGACATTAACGAACATGCAAGAGGCTGTTCCACTGTGCACAAACATCCTCGCTCTGAGTTTACAGGAAATAGAGTGTTTATGGAATTGGACAGATCTAATTCAGTCTTAAAATATGTACATGCGTGGTATTGTAGATGGTGTCCGTGGTGATTGGCGTGATTTACTATGGTCAGGAATTGAACCAGGACGGTGTCATCAACATCAACGGAGCTCTCTTCATTTTCCTCACCAACATGACATTCCAGAATGTATTTGCTGTCATCAATGTAAGTAAGCTAATTAACCACTCGCCGTTGGCATGGTGCATTTTAGTATTCTGAAGGGTTAGACGTTACAGTTTTATAAATTTTTAATGTATTTTATGCCTAATTTATTCACATTCTCAATGAGATTAGCTTTATCCAATGGATCCAACTGATTACATTGTATATTTTCACCTATGTCGAAATCAGAAGCAGCTACCAAAAACGATGTGCGTATTTTAAACTAACAGATGGAGGAAGATCAGTCATTTTAAAACTATTGTTGTTTTAATGTGCTTAAAATGAACCGTGGCTTCTGCAGGTGTTCTGCGCCGAGATGCCGGTGTTTCTGCGGGAGCATTTCAACGGCATGTATCGTGTGGACGTGTACTTCTTGTGTAAGACCCTGGCCGAAGTTCCCGTGTTCGCCGCCCTGCCCATCATGTTCACCTGCATCACCTACTACCTGGTGGGTCTTAACCCCAGTTTCCTGCGTTTCTTTGTCGCAAACATTGTCGTCACGCTGGTAGCCAATGTCGCCGTATCATTGGGTAAGTTGAATAATCTTAAAAATGTACGCACTGTGTGATAGAGGCAGCAAGTACCTCTGAAACGCCGGTAAACAGCCACATCAACTATGTCACTGTTCTGGCAGTGGAACGGTTGGGTTATTCGGCTATTTGATGATGATGTGTATTCATCGTTGCACAAAATATTTATTTATTTAGCGTTAAATTACATGGCAGTGTGAATAGAAGGTATGGAAATGAAGCAATAGTGGCCTATTTTAAAACAATATTTTAACGTTATTTAGGAAACGCATTACTCCAGTCAGGATTCGAAATGAGTGTCTTGTGAACTGAAGTTAGTTGCGTTACCGCTGATTCAGTCTGATCGATAAGAAAGTATCTCAAAGGAAGACATTAGAAAACTGAGAAGTATGCTGTTGAAAGGTGATACGTTGTAAAGAAAGGGTAACTTTATCCTGTAGGTCACTTAGTGTCGCTGACCATGTTACGTAACACTGGTAACATTACCTTAAGTTCTGCAGAATCGGGTAAATAACACTGCATTGCTCAAACCACATCAGTTCACTTTACACGACTAAGACACCAGGCTTATGGCTGTCTGTACATGAATGAGGTTGGGTTTCCTCAGAACCTGAGTCTCTATGATGAAGTTACGAAGGTTTTTGACAGTGTTCAACACTACGCTGGTCAGAATATATTGCCGTAGTGATCAAAGTTCTAGCTTTGTGTTCAGAATGTTCCGGGGTTCAATTCACGGCCCATAGGCTGACTATTCGACTGAGGTTAATGTTTTTCAGTACTTCCACAAAAGGTATAAAATAGGGCATTTTAGTAGGTCACGACAGCTACAATCCGCATTCTTCTCTTCACAGTTAATCTGAACACAGTTTACACTCTCGTTTCATATTTCTCATTATCTCACACCTAATTTAATATTGGATGTAATTAAACTCTGTTTACCGAACCAAATGATACAATTTCTTGCAGGTTACCTCATCTCCTGTGTCAGTACCAGCGTTTCCATGGCAATGGCAATAGGTCCGCCGGTAATCATTCCGTTCCTGCTCTTCGGAGGTTTCTTCCTGAACAGCAGGTACCGAATGACCATCCCAGGTTTATCGTGTAAGACTATGAGAACTGTAACTTTATTTAAAATGTGTGGCGGTGACAGCAGTGGTCCCATCCCTGGTGCTTTGGAAATTTCTCACGCCTGTATTTTCAGGGACGGCTCCGGAATCTGGAAGGTTTCCTCCGGTGGAATAGCGCTCTGTCTGAGCGTGATGAGATCGAGGAACGCGCGCAGCTTTACAGCCATGACACCAGAAAGTGTAAAAAGTTTAGGTTGGTGTGGCGCGTAAAGACGGGGTAATTTGCATCAACATTTAGTATGGGAGTGAAATAAGACCGGCCGCGTTTTTAGAAGCAATCGTTTCTCTACTGAACGCATATTAAAACAGATCTTTCTGATCATTTGTATATACATAATAAGCACCTCGACAAGAGCTAAACGATTTTACAATAAATTGATATTTCGTGGGGTGGGGGTTACTAATATTGACGAAACATTAAAATTTTGGTGAAAATATTACAAAAATAACGGCCGTTTTACATGAGAACCTAAATGCGTTTCTACATTTCCACGTGGGGAAACAACAACTGCTGGGATAATTTCTGGTTATTCAGAAGGATCAAAGCTCCAAGAAGCGTGAGGGCTGTACAGCTAGGGAATTCCCGGAAATTCAAAAAGATCAATGGCCAAAAGCCAAATTATGGTCGCCCTTCGACAAAAACCCAGAATTCTTTCCTTACTTGCCTAAGTTTTAAATTTTGCGTTCCTGAATTTAGGTATACTTATTCTGACTTTACCCATTCAACATTCGTTTCTACTGTTTCACTAGTGTTCATATGCGAAATGATATGTCAAGAATTCTGACATTTTGATCACCAGTGGTCTTGTTATTTGTTAACAGCTCGGTGCCGGCTTACTTCAAGTGGCTGAGTTACTTATCTTGGTTTAAGTACGGTCACGAGGCACTCCTCATTAACCAGTGGTCAGACGTGCAGCACATTGAGTGCACACACTCCAACACGACGTGCCCCAGGAATGGACTCGTGGTCCTTGAGGCCTTGAATTTCAAAAAGGTAAGACACATCACTGATAAATGCACATAAATTATACAATTCTAATTTTATAAATTATTTCGTTCTGATGAGGGAAGCAGTAAGCACCTCTGAAACGTCAGCAAACTGCTACCAGACGACACGGGGCAACATCCCAAAGACAGCTATCTTTATATTTGCCCTAGTAAGATCCTGAAATCTTACCAATATATGTATTTAATTCCATATTGTATTTTGAATTTTTATTTTTAACATCAGATGCCGTCTTCTCTCTCAACAGGAGCATTTCTTACCGGATCTCGTCAGTTTGGTGTCTCTCATACTTATCTTCCGGTTGTTTGCCTTCTTTGCGCTGCTGTGGAAAACTTTCCGCAAGGAATAAGCTCTTTTCCAAGTGAAACATATTTTCTGCAAAGCCGTTTTGAAACGGAGTGAACAGAAAAAAAATGTCTAAAATATATAATTATATCGAATCAGAAACGTTTATTAAAATAGTTGATATCTGCTAATTATTCTTTATTTTATCGCCTTTGGAGGCCTGTCTGTACCTTACTCTTCTCCTTCCACAGTTTTCATTTCCTCTATGAACAGAATTTGGGCATCTTGTATAAATATGGGCCTACGTACAAAAAACACCGACACCTAACTGTTTCGCGAACTAGACCGTAATCTATGATTTATAATTTAATGCTTAAGAAAGAATCTGTAGAGGCCTAATTTAATGTACTATATATAGGATATTCATGAATGCCTTAATCACTTTACCATAAGTAGCCAACGAAGAGAACTGACAACTTGATATTCAACATAATAACGAGGCATGGAAACCACAGGATGACAGTATAAGTTTACTGATAGCTCAAATTACTCTTTCAAGTTCTGAATTTGTCATTGCTGGTGACACATCGAGGGAATGGCGTTTCGGTATGTTGTGTAGGGTGGAGGGACTTGTAAGGTTTCTCAGTTTTGCCCACAGAAGAGGTTTCACTACTTACGTAATGGAAACATGATTCAGGCAGTGGATAGAGACTGCTCGTGGATATCGCATCTCTTGTGTTTCTAGCTAGTTTGGAACTTGTAAGTTGGCTATAAATTGCTTTGTTTAATAACAGTGAGGTCTGACGGAGTACTGCTGCATCTCAAGTAAGTTAATTACGATAATGTTCCAGGACGTAGGCTTATGCTGTGGCTGAATGACAAGGATTAATGTAACATGTTTACGTTGTTTTTAGTACAATTTCGAGGCGGAATTTTTGTAAGTGTACCACAGATCAGTTACAAGGCGTGATGCTTTGCAAGTGATGATGACATTCACAATCTTACATTTCAGACAGCACGATGTTTCTAATTATCGAATTTTGTAACAAAAATATAGGAATCATGATAGTTAGATGACCGGAATTCGATTTTTGGCAGGGGCAAAGCTTTTATTCTTGCTACCACGTCTAGACTGGCTCTTGAGCTCGCCCAGAATCCCCTCAATGGATAACGGGGATATTTTCTTGGTAGCAAAGCGGCCGTATCTTAAAACTCCCCGTCTTCTGGTATTTAGGTTAAGAACACATGGATCCTTACCTTCACTTCCGATGTTTGTTACTGGGGTGTGTTTTAGCATAGGGATATGATAAATAAGACATGCAGCATTCGCATGGGGAAACATAAATGTCTTACAAGTTTGGTTGAAAACTCTCAGTATAACAAACCAATCAGGATACCTAGACGCAGATAAAACATTATTGCAATAGGCCTGACAGGGATGTAGTGTGAAGTGGTGAAATGGTTTGAACGAGAACAGGATAAAGTCCAGTTGAGGTATTGATGATGAATTTTCGGGTTCAATAAAAACAGGTGATTTCTTAGGCGTCTGAATAGCATTTCTGCTCACCGAGTTGGTTAATAACAGAACAACGTTTGAGTTGAACTTGTGTTTGTGACAGAATTTCTGTGGCTTATGGCTACTGACATAGTGAGAGAAGAGGGGCGTTGTTACGGAAAATGGGATCCTTCGGAGCACGGGGCCACTCTCACCTGGAGAGACGTGAGTGTCTACACGATCGTGAAGGAAACCGTCGGTTTCTGCAGAAGAACCAAACCAACCTACAAGAGAATAGTCAACAATGGTATCTACTGGAATAGATTTAAAGTCTTTAATACAATATTATGCAATTTAATACCAAAGCAATTTATTTTGATGGCGGTGGTGTTGTTATTGAGAATATTAGAAACACTATAATGCGATTCTTGTAGAACTTATGATGGAAAAATAAGAACTTAGGAAGGGATTTCTCAGTCTTCGTGCTTTTACACTCTCCACTGATACTGATCAAGAAGTGCATTATCACGACCCTCTGACTCGAGAGATGGTATCCAAATTATATTTTTCAAGTAATAAATTGCAGGATGTATACAGTTGTGTGTCTGGTGACAATCTCAGTGAAGTAGAAGGAAATAAGACCGAGGAGAAGTTTTGCAGGTCATCGCGTAACGCCATTAGTCGATGCAGCCAAAGATGCTGTTCTGTTATATCTACCTATGTACTTATGAAACATGTTTATTTTTTGAATTCACATTCAAATAAATGCCAGTTATGTTGTCACTTTAGAGACGCAGAATCACACGTGAGTAGTTGTATGGTAAACTGCAACTTATGAAACAGTCAAGTCGCAAAGCAACACAAATAGTGTTTAACATATTCACAATAATATTCTTGCAGAGATTCAAACCTAGGACTCACCAGTTAGTCTTTGACGTATACAATATTAACTTAAATTTTAAATTTTATTTCTTATAACGGCGATAGGATACACATAGCAACTAAAAAAGAAGACCGTCAAATTAAAGAAGTTCAACATATTTCAGAGAAATACAGAGAAATATCTTGTACAAATTTAAGTAAGTGAAATTGTGAATTTAGTGCCATAATGAATAAATTAATCGAAATTTTCCCACCGTAAGATCTGAGTCAACAATTAATGTACAACAATAAGTCGCATTCTCTTATGCAATTAAAACTGTACTTTTATGTTTATAGTTACAGGAGCAGTGAAGCCTGGGAGTTTGGTAGCCCTGATGGGGGGTAGTGGAGCTGGAAAGAGTACTCTCATGGCAGCCCTGGCATATAGGAATCCAGGTAGACACACGCGCAATTACCAGTTTCTTAGATTTCCAATTGTTTGTTTATGGAGTACAGTGTGTTTGCGTTACTCTCAGTTGGTGTGGTTGTTGACGGAGATATAAGGGTGAATGGAAGGCCCCTGGGTGATTACATGCACCGTCTGTCGGGGTTCATGCACCAGCAAGACTTGTTCGTCAGCAGCCTCACCGTCCAGGAGCACCTCAACTTTATGGTAAGAGTTTCTCCCCTGAAAGGATGGAAGTCCATTTTGCTTCTGTTGTCAGTTTGTGATTACACACGCGTAAATTTTTGTTCATTTGTAAGCCGTAACTTTAGGGGTTTTTGTTATTATACATTTATAAAATATTTGTCATCTATCTCTCCAAGGATCAGATGGTCGGAGCTTTAAGCTGACCACTTGCTTCAATGCCACGGTTAAAAATGCACAGGGCTTTCCTTCAGCCAGGACACTCCTTATACTAATTGAAGTATTCTGTGGTGTTTATCTGTCTCCCCAAACAAATGACGGGATAATATGTGGAATTGTGTCACGACCACTTCCTTTCACATAATTTAAAATCCTATTCGTCAATCATCTTGCCATTCGACGCTATATCATCCGAGCTACTGATAGCATCTTTAAATAAATCATCAATAAAAGCATGGCATTTTACTTAATTCTGCTTTCACGATTTACTGGCATGGTGTTTACCTTAGTTCCTCTCTAAAAGCTAAGATTAAAATACATAATGTTTATTATAAACATTGTTTTACATTACTGCTAAATTGTGAAATTGGATTAGAAATGTGAATTATTTTAATACAGCTGCGTAGGCAGAGTATCTTATCCTAAGTACTTGAACTAAGTGAATGAAGACAATTGAACAATGAAGACTTATTAAATTACAATTTTGCCCTAACACTGAAGAAACATCTTTGTCCATTGGCGAGGTTAGGAACATGTGGAAATTTACCGCCACGCCCCGATAAGACTTAATTGCGTGTTACTTAATAATTACGTTTGTTAGAATGCTTAAGATTAGATTACACACAAAACGTAAATACACGATACTGATATGGAATGTTAGTGGAAACTTTCGGAAAAATTAAGTAATTTTGAAGACCAAATGGCAAATAGGAATACCACAAAAAGTTGTGATTAAGAAACAGAGGAAAGAAACAGGAATAACTAAATAGTTTGTACTAATTATTGATCATGTAGACATCAAAAAATAATAAGATAATTATGAGTTGAGAAAACCGCTACACTGATATTTTTATATATTGTTTCGGTCTCGTATAGAAGTGTACACACATCAAAACCTGGGTTAAAATGTGAACCGGGAGATCAAAATTCCTAGAAGATGGACATGGGTCCCAACGGTTACAATGTGAACATTAGGATGTTAGCAGTATGGAACTGTTATTAACACAAACAGAAATAAACTTTGCTTTCTTCAATACGGCAAGGACCTGGTTTCCATAAGAGAAAACACTTTTTAACAAAACGTGAATTTCAATACTCAAGCCTAACACAGAAAATCGCGGTTTACTGATTATCACTGCTGCTTCATGTTTGTAAGGTCCCAGAATCAAATCTTGGTTCGGATATGACTGAAGGTTTCGCGGTCTTCCTCAGCCCCTTCGAACAAATGTCTTGATGGAAGACCTATCTCAAAATGGACCACGACAGTTTCCTTTCACATATTTGTCAATTAATCAGTCACAAATCATTTTAAGCCTAATATTCGAGACTACATACAGGTACAGTTTAAACAGCGTGGTTAAATAAACTACGGAGAGAGCTTTTAGCGAAGTACCTCAGGTGTAAGTATGGGTTTTCTTTGCAGGCGCGACTCAAACTAGACAGAAGGACATCGAACTTAGAACGTCAGGGCATAGTATCCGACCTGCTGGTGCAGTTGGGGCTTAATGATAATGCCAGCACTCTGATAGGAGCAACCGGACAGGACAAAGTATTGTCTGGGGGAGAGAGGAAGAGGTTGTC
This sequence comes from Zootermopsis nevadensis, assembly GCF_977971745.1. Taxonomy (NCBI): domain Eukaryota; kingdom Metazoa; phylum Arthropoda; class Insecta; order Blattodea; family Termopsidae; genus Zootermopsis; species Zootermopsis nevadensis. Next base: position 1,187,292 of record NW_028259159.1, read on the forward strand.
TTTCGCTACCGAGGTACAAATTACACACATAGCTGATCAATACAAGGCTCAGGCGAGTTTGTAGCTGAACATTGCCTAAATAATATTTAATAATTCAGTCCGTACCTCACATGAAATGCAACACTTCTCCATAACAAAGATCGAAGCCAGTAAATGGGAAAAAGAAGAGTTGTGGACTGTTAAAGTAGGTGATGCATATACTTACCACTTGACTTTAAAGAGTTAATTTCACACCTTCAGTAATTTCCGCTATGACAAATATAATTTAGCTTTGTACAAACTTTAAATTTTATTTTCATTTTATCTTTAGTCTTTCTGTTACGTGTTCATTTCATGCCACTTAGACCACCAATTCTATCAAAGTTATCTATAATTCTTCCCAATTTCTCTAAACTCTTAAACGATATTATTGACAAATATTTTCATTAAGTTTCACACGTGCTCCAATATGTTTTTATCAATTCGTGTACATTCAGTTAAGAGTTAAATTTCTCAGTTCTGCCGCGTATATTTTATTCTTGTCTCTGCCGACATAGCAGTGTTTCTTTACAATATTTCAGCATTTTTTTTAAAAAAAGTTCGACATATTCAGTCATGTACATTTGGATATTGTATTCCGGAAGGGTGTCTAACATTTTTCATTCTTACGTATAAATGTCTTTATTTCAGTTTTTTCTCACTTTTCCAGCCTATTAAATTTACAAGATGTCATTGCTAAGAACACAATATTATACCGGAAGAGAAGTAAAATTGTTTATGCTTTTACTAAATGGTCAAACAATGTTCTCTTTAACTGTCGATGTTGGTCTTCTGGATCGTAACACCTCTATTTTTAGCCCTGAAGATGGAGGCAGTATATTTATTCGAAACGTTGGTTTCTACCTGCAAGTCTACACGTCGTTACGACGCAAATGACCGACATGGACATCTTCTGTTCAGCTACTCACGGACCCTCCCTTGCTGTTCTGCGACGAGCCCACGACGGGATTGGACTCGTTTTCGGCACACAAACTCGTGGAGAAGATGAAGCAGATGGCGTATCAGGGGAGAACTATCCTGTGCACCATACACCAGCCTTCCTCCGACGTCTTCAACATGTTTCATGAGCTCATACTGATAGCGGATGGACGAATCGCCTTCACTGGCGATACAAAGACAGCTCTTGAGTTCTTCAGCAAGTAAGTTGTACAACGAGATGAGAACGATTCAGAACGCTTTCAGGACGATTCGTCTACATTATTTTGATCGTCATACACTTTTTATCCACGGACATTCCTTACGCTTTTCACGTCCACAACTATGCATACATTTTACCTTACAATCAGCTGTTCTTTGTCCACAGATATTTCATCACGTATTTTACGGAATATATCCATTGCTCTTGTACACGTGACGTGAAATTTAGTTTAGATTCTGACGGACTTTGCTTCATAGAGCTACGTTTTGTTCCTTTCAGACATGGTTATGACTGCCCGGAAAAGCACAGTCCTGCAGATTTCTTCATCCGTACGCTGGCGATGACTCCGGGTTCGGAAGACGCAAGCCGTCAGGCTGTGAAAAGGCTGTGTGACGAGTTCGTGGTGAGTGACACGGCGCGAGAAGTGGAACTAACGGTGCAGTTCCAAGAGCATGTGGGGTCCACCTACGAGGTACTGCCACTGGTTGCAAAGATTAACAGTCCCGCTTCGTATTCATATGATCAGAGTTCGAATATCGCCTGAGATATCGCGTACCTTGACTGTAGTTCGTCGTGGTGCTCATTAGTTTCTATAGGCAAATGATTCAGTTTGTCGTGGGTTCGCAATCCTGCAAATCGGAGTTAGTATCTCTTTCAGATATCTAGTTTTAAAAAACGATCACAATAACTGCCGCTCAATGTTAGAATCTAAAATACTTCGTATTTTATTACATTATTATTTTTATAGGCTTTGCAAATTGGTATTTTTAATAAAAGTAATCACCAATTGTAATTTTTGTAACATATTTTCTGTTTCAAAATATTTTCGAATTGACACTTTTGAAGACGTTCTTTTCTTTGTATAGACACCGGAATGCATATCAACAAACCGTTAATGCAAAAGACAAAATCTGTTTAATTTTCATTGTAATTTAAATTGAAGACTTTATTTTTGTTCTGTATAGATATATTTATTTTTTCAGCACTTCGGCGACGTAAGAGAACAAAACTTGTAAGTACTTAACATTTTATGTAAGAAATACTCCATAAGCATAATTTTTAGAATTTTATTTATCGGCACTCCCTTATTTAATCAAAAGCTCATATAAATTTCACAGAAACCCATAATTCTTTAATGTATGAATGCTTTACTTAATTTAATATCAAATTGGTTCTAAAATATTGTTTGTGAATTGTGAGTGCATTCTTCTGATTCAAGACAAGGACCATTGACACGTTCCTGTGTACACGGTAATGACCTCTTATATTGGATAGGTGTTTTTGGTTCATTATAAAACTAAATAATGTTAAAGAAAATGATAATATAAATAATAATAATTATAAAAATTTGTTTCAGCAAAGCTCCGTTTTGGTGTGACAAATTGCAGTTGCTGACGCATCGTTATTTTCTACACGTTCTTCGGGATCCTTCAATTCAGTTTCTGAAAATTTTGCAGAAAATAGTATGTATCAAAAAGATAAATGTTTAATTTTAAAACCCCGAAGTACTTTAAAATAATTGCTTCAAAGTAATTTTTAACAATACGTAACGTGTCAAATTTTCACTGCACTATAACTATTTAAAGAATTGTGTGATTTCGGGACAATGGCATTTTTTATGCAAATAATAGTATTACCATCATCGTGGATGCTAGAACGAGCACAGATAATATGTTAAAAGTCGCTGTGGAATCCACAAGCCTACAACAATTTCACTAACCTCATATTTTTGGAATAATTTATATAAATTTATGTAATATTTCTCAAATATTATTAGGAACATAAATCAAAGAGGATGAGATGGGAATACAGCATACATTGGATTTGGGGGTGGGGGGAAACACCGAGAGAAGAGACCACTTGGAAGAGCTCGGGGTAGAAACCAAATAATATTGAGATGGTTTTGGTTAACAAAATACGGCGGGAATGTGTGGATTAGATTTGTCTGACTCAATATAGAATCAGGAGCGGGTTCTTGTCAATACGGTAATCAACCTACAAGATTCTCGAAAAAGATTACGATCTGTGGAGATTGCTGCCACTTCTCTTCTTTGGATCTCGGAATGTAATTTGCTAGTGATCCTAGGAACACTCATTTAAAGATCTTCAGATTTCTGTTATTTTCGATTTTGTTATCCAGTCTTGGTTTTTTTTTTTTTTAATTTTGAATATCCTTAAGAGTGAGAATGTGTCTGCAGACTATTGCCGTCATGGTGGGTCTCTGTTATGCCGGCACTGTGCGGGAGACCCAGGCCGGGGTGCAGTCTGTACAGGGCGCCCTCTTCATCTTCGTGACAGAGAACACATTCACTCCCATGTACTCGGTGCTGGCCCTTTTCCCTCTGGAACTACCGCTTTTCATGAGGGAATATCGCAACGGGCTCTACAGCACCCATATCTACTACCTATCAAAGATGGCTGCCATGGTGAGCAATTACCAAGCTAATAATACACTGTAAGATTTGAGGTGTTCACAGCTGTGAGTATAAAGATTTCTGTCTTCTGGGTTGTTGAAAGATTTCTGTCTTCTGGGTTGTTGCGCTGTGTAGTCTGGTCGATGTCCACCAACGTTTCAGAGGTCATACTGCCTCCGTCATCAGGGCAGTATGACCTCTGAAACGTTGGTAAACATCGACCAGACTACACAGCGCAACAACCCAGAAGACAGAAAGCTTAATAATACACTCCTTTAATATCATCAAACAAGCTACAATATGGAATTTAAGTAATATACCTGTGTTAATAAATTTAATTATAACTGTACTGGAAGGTAAGATTAAAGACAGTTGTTCCGTTGTTTACATTGCTTCTGATTACCACAGACGAGTGGTTAGCACACTTGATCCCGAGCAGAAGCAACTGAAGAATGAAAGGTTGATTTCTATAGAATGCACTAAAGTCTGTTATGATTGCAGCTTCCTGGGTTGATTGTTGATCCGCTACTGTTCGTGATCGTTGCTTATTGGCTTACTGGACTACGAGGCACACTATACGCTTTCTTAATGACGGTCTTTATTACAATCCTGACGGTGAATGTGGCCACGGCCTGTGGTAAGAAATCGTCTTTTTGTTTAGAATCAGAACTAAATAACTTAATTTATAGCTGATTACAAGTTCGAAAATCTGAGCAGTATAGCTCGGCGGTAACGCGTCCATTGTAATTGGTAGGCTGGAATCCTTGTTGGTGCATTGACCATGCTGGCTAAATTATTAATAATTTTTCTCATTACTTCAAGTGAATTCCCGGGCAGTAATGCGACGTAGACTTGCCCCTTCGTTTCTAGTACACAGTAATTAACTACTGTCTCCTATCATTATGTGCATAATATATGCAGCTGATAAAAATCTTTGTTAATAACTACAAATAAACACAATTTGGAAGTATTAACCTTGATACGTACCATAACACAGAATATTTTTTAAAATAATATCCGTTTAAAGTCAGTCTAAGTATACGGTTCTCGAGCTTGTTCAGGTGTTTCAGTGAGATGTTCTTGTTCTGCGGGCTTTTTTTAATAAAGTGCTTTTGTGAACACTGTGATGAAGGCAAAGAAGGGTAAAAGTAAAGTTGTTCATGGTGCTTAACTTGAGCATCGCATCATGCAGACGTAAGTGACATAGCTCTGGGCGTTCTTAACCTTGGCACTAGATGAACGTGAATAGTTAGCTTTGCGCTTCAACTCTTTTACCCCCAAGGAAAGAACCCTGGTATAAATTGGGTAGGAGACTGTGTGGTCTCCAGAACCAGTCTGAACGTTGTGGCGAGAGAAAAATCCTGCTCTACCGGGAATCGCCAACCAGAATGTAGCCAAATCTCTTGAAGACTACGGCAAAGTCATTAATTTTGTACCCGCCTTTTCAAGAAATCCAAGTGGTTTGCTATAAATGCATTGTGATAAAATCAAGTGTTAAAATAATTGACATTATTCACGTGAATTTACAGGTTGTTTCTTCTCGAATGCCTTCGATTCCGTGTCTATCGCAATGGCGTATTTGGTTCCATTTGATTATGTTCTGATGGTCACGTCCGGACTTTTTATCAAGCTGAGGTATGTATGAAGCAATCTGTATAACGTGAAGTAAGTACCAGTAGGCTTATATTGTGTAATTAAAATTCAGTTTGAGATGTTGAGGGATTAATGTCCACTTCCTCTTACACAGAGGAGGCAATCAGAAAGTAATAATTACTAAATCAATAACTCATTTATGTAAATGGATTTATACTCATTTAGGTTTACAACTTCACTACAAGGAGCAGTCTTTATCGAGAACCTAATATTAAGCACACACTAAGCTAGTCAAGAAATTCCCCCTCTTTTGTGGGATCTGTAGGTTCATTAGTGTGTTCACAACAGCCTGTAACTGGCTCCTATCCCGAGCCAGATAAATTCAGTGAAATTCGGGATACGTGGTGTTGAAAACTGTGTACAGAAATTGGCCACACAAAATTATACAGTTAGCTTGTTATTAACTTGTAGGTTACGTGAGCCTCACCATACTATCGGGCACGAATGGTATCGAGTGCAATGTGGTGTCAGGAAATGTCCATTGTGAACATAGCTATTGTAATTCTGCACGCAAGAGGAAACAGTTGTTGCGATGAATAGAAAATTAAAAACGTTCGGGGTAATTTCAAAACCCACGACGAGACTGGCGAGAAAAATGATAGACTCGAGTTGAGTCAACAGCTAGGTCCCGTCGGGAAATGTGCCCCACTTTCTCGGTCTGAAGGTCACACTGGACAGATTGTGTCGTGTAAGTAACATATCAATGTTGACACGTTGCAGCACTCTGCCATATTACGTCAGCTGGACCAAGAACCTGTCCTGGCTAATGTACTCCAACGAGGCTATGTCCGTAGTACAGTGGGCGGATGTTGGCAATATCAGTGAGTATGAGATTTCCCAGTATAAGTAAAGCATTAGATCACACTTATAGGGGGCAACAGTTACAAAAGTGCCCCTTCACCAGACCTGGAGACCCGTCTACATTCCTGAAGACTCGAAAACAAATAGGCTGCCCTATCACAATCGATACTGTTGAGAACCGTCCCCTGAAGAAGTCTGATTGAGCAGATCTAAAAATCCACGTATCTCTCTGCATTAGTTCGAGATGGTTAGTCAACTTTACGTTCTGGGTACGCACTGGACAGGAGGCTGGATGTACTTCACAGTCGATTCGGACGCTGTGACAAAGAGCGTCTGATGGGAATCAAACCACTGACGTTCAGCCAGTAGCCGCCCTAAGATATCCTGACTCATCATTTTCTTCGGTATGGGTGTGAAACTTCGGCTGTTTCTCTGACGGCAACCTTATGTATTGATAAACCATCGAATTTCATAAATGTAGAGAATGTTTGACCTGGGAGAGTTTGTGCCCTTGAGTTAAGTAGTTATTTTCTGTGTAGACTGTATGTATACATTCCTGCTATTCATCGTGAATTAAACGGTACTACAGTAGTGTGTGACAAACATATTTTGAGTCAGTGACAGGCAGTCCGTTGAACGTCTGACATAAAGTATTTTTAATGCATGGTTTTCTTTTTAGCATGCGAAATGCAAAGTCCAGACCTGCCATGTTTGAAGGATGGATCAGAAGTCCTGGACAGATACAGCTTCTCAACAGAAAATTTGTGGAGGGATGTTATTGCTATGGCAACTTTATGTTTTCTTTTTCATCTTTTCGGATACTTATGTCTAAGTTCCCGAGTGAGAAACTCTTGATTGTCTATTGATTTATCTGTAAGATAAAATAAATGGATGTTAAATGTAGACTGTTTCCGAGATCTGAGGTCCCACAACTGTGAAAATGTCCATGGTGGTATTCTGGGTTGTGACGCCCTGTAGTCTTGTAGGTGGGTACTAAAGTTTAGGAGAAACGTATTGCCTCAATATTTTATTCGGCGTGAGAACCCAGAAGACCACCATGGAAGAATGTTATTATCTCACTTTAGGACACCAGGCCAAGTATTCTGCTGCTGCTGACTATTCGGTTATTTTTTGCCGATATAAATCGGTATTAAATTCATGTAATTTTACTCATTCCATAGTGTAACTTACATAAATCTGAATTTAGTGCTTATTAAATAGTTCAGTGACTGCTGCTTTTAAATATCAGAACTTGACACTACATATTACTTTTCCTGATCTTTTACATTAACGTTACAGGAAAAAAATTTCTTGAAGCCAATTAATTTTTGTTTATTCGACACGTCTGCTTAAATCAAAACTATGAATCTTTTGGTTGTTAAAAATTACTGCACCGTAAGTAATGTGATTTTCACATGCCATGTCATATGCGTTATATAATTTATCATATTCATTTTATTTGTACGCTGCAAATATGTCATAAGAAAATTGGAGATTTCAATTAATTAAAATATGTTTTATTACTTTAGTGAACGGATAAAAGAATGTCTGGTTTTCAAAAGCATTTGTAATATTATTTGGCATATTTTCGTCGTGATTTATCAATTGATATTACCACACTTGTAAGTAGGTATATTATTCGTTAAAAGATGGCGGGACCACATATAGAATGCAGTCATTATGTATCATTGGTGTGCCCATTCAATGCCAACTTAACAGGACGAAATGCACTATAAGTTATATAAGACAGCTTGAAGCTAAGGTGAAGGAGGAGGGTAGGACAGACACAACATAAAATTGCCCAAATTCTTTTCAGCTTAACGATTAATTTGGACCAACAAATAAGAAACAATAACCAAGTTTATTCAATTAAATTCTTCAGTTCAAGTCTTTATTTATTTATTTACTTACTGATTTAACAGCATTAAGGTCTGAAGATTGCTGTCTTCTGAGTTGTTGCGCCGTGTAGTCTGGTAGATGTCCACCAACGTTACAAAGGTCATGCTGGCTCCGTCATCATAATGACGGAGGCAGCATGACCTCTGAAACGTTGGTAGACATCTACCAGACTACAAGGCGCAACAATCTAGAAGACAGCAATCTTATAATATTCTCTTATATAGTTTATAAATGACAGTGAATTAGAAACGATACATTGTAACTTAAATAGCTAACCTGATCATTTTTTGCCAAAGAAATGTTCCAAACCAGGGACCGTCAACCATTTCATTACCGTGGGCCACACTGGTTGATTATATTCTTGTTGAGAGCTGCAGAAGAAAATTAATAATTTAGTGGATAGAGCGAAACAACAATTTTGTTCAATTAAAATATTTTTTTGAGAATGTTTACTCTCACGCTTAAATAACGTGTATATGTATATAAATTTTCTACAGTAGCAGAAAATTTTTGCCCTTCTCGCGTTAACAAATTCCCAAATTATGAGATGGGCAGCTTGAAAAGGTAGTGAGAACTACCTGCGACCCGCGGGCCGCAGTGTCTAGACCCGTTCTAAACTAAACGTTCTGTGGTTGGGAGCACTGGTTGATATCCGCCATGTTGCTATTTCCTAGACGTATGCGAGGTTGTGAATTAGTTTGTGCGTTATAGAATTAGTGTTACTTACATAAAATATGGGTGTTGTTACAAAGTTCAGAGGCTGCAAGAAATATTTTAGAAGCGATTTATGTAAAAATTGTGCACGATGAGAACAATAACATTTGACAGGTAGTTGCAGTAAAGCCGCGAATAGGTGAGTCATGAAGGTACAAATAATGCAAGTGCAAGTACTAACCGGATAGTGTTGTAGCTGTGTCATCATCTGCTCTGTAAGGTATCTGTAGTGCAGGATAAGCAATTTTCTTGTTACGTATTTTTCTTTCACACTCTTTAAGAAGTGTATCACGTTTCAAAATATTTACATTTTGGGCGGGCAGTGATGATTCTGACTTGGTGGCTCACCTGTATATAAACAGGTTTTCCAGGAGTTGAATGCCACTCACTATTTCTACGATTGTTAGAGACTAGTATTGTTGTTGCTTATATTTCGTAGATGCACACATGTCAAACATGTTAAGACACGTGATTTTCGTGTTATTGATTTAAATTACTTTACGATTCACATATTTTAGAAACAACGTTTTATTGACAGCGTTTCGTAATTATCTAAAATGTCCGTGTTTGACATGAAATGTATTACTATCGGGCAAGGCAAGTGCAATTCAAAAGCAGTTTTTTAATTTGAAGTGTCAGATCAGTAGTGAATTAAATATGACAGTGGTATTTGTAATCAGAATTATACATATCTGCTATATAAATATTGTAGACAGTAACAGAATTATGTTTTCGTCATTCTGTTGATGTTATGACTTTTTATATCATTTTGTATATCGGTGTCTTTTGTACATGCAGAAATATTTGCTTTTGTTGTACTGCAAGTGTGACTAGTTAAAAATTTTAATGTAAATATCTAATCACTTTACAGGAAAAGATATATTTTGACTAGTTAGATTATGACTAGTTTCACTAAGTTTATTACAGTGAATTATTTTAGGATTGATACATAAAACCAAAAACCATGAAAAGATAGGGAATTAAGTGTGCTTCAAAGAGTACACATTTCCATTATTCTTGTTATATATATGTAATAATAAAAGTTTGCTGTACATTTCAGAAACAGTTTCTAGACATGGGAGTACCTGAATCACTTTACATTGAAAAATTGAATTTTGTTTTCTCTGTCTTAGTACTTACCCTTTGCATTTATTGTCTGAAATAAAACTGAAAATTGTCTAGTACATTAAATTTTCTTCTGTTTTGTAACAGAAATATGAACAGTATGTACTCATCTTTATTTGTCAAACAGAAAGTACCAATAATTTTATTTTTACAGGAATTAAGTATGACACCTTGACTTCAAATTTTCAGTGTGTTCAAGTATAAGAAATAGATTATGTCCATAATTTACTTTAGACAATGGACATTTATTTTCAGTTATACGTAAATGTAATAAAGAAGCCAGTTTTTAACATGATAAGAGTGGTATGATCAGCAGAATTTGAACAACAAATTGAGTGCCACTACACTTTGTACATGTGATAAGGTCCTCCAGCATAGACTTTGACCTCTGTTAGTATCCTAATTTTCCAGTTAAGGGAGGAATGAAGTCATGATACATTGCACATTATGTGTTGTAAACTTGAAAATAGCCATCCTATTTAGGCTGTTGTCAGTTATTTCATGCAGTAACTTATTATTTATGCTAATTGTGAGATTAAGTATATAGACATTGTTTCTGATTAGCATGTGCTCTGCAGTGTGGATTTTTGTTACTTGCTGGAGAAATTTGAAAGAGTCGGCAAGTAGGCTAAGTTGTTTGTCTATCTAGGAACTTCTTTATTATGTGCTTGCCTGTTGTAAGTGAAAGACTTGTTTTTGTTTTATTCTCATTTTATTGTGTATTTTCAGTTGACAGGTATTTATCTTTACTGATATTTTGTAATAGAAATGCATATGAGTGATTCTTTCTGAGATACTTATGTTGCTAAGAATGATTGGATGAATATCTATGCAGAATGAAATAAAACTACAAATGCTCCCTGTTAATAACACAGGTTGCATAATAACTACATTTGTACATGAGTGGAAGTAGTGGCTCTTTGAGCTTGAATTTTTGTTGCTGTGCGAGTATAGTTCAGAAGCTGGTATAAAATAGGATATTACCATACAGCATTAGTACTCGGCAATTAAATTTCTTTTATGATAGTTCTTTTGTAGTGATTATATTTTTTGCTGTTATCAGTGAGGTATAATGTAAGATATTTGCACTGATTCATTGAAGTCATTGACTCTTCATAGCTCTTGCTTAGTTTGCTTGACCTCACCATTACATGTACTGATAATTTTCAAACATGTTAATTATATAAAATGATAAATGAGGTTATAAATGGGACAGATGTGTGTCCCTATGTTTTACAGTGTTACTGCACCGCTATTTAAACTGTCCTTCTTGATTTACAGTGTGAAAACTGTTGCTTTTACTTACACAAGTAGAGATGTATTTTATTTTTGTAGCAGAACAGTGTCTCATAGTGACTTTACATGAGCTACACTGTTTTTTGCATTAAGGGAAAATAAACATGTTTCATTTTAAGTGTGACACAGAAAAGTGCTGTATATAGTATGTTTATTTTTATGTATGTATCTACGTGTGTGACTTGGTTTTTGGTTGTTTTTATGGAGCACCAAGGAAGGTGAGATGATTATGGTGCTGCCAGCATTTGCAAATTACATGAAAATACATCGTGTAGTTGGAATAATCTTCTTTTCCTGTGGCATACATAAAAACTATTTTTGCATTCATGAAGGAATGTATTCAGGACCTTTTCACATTTCTAAATTTCACACAGATTTAAAGTGAAAATATAGTTGACACTGATAATTTATTCCAGGAGAGAACAGGCCAAGACAACCATTGTGGCTGTGGGATGGCTGACAATGGGAGTCAGCAAAGTGGGGGCAGTGGCAACAAATGTCAGCAAGTGCAAGATGGACAACCTTCTGCCAGATCAAAGGTAAGGCCATGAAAATTGTCTTGGGTGTAGCTGATAAGAAGTCAGCATGAACATAATGTTTCAACTAATTTAGCCAGATGTTTATTTTATTTCCGTGACCGGCAACGCCCAGCGGATGCTCCGGTGTTAGTGAGAGTAGTAACTCTACACAATTTATGCTCAAATCTGATTCAGATGCCACCTAGCAGTGAAACAGGTGACTTGGGTGAGAAATGGCTGCAGAAATTTTGCTGACGAAACATCTCGTATCATGCTCGGCAGTACTTCCCCTCCAGTCCTGTTACTCTCACAGCGAACCAGTGCTCTAACTTTTTGCATATTGTTAGGGTATTTGCTATTTCTGTGTTGTTTTACCTGCCATTGTATCTTCCAAGTACTTGTCAGGGTCACTGTTATAAGCAGGCATACATTCATATGTGGTCTGCATATTTGTCTTTCTGTACTGTTATGAGTGTGTGTGTGTGTGTATTTATTATATTGTCTGTGCTTCTAAAGAATGTAGAAATAAATTGTTGTTTCATCAGTAATATCCTTTTATGGAAATGAAGAATTGGTATAAATATTTCTTACCTTTAAAATTCAATTTGTATGTAATACATTAATTTCTTTCTTTTTTCCTATTGTGTTTCTTGAAACAAAATATTGATGTAACAGTACTCTGTTTATTTGGAAGCTTGTATGACTGTCTTTACCTTGTGGCGAAACTAATCTTTCAGTAGCATTGAAGGGATTAATCCTCATCAGTGATGTTTGTTTGTTTGTTATACTATTATAGTTTCTTATGTTGTGTTTATGTTTCTAATTCTACTTTATTGCTGTGAAGATGAGGCCTTGAAATATAGACTTCTTGCATCTGGGGATGTGAACATCGTCTGTAAACTTGCATCATGTATGTGAGCCAAAATTGTTAACAAGGTGAACTGTAAAATAAGCAAACAAACTATTAACACTATAAAATACACTAGTGCCATGCATTTCAACCTCAAGAGGTCATCATCAGTGGCAACAGGGAAATTAATTCATTTAACCAAAATGGTTTAGAAAACAAATAATGAAGCAGAGTATTTTACTAAAGCATATCAAGCAACACTACACTGGATGTTGGTATTCACAGGAGTTAATTTCCCTGATCTTTTTGTAGTGTTAATAGTTTGTATGCTTATTTTATATTCTAATACACTACAGAGTATGCAAAGTTTTAAGGTGAACTGTGTTGGCATCTGTTCTTTTGAAGCAATTGCACATTATACATTATCTGTCATTGCCAGCAGTTCTTCACAGTCATACGCTGGAGAAATTGCAAGGCTTTAATAACAGTCAGTTGTTGAAGGAATATAACATACAGATTGTCTTGTGTTAAAATAAAATTTATCAAAAAGATTAGTATATATATATACCCCATGATTTATGTCTACTGCTGTATGTCATATGAGTTTGGCCTGAAATATTGTTTAGTTAGGATGGATTAAAATTATAAGTGCTTTCATATGAAGGTAAATAAAAATAAAGGAAGTTTTGTTATTAATTTTGGTAAAATGGTAAGCACACAGCAGTTACAAACGTTTCCTGCGAACTACCCTGGTTTTTGTGAATTTGTTTCAGTAAATCACAATTTCCCTGAGTCTGTCTTGGAATATATCACATGCAGTCAGCCCCAAAATTGCACAATGTAGTTGAAGGCAGTATGTTCCTCTGGAACATTGGTAACCATCTAGAACACTACAGCATGTCACAAGACAGAGGATCATGATCTGATCTCTCAGAACCAGAAAGTCAGTCTCCCACTGTGAAAAGTTGAGCCTCTGTAGTCTGTGTCTTGTGTTTAAAATGTGTTTTCATGTTCATTTGTTTATCTTTGTTACCAAGCGAAATCAGTTGTGCTGGCATGTCTTGGCCAAGGAAAGTGGGTAAAGTGTCCAGTCATAGTGTGTTGATTAGATTTAGCAGTCTGAGTTGTAGGCTACATTCCAAACTTTGTTTTTTTAAATGTCGTGTTGAAATCTTTTCATCTCGAAACATAATAGCAGGTCATTGAATTTTTTACTGCATGAATGAGGATGGCGATCTTCCTCAGATCTTTATGTCAGTAGATGAAAGACTTTTTGGATGCGTAGTAGATGAAAATTGTTCTTGTATCCAAAGATGCTTCATATTTGACCTGTTGAGATTGGAAGTTAGATTGATGTAGTTCATTGTCAGTCTGGCTTGTGGAGACTATAGTCGCATCATTTGCTTATTTCTTTTGTATGTTGTGAAGAACACTCACTGTAGCATGGTGTGTCCTCAGATTGTGAGGAAAAGGATTCCACATGTGGAGGGTAGATGTAAATATGTTGAATAAGCTATCTCATACAGCTGACAAGATGCCCCTCCCCTCCCCAAGTATGCATGTTATGAAATGTTCCACAGGACCTTGGACTTGGATGGAAGAATTTTTTCATAATACTGTGCAGGCTCACATGCTTCGTAGTGATCTTATTTTGCATAGACACACATGACTGATCATAAGCAGAGATTTCGCTAGAAGCACGGTCTTTGGATATATTCTGACAGTAATTGAAGATTTAAAAAGTAGGGACTCCAATAACGAGTGTGGGCCTACTCAGAAAGGATATCCTTGTTTACGTATTGCCGAAACGTCTTCTAGCATCGATACCTACCTGCTGCGAGCAGTTTTGGAGAACATGCTTCCACAGCGTTTTGAGCATGATAGCACGTTGACCAGGCTTGGTATTTGGATATGTTTCACGAATTTACATGCGAGGTTTTATTACTGATTTTTATGATTCGGAGTTATATTTCGTCGTCTTTAGACATGTCTTCTTGGTATAACTCTGATGAGAATCCGAAGGGACATGCGTGGGACTGCCATGCGTGTGTCGACGGAAAGTCTTGTATTGATTTCAAATCTACCACGCGTCGTTTTAACCCTGGATGCGCTGTACGGTATATGACGTAACAACGCACAGGGAAATTGAATGCAACACCCTTATTGCACTACATTATTTAAAGCAGCTCGGTGGTTATAGGGACCTACACAATGATTCTGAGTTTCAAGCAGCCCTCCTATAAAAACATTTGGAAATTTGACGTCATTGCCCGTTTTAAAGTAGATGAGTTTCCCTCCTACCGAAAGCGGAAGGTTACTTTGACTAATAAGTTTCGTATTTGGAACATCGATCAGTCAGCTGCCAAGATTATAGTGATTGATACACGCACACTGAATAGAATATGTAAATATAGTTTTATTAGTATTGATATATTTATTGTATCGTATGTTATTTACTGATAGTAATAGGTGATTGTGTACACAAACACACGGTGTATGTAAACCTTGTGTGAACCAGAGTCGCACAGTAAGTAAAGTGGACTGAGCTGGATGACAAGGATTCGATTTCCAATAGGAGCAGGATGTTTCCCGTTATCATCACAGTTTTGGGGCCACTCAGCTTTCTGTCCGGGATGAAGCTGACCACTCATCTTTGTCTAGCGCCGATGAGAATGCGTGAATCTATGCCTCACAGTTTTATACACCATGGTTCTTTTGTATTAGATTCCATTTATAATCGATATAGGAATGTGTTAGGAAGTAATTTGCAGAATATACTGCTCTTGACTATCTGTCATTGCTTTATTAGCCCCGATGTTAGATTATTTTCATTGTTGGTGAGTGAAACGTGATTTATTATTATCTTTATGCACTGTTACTGGTGGTTCAACGCTGCTTATAATCTGCAATACAATAGCTTTCTCCTCCACCCCGGTCTCCTTTTACGTGAAGTTTCCTATTGTTTGTGCTGCTCTGCATTTTAACACACTGGTTTTAGTTTATTTGTACCGAGTAAAAGTTTTAACAGCATATGATTAAGTGGAATACGGAAATGATGCGGTTTCACTGTTACAAAGATAATATTTACAAGTAGGTGTTTGATACAAATGACATGCTGGTGTAAATTACTTCCTCGTTATTTTCGAACCACATGTTCCCTAGTTAACCTATATATGGACGCTTCTGTTTGTATTTTATTGTTGCTATCATTAAAACGCGAGGTATTCTAATTATGTGTCCCTGTTTCCGGTTGTTTTGATACGTATTGAGAAAAAGGAGCACATTGTATGGAAGTAGCGTTGTCCGTGAGACCGGTGCTATTACAAGTCTTGTTCCTCGAGAATCCAAGTACGAAGTACTTCTTGGTCTTGTATCGGTTTCTTGCAGAAACTACATGACTAGTATTGTTCCGATTTACATGTATTTGCTGTACTACATGACTGGCTAAGGATTAAAGTACTGGTATTCGACTCCTAGCGGGGGCAGGCATTTGTATCTTCACTACTGCATCCAAATTGGTTCTGGAGCCAGCCAGTTTAGTGTGCACCAGAAGCTTTTTCTTTTATCGGGGGAGCAGTGCGGTTAGAGCATAAAGTTGACCACTCACCTCAGTTTAGTGCAGAGGTTAAGAATGCGTGGAGCTGTACCTCCACTCATCCATACGATACATAGAACCACTTTATGTTTACTCCAAAATAAATTAACCTATGAAAACGTTGTTTTCTTACATTAGATGTATTTAATTGATTGTAAGTTTTACTGCAAAAAATTGTTAACTGAATTGCATATATATATTAGCCAATTGAGACGACTTTGACGAGGCTTTGTTCAATGAAAAGTCAGTGCAGTGAGATTTATAAACGCGAGATCCAGTAGTCAACCAGTTGTTGCGCCGCATTTTTTGGCATTTGTGTTCTTATGAATCTTTGTCTGTAGGTCTGTACAATAGGTCTGACGAAACAGAGCATTATCATACATTTGGTTGTTAGTTTGGGGCTTCGTCTCTGACCGACAGTTAGTTGGCTGCTCTCGGACTGAAGTTAGTTTTGTATAACGTAGTGCAGACAGTCAGGATCACCACATATTATGTGATCCTACTAGACGAATGAGATGTGGAACAATTGTTGCTAAATAGTTAAATGAAAGAATAATTATAATTGGTTTATTTTTATTTCTGTGGTAGTTATGTAATGCTCTATAAAGTATGAAAAGCAAAGAAGGTTAGTACAGAAATTAAAGCTTTTGTTCAACAGATTCTACGTAGAACCACAAAGAGTCGTTTACAGCGGAAGCAAACCACGCTTCTTTCTCGGGGCACACGATAGTTGGCTGGGAAGCGTGTTACAAGTAGTCACGCATTGGAACGTCACCTGTACAAAGCGTTTTTCGTGTCCAAGAACATGCTTTATGGAATATTCCGTTTTTATTGTGCTCCCTTCCCCGGAAGTATTTGCACGAGTTACTGGTGCTTGTGCTCACTTGCAGGGTTTCTGGTCACTAATCAGTTTAAGCAACAACTTCTGGAAGTAGCTTTTGGCGTAATCTTTCTTTCAGATGTTTGCTTTTACCGACCTGTGGTGATGCTATCAAGAACTGCAAAGCAATAGATTATTATAATTGTAATCATAGGGGAGAATGGGCAAATGGCGGTCACTTAAAAGAAAAGCTAGATAAAACGAAAGGTATACGCAAAGTTGAAACTATATAAACTGGTATTTAGTCTGAAGGCTCTACATCTTAATTATGCAGTATAAAATACGTTGAACGTAACAAAAGATCTGTAGGAAATGATAACTGAACACGTAGCTTTGACTGGTATTCCCCACCCTTAGGGGTATCGACGGTCACTATTTGAGCTTCAAGATATCACTGAAGTAAATAAGATAATGAGTGAATAAAATGTTTTCTTAGTAAGTAATAGACATATATATCTTAGTTTACAAAATGAGTACACACCAAAATCATTTGAACGTACAAATTCTAACGGATTATTAAGACAGAAGTCTTCAATAACCTTTTTCATTTTGTATTTCTTCTTCTGAAACGCAGATCATAAAGATAACCGTCCGTAAATTCGCAGCCACTGCATTCTGCATGTGCCCAGATACCACAGCCTGTACATCTATGCCAGAGTTCTCCGTATTTCCCAAATTCTTCACAAATGGAACATTTTTCACAATGTTTCTATGTCATCGTCTTCATTTTCGTCAAGAATATTTTGATCGTTTATGTCGGTGCCCTCTTCTGACGAAGTAAAGTCCACCCTTTCTTCAGATTCTTCCTGCAGCGTTTCTTTCTCTCTTGGAGGCTTGTTTCCTTATTCTGCATTTTCTTTGGAAATATTGCTGTTTGCCTACTTCTATTCTGTGCTCTTGCATTTCTCTTTAATGCCTAGCTTTCTTAGGAACCCTTCATGGGTGTCCCTGTCAGAATCTCCAAATGCTCCTTGCCTCTGCTCTTTCTGCAATGTGTCGGTGGACCCACCGTAGATAATGAAGATTCTTGACCGCCATTACCCCAAACGCGTAACTTCAAACAAAAGACATGTTGCCGTGAAATAGTACATATTTTATTCATAATCATCTACGCAGTTATAATATCCAACTATCGCATGTTATGTAAACCCACAAGAAAAATTCATATAATTCAAAGAAAGTTCACTCACCTCAGATATTTCAAAGTAAAGTATTAGATCACTAGAGCACAAAACAGACACATGCAACTATCTCGGTAACTGCACCAGAAGCAAATAGCGAAATTCGCTGTTGAACTTCACTGAATCAAGCACTGGATGTCAGCACCAGCTTGAAGCTTCTATCTGGTACCGTTCGTCAGAAAAGTGCCTGACCGGCATTACCTACTGACCGCCATTCCCCCGTCCTCCCCTGCTAATCCACTAAGAATAAAATGTCCAGTATATCCTAAAACACAACTCGCTGTTTTGTGTATTATTAATTCATGCCACTGTATAGTATACCAACGCCACCATCCATGTAGCTACACAGAACGTGGATCAGCAGAAAACATCACATATATAAGTTTTTATTCCAATTTCTATTTAGTCCAGTCCTTCGGGATACTAGGAAATTTCGGTTAAATTACATCTAGGATAAATCCTGTATACCGAAATCCGTGGCGTGTAAATTAAAGGATAAAAGTTCTTTTGTGAAAACACCATGACTAAGTTTAGACGTGACAACCTTCTTCAGTGTAAGAACACTGTTCTTGCTCTGATGGCTGTGGTATAGCGGTATTATACGTGCCTGTCGCATTACTTAGGTTCGTGCTGTTCCATAGCATTCTAATTATTTTTGAGCCAATTGATGCTAAGTGATCAGTCGTAATATGTTTGATTAATGATTGCTCTTTTCAGATGAAGCGTATTTCCTCTAATGCCATTAGAGATTATGGATAAAGTCGACTTTTTTGATGAGTGACAGTGGACCGATCATTTTACTTTCGTTAATTTTGTTAAAAATATTCAGTTTTATATATTGTGAAATATTTTATCTGAGATTTGATGTTCTCACGGCGGCAAATATCTCGATTGTCTCATGGGTTGTGACGTCGCGTTGTGTTGTAGGTTATCAGCGTTTCATAAAAAAAAGTGTCAACCCTGAAGATGGGGCGATATGTTCCTCCGAATCGTTCGTAACCACATACAAGACCACACGGCGTCGCAACCGATAAGACAACTATCGACGAATATTTTTGTAATTCTCAGTTCTTTTTCCGTGTAGGTCCAGGGTGGTCCAACTTTTTTCCTCGCTCGGGGGCAGAATGGTTTTCCTGTTGGACCCAAGGGCCAAGAAACCCCTAATGTCACTATTTTTGCATTGTCGTTATTTTTAATAATACTTATTCAGAAATGACAAGTTACCATTGCATATGCTGAAATATAAATGCTATTTAAATGTGCACAAACTACTATAGAGTTGTGTATTACTCTAAATTTTTCTCCTGCAACAGCTTGTATCTCTCACAATTTTTACCTGGAAAACACACAAATTATTTGAACTCCGCTACTTTAACAACTTGTATCTGATGCAATAACAGTTTGTACCAGTAGAACGTATATCTTATGCTTTTAAAGTCAATGGCTTTAGTGAGATCACTGAGCAGAATATTCTTTTACCAGTGAAATAATATCAACTTGGAAAAAAATGGGTTTGTACTAACTAGTAACAAATTAACAATTACTTTCGCGTGCCGGATTACAAGAGGTCGCGAGCCGCCGGTTGGACCACGCTGGTGTAGGTAATGATCTGCTGCTCCATCTTATGAAATTTCTTTTTAAGCGATGTAAGTCATTTATATGGATTACTTTAAAACATGTAGGGTAATTTAGGGATATCTCGACACCTTAAGAAAGAACTCTAGGTTTCAGGAATATTTTTTGAAAATTAAAAACAGAAATTTTCGTATATTATCCAAGGAGGTATGTTTTATTTGTACTACAATAATAAAGCAGGTAAGTTTAAGGGAAACAGTGCAATTAACAAAAAAAGAAATGGAAGCAAAATGTCGACTTCTCCCTGTGTTTGGGGAGATTTCGACATGTGCATGGGAAATATTAGGAGACTGTAACTACTGAACAGAAACAACTTGAATTCATAAAATAATGTCAATAAACAGTAAATATGCAAAATTAAAAACAGGCGTTACATGTGAACTGATTATCTGCTCCATTTTCCACGCAAGTTTCATGAAACCATCTTCCACAGTCGCCGAGACATTTAACCCATTGTTCGCCAGCTTTGTCATCGTAATAGTAGGCACTGCACACACCACAGTAATTTTCAACACGGTTGATGTTACCTGAGGAGCTGGGAACATCCGTCCCGAGCCGTCGCTTTGAATGGCGGCTAATAATTGTCTTCATTTCAATACGCCTGTTTGGCTTTTCACTTTTCTGTCTCCTCTCTCTCAGTTTTTCCCTGAAGGCTGCTGATGTTACAACAGCCGATTCCTGTTTCCTCCTTCCTTTGCGAATAGAGGAGTCACTTCGGGATTTTACCACTGGAACTGGTGACAATTCTTCAAAGGACGTAGACGTTGATGAGGGTGCAGGAGAGTCAAGACGAACAGGATCTCCACCATTCAGAGCTGGCACAAGCTCATACTCGAAGACATCATCTGCCAGTACGCCAGGGTTGTATGGGTATATTCCACATTTTCGAACCCCACTAGTCAAATTACCAACTGTTGCTGACTTATCCCATGCCAAGTGAACACCGTATCATAAGGTTCATAACCAGAAAAAGATATATTAGGGAGAACTCAACATGTCGAGTTCTCCCCAGTACACTGTGTCGAAACCTCCCTGACTTACACGATTACAATACACATGTCACCACTGGTCACAGTTGAAGTTTTTGTCAGTTCACATAGCATGGCTGTCCTTTAGAAAGTGCGAGTTGTCACCACAATAACTATTAATCCATAAATGCCATGTGCATCCAGTGTAATTATCATTATCTGGAATGTAATTATTATAGCATGTGCTATTTAGGGTATGTAAAACTCACCTGGTCGTCTTTGAGGGTTCCGTACGAGGTTGAGACTTGCAAAAACAGACTCCTTTGAAGTTGCACGTTGATCGCAGTATGGTAGGCTATCTTCTGTACAATTACAGTCTTTGCCACTACAGTGCAGCTGTCGCTAGAGTGAAATTTGTTAAAAGTGTCGAGATCTCCCAGATGTCGAGATCTCCCTAAATTACTATAGGTATAATTAGTTTTCTGTATTTGGTACACTTAATTCATTTCCTGTATAGGTCGTTTAAGTCGGCGAGAATGGCGCAGTGTTAAACAACGCAAGTGACCTCGAGACTGTAATTGCAGTGCTCGGGCTTTATTTTTTCTCTAAGTTGGACCGTGAATTCGTGACGGTCCATTCGAACGTGATGGCATCAAGGCCATAACCGATGCAGATCACGGTGAGGTGTTGGAGAGATGATAGCAGAAAATCGTGATTTCTTGAATAGTGCCAAATCATGAACTTCAGTTTAGACTTTATAATACAGTTAATCCAGGTTAGTTTGGAAATGTTTTTATTATTTTCAGTGAATGGTCATTTCGCGAAAGCAATCTTAATCGTCTTGTTAATGTTGATCTTGCTTTTGGATGCTTGCACCATCTTGAAATGGGCTGCTGCTGACTTTTAGGGGGACGTACTGCCTCTGTCGTCTGGGCTGAAATAAGGACTTGTTGAAATTAACTACGTTAAAGATTTACGTGTCCTATATACACGCTAACCATCAAACCCAAATATACTAAAACCAAATTGTACCGAGGCTGTCCTTACGGTAACGCAGATGCGCGAGATTCGCTGTGATCACTTACGGACGCCTCTTCATGATTTGTTTCTATCGGTGACTTCCTAGATTTTGATCCTAATTAGTAAGTAGTTTTTTCGGAATGCGATATAGCTTTCTGTTCTTGCATGAAATGTCATGGCTGACTACGCCGGCCTCATTTTACATGCTCTCACGTCATATTAAGGAATGCCATCACTGCAGTTGCCCGATGGACGTTTTATTTTGGAATTGAAGGAGGGGCATTTTACATTCCGGTTGCTTGTTGCAAATCCAGAACCACGAAGGTTGCAATCCTTAATTGTCAGATGTGTTCGGAAAGTTTCTGACGTGCACTGGTCGTTACTGACCTTGGTGAACATGCCGAAAATGTTTCGTTAACACCGGGGGCCTACATCACATAAACGTGCCCCAAAAATCTTTCAGTGTTACAGACTACACTATGGTGAAATTTACTATATTTATGAAGGTACACATCTTTTGACATTGTGCAATTCCAAAGAAGCGAGACATTTCAGAGATGTGCTTTGACTTTGGGATTGCCCTGTACTGTTGCTAGTTCCTTCCAGTCTTGTATGTGTGTAGGCAGTTGTAGCTACTGTGTTTGGTGTGTGTGTGATGCACACATTGTGTTTTGCAGTTTCACGCGTCATGTTTATTGGTGACCAATTGTTTTCGTGACCAGGTGGAGTGATTCACAGTCTGCTAACCAGTCGGGTGACCGTATCGCTGTCATTCTGATTCTTCACGAGACAAGTTTGTCCCCTGACCACTTTATGTGTGAACATTGTGACACTTGGAGGATGTGACGTTAATTAAGGATATTTCTATGTGACATCCGTCTTTTTCGAGTAAGAGACCTAAGTGAAACACTCGTAATCAAGACATTTTCACGTTGTATTCAGAAGCATGCGAATTCACCGGAGTAACAAGGAAGCACTGGATTGTGATTTTCTGGGTTATGGAGTTCGGGAATCAGTGGCAAAGACCGTCTGGGAAATAAGTGTTCTTTAATGTGGACTGCGCCTGTCCGTTTTAAGGCTTTAGCCAGCAGAAATGTTTGGTTAATAATTCCTTAAAATGTATGGTCTCAAAGTAGGGTACTGTCACTGTTTTCGTTGTCCTCAACATTTCACATCACCGCAGTTCTGTCACAAAACTTGGACAAGACGTCTGGACTAGAGAAGCAAACCAATCGAATGATAATATGTTTTAAAGGTTGCGGTGTGGAGAATACCAAACTTGAGATTGAGATATCTTGAGATTTTTTTAATGATTCGTTGAGAGGTTCCTGTAAAATGAGGATATAATTTATTATGATAACTGTCTTTCCAGGACTACTAATTTACAATTCATTGTTGATATAACTGCTTCTGTAAGCCCTGTAGGAAAGCGAGGAATTTAATTACAGGAACGAAATGAAGAACATGCTTCGTCTAGAAAGGGTGTAATCTTACTGGTCCAATTCGTGAGTTATTGTAAGAAGATTACTAGTGTTTGTATTCAATTAAAGTTTTGAAATTCTGCACATTTAATGAGTTGGTGCAATAAGCGGTGATATGAAATTATATGATTGGTTTGGGTGACTGTATTTTGTGTTCAAACGTGATTAAGGAATGGGTATTTACGTGACTTTCATGATGGTATATAATACGTGATTCTGGTTCAGTTTACAATTCGCTCGTTGATATGTAGGCATAGTTGGAAGCCAACCAGAAATAATATGTATCGAATAAGAGGCTTATATAGTAATATTTATCATCAGGGAACCCGAAAGAGTTTCGAGACGGAGTGTAAAATAATTATATAGTCTCTTTGTCATGGATGACATTAGGCGTTTTTTATTTGAGCGGAATTGTTCTCATTTACACGGGATTAATGATGAACATTACTGTTCCATGAAGTTAATGTTGTGGCTTGTAACCCAGAATTGTTTATGAACCATCTTGGCATGTTTTTAATAATGAGTGTGTCACCCAAAAGGCCGAATTTCCGTGATGTCTCCGATAAAAGGATGGTAGTATAGATAATGGTGGGGCCTTGTGTTCCTTGCATCACAAAATTTTGTACTTTGTCAGAAATGAAAGTGGGAGGCAGACGTCAAAATGCCCGTGTGCCATAGCCTTTGTCCTGCTAACTACTGTTTTACAGGAACGTAACCGCCGTGATGGACGAGAGATTGCTTTAGGCCTGAAAAACGGTTACGTGATGCGATTATTTAGTCACTGTCTCAGTGTTTAGTTATTGCATAATATTTAAATTACATCTGCATATCATCACTGCTTTTTGAAGCGTGCCTTGCTCTGTTATATGTAAACATGCGTCGTATGTTCCACACATTACTTAGTAGTTATAACAGTATGATCCGCGGATTACGACGATGATTAAGGGTGGTCCGCGATCTGATTATAATTCCTGAAACCCAAGAACAACAGCTGACTCGAGTGGTCTTCCTGGCTGAGACCATGCTAGCAATACCAATATCATGAACACTAACCGGTTGTAGTAGTTGATAAAGGATTGTTAAATCATTTGTATAGGTTGTTGTTTCAAGTTGTTTGCAAGTTTTACAGTCTCATTATTACCGCAAGTGTGACCAAGCAAGTTCTGCTTAGAACAAATTACAGAAAAAGAAACTACAAACCCTTCATCTCTTTGAGTAAAGCGTAGTTCTGTTCATCACACTAGGTGTGTGAACGCCACAAGGACGTTTGGTTATTAATATTTCTTTATCCCCAATAGAAGGACTCCAGTTATAACAGGCTTCATGTGGATTATATTACAAAAGGTCAAGGATTTTGTTTCAACCTGAAAAGTCATTACTCAATTTCTGGAGAGGTCAACTGAAAATGGCACGGCGTAACTTCTGCAGTGTTTGTTACGAAGAAGCGGTCACGATTTGTAGTTTATTAAACAGCTTTTGGCAGCAGTCTTGAGACCACAAGACACAAAGTTTGTCGACATGTGGAGACGGAATTGAGTGTAATACAAGATATTTCATGTTTTTAATTATGTACTTCACTTCAAAGGGGAAAAATAACAGTTCTGTGTATGCTACTTTTTAGTAGTAACCTTAAGACTAGCAAGAACTAGCTGTCGTGTGTATGATGCAAATGTGTAGTTCTGAGTAAAATGATTTTCTCTACATTGACGCTGAAAAATGTCACAGCGTTGATAACAGTTTGCTGTAGTTTTTAATACGTTTACCCTTTAAAATCCATTGATAACTATGTAGTAACTCTGCATTCTACGCTGTTTATTCATGGGTTTCGTATGACTCTTGGAGAAAACTGTCATTATTTCCTTAACCAATTGATAATTCTAATAAAAATGCGTTTTCTCTTTCTGGTAGGGCCTCGTTTATTAAACATGATTCAGACAAACTTCGACTTAAAGAGGTTAATATAAATTACAATCCACATGCATTTATCGCTTTGGGAAATGACCGTCGTTTCTTCTGAGATTTATGTGAAACGTATAAATACGGTCTGTGGGCAGAATGCAAAGTTGTTAAATGTTAAAGCAGATGGCTCATATAGTTACCACTGTTTTTGAAAGGTTTTAATTTCTGTGGACTTATACTGTTGTCATTATTGTACGTGTGTAAGGGTGAAAGAGCTGTGACTACTTTTGAACACACATACACAAAGATGTATTTACAGTAACAACATTGGAACAGTGCCATAATGGTTCTCAGATGGTGGAGAGAAGAAGATTAGTAATTGGGTGTTTGATCGAAACTAGCATATTATTGTTGATTTTGTTATTTTGTAAACACTTCTCTGGAGTTGTAAAAGATGGGCAATGCATTTTTCACTTTGTCAGTATCTTATAATCGTTATTCTCCCCTTTTCCAATTTCTAATTATATATTACCAGTTTTATTCACCGATTTACAATTAATTCTGTACAGGTGTTTTTTTTTTAGAAATTTCTTAATTTCTCAGCATCAGAACAGTTTATTATTCTTATGTCTTCCTTAATATCAACCCGTCCACTAGTTAAAAACTGTTCCCTCCATTTTGTCGTTCCCGAATATTTCGTATAAAATTAGTGGTAAATGGTAAGATTGCACTCCTTATAGAGGTAATAACAACGCATTTGAATTGGGGGGGGGGGGGACTTTGTTTGACTTCATGGTTTGGTTGAAGTAAATGGATGCTAGCTCATTTAAAGAGGCACATGTGAGTCATCCAGACGTGCGCACGTGATGTTTCACAGACGGAATTCATAGTTACGTTACTGCAGTAGGTTTTGGAAACCAATTAGTGCATTATTACTCTTTTAAGTAGCATTAGAATTGATTTTAAACATTGCGTATACAGTTGTTACATAGACGTTTGACATCTCCACTGCACTCTTTTACAGTACTAGAGCAGAGCGCTCCTTTCGGAGCTCATGGGTGGGGGGGAGGGGGGGGGGTTGGTCAAGTTTTGTAAAACGCAACCAATCTTGTGTAAGAAACTAAACTAACCCCCGAGAATTGAGGGTTAAAACAATTGATCAACTCCCCATTCTGGGGGGGTTGGTTGCGTTTTGAAATCTTGAGTAAGACACTAAACTAACCCCCTTCGGGGGGTTAATTTAGTGTCTTATTCGAGTGTTTTAACCCTTGAATGAGCAGTATGACTTGGATGAATATTATTATTAGTATCAGATTACCATTTTGGTGTTCGTAACGTTTTTCACTTTTCTTCATTTCGTAAATAATCTAATGTCGCTGTTAAGAGGCGATGTGTTGCTTGTAGAGCAGTGATAATGCGACTGGCTTGGTACTAAGCGTTATTTGTTTACTTGGCATTGTTGTGTTGTACTCAGCATTGTTGTGTTCCACAACAATGCTGAGTAAACAAATATAAGGTGGCATTGTTGATGACGTCATTTTTTGACGACAACGACTAATCACAAATTCTTATAGTAAAAAGATCATAATCATAATATATCGAATGAGTATGACTTTACCTTGTTGGAGTTTGTACTTCAAATACTTGATAACGTCTTCTTTCACTTTCCTGATGTTTTAGGACAACTGTTAGTCAATTCTTAAGAATGCGACGTGCTGTTTCTGGAGCAGTGATAATGCGACTGACTTGATATTCTTTGATTTCTTTTGTTGTGAAGCGTTATTTGTTTACTCGGCATTGTTGTGTCAACTTCAACAATGCCGTGTAAACAAATATCTGTTGGCATTGTTGATGACGTCATTTTTTGACGACAAATTGGTTGAAGACAACGACTAATCACAAATTTTTATAGTAAAAATATAAATATATAAGAATATAAGATTTTTATAGTAAGACGATTCACAATTTTGCCTTCTTCTTTGTTGTGGTAAGCTTGGGACATCGGACTCTTCCAGCAGAGACAGATAGATGTGAAAATATAAAATCTTCCTGAATGTATTAAAAAAATCTTGAGTGACTTTGAGTGTCCACCGATAGGAAAAATCCAATTGGTCTACATCCTTCGTATAGGCACTTGCTTTGCATGTGATGCATTTCCATTGTACAGAGCTCATTGACAATAACATGGCAGATGATAAGAAGTACAGCGTGTGTCATAATGCGTACTATAGTCTGTCTGTTACCTACTTTTCGCAGGGCAGGCCGCTCTACTGGCGCGTAAGTAAATCCGCTTGTAATAACATGGCACACGTCCATTCTGAATACGTATTTTAGGATGTAAAGGCTTTAAGATCCGATTTAAATGCACACAACGCGAGTTTGTTTAAAGCATGGCCTTCCGCAGATAATTCTAGTATTTTTATTCGTAGCATGATGATCGTGAACAATAGAGAAAGACATGGGAAATAAATATTGAAAATATCGAAAAAGTGCCTGTTGAAAGCATCCGAAGGAGAGATCTTGACGCTAAATTAAGTATTTAGCCCATAAAATTTGTTAAAAGGGCTTGTACATTCAAAATTCTTCCTTCACAGTTAGTTACGCCACGCTTCCGCGGCAACTTCTCTGACATATATGTCGTGCCTATAGTATAACTATTTTATGCAGGCGAATTGTGGACGTATCCATCAGTGTATAAACACACCGCGCAGCGAAAGCTGTAAAGGCCTTTGAGTAATGTATGCTGATTCCTTCTGATCATTTGTCTAGTCATGTGGATCCTACTGCAGAAACTTCAGATGCAGAACGTTCGCTATTTTTGTTCTTTTGAAACTGAAAAGCGCCTTCAACTTCTATTCTGTCCCTTTATAAAAGTGAATATTACTTGTGCACAAGGCGGTAGTCGTATTAAAAATCCCACAACTCTTGCAGTTTATCAAGTGTCTTACGTCGATTGAAAGAGGAACGTAGGATGATAGATATCACCTTGTTGCATATTTGTAACCGAAATTGGAACAGTCATAAAAAACAAAGTGTGATGTTTCGTCACACATTCACTGCTTACGAGTCTCTTGTTTAAAGCTGCTGATATTAAAACGTCATCATTTTTGATCAATTGTCTTACGGTGTTTCATGGAATTTAGTGTTGTGTTCAAGAATCTTTAGCTTGCGAAATACGTTTGTACGTGAAGATTATTACTGTAGAAGCGACGTGGTGTCAGGTAGTCAGTCAGAGTGTTGCGAAAGTGATGGATGGTACGTATATAAAGTGAACGTATAATCGGGCGTGTATGCCTGCTCACATATTTCATGGTACAATGAAACTTCTACGGATTTCTGTCAAATTTTGTGGGTTTTGTGGGATTTACATAAAATGTTTGTGAGGCAATTTAATGTTGTTTCATATCGGTCCTATATAAAGGAGGTTAAGATTCTGATGGACGGGGCACGTAGCAGCATGGGAAAGATGGGATATACATAAAGAATTTTAGTTGGAAAATCCATAGAGAAAAGACCACTTGGGAGACCTAGGTTTAGATGGCAGGGCAGTATTAAAATTAATCTTGAAGTAGGGTGTCATGGTTCGGGCTGGACTTATCTGGCTCAGGGTAAGGGTCAGTGGTGGGATTTTATGAACACTGTAATGAATCTTCGTGTTGTATAAAGGGGGGAAATATCTTGAATAGCTTCTCATAAAAGACTCAACTCCGTGGAGTGCAGTATTTTCTGGGAGGGCCTGGATTCTGTAAGTGCTTGTGGTTGACCAGTGTCAGCTAATTGAACGTGAATGCTCTTAATAAGCCGAACCTTGTCTTCTCTTAGTGGATCCCATGAGATACCCGCAAGATGTAGGGAATTTAAGCTCAGTATCCGAGATTAGGTCATGTGCCGACTAGGCCAGTCAAGGACCTTCCTTCTCTCTCCGTTCTCTCTGTAGTTTCCAGCAACGATGAAAGGGCAGGCACGTGACGATGTGACCTCATTTTTTAGACGGAAGGTGGAGAATGCTGCTGTAGGGTCGGTCTTTCTTCTCTGAATTGTTATATGACCAGGAGAGACAGCTTGACGCCTTCGTCATCGAGTAAAGTAAATCCTGTCACGTCTCTAGGAAGGGCGTGATCAAGATGGCTGACTGGCCAACACCTCACTTCTGAGCGAAACTCTGCGGTGAACTGTACCACCGTGATACGCTTTCAGGAATAATGTTAACTGTTTTTTTGTAGATGATAACTGTTGTTTCAGATCGACGTTTCCAGGGTAAAGGAGTATAAATTCTAAAAATTCAGGAAACGGAAAAATAATTTTCGGGAAGTTGTTACAATTCTAGTTTCGTTGGGAACACAACCGTGGAGATTCGTGCTGTAGGAGTCTTGATTTTTTAATAATAATGTCCGGTCGAAGTGTGCCATGTTAGATGCACGAACATTTTGAAAGATGTTTGACTCATCCTGCAGAAATACAAATTTTATCCTGTCTGAATTATTAAGTGATAATGAGTACACTGTTTTGTATACGCACATTGTTATCATGATGTACCAAATATTATCTCCTGTTTCGTCGACGTAACCTCCATCACGGGAATAAAACATTAGCTAAATCTGATGAAATGGTGGGGACTGTACCAAGTAGTTTCGCCTGTGTGTTGGTCAGCAGTAATATGTTCGTATGAAACGTATTACATGCAACCAGTTTCCTATATCATCAACATTTATCGACTGTTCCTTCTGTCCATCCTTCCTTTGTTTTCGTTTCTTCTTTCTTTCTAACCATTCAACCAACCAGTAATTTAATTAATTAAGTACATGGTACAGGATCATCTTTCGGCAGTGGATTATTTAGTGTATATGGAAATGTTTCCTTGTGTGTGTGTGTGTGTGTTGATCCCGAAAGTTCGTCACCATTATTACACATGCAGTAAATTTCTTTAAAATTCCCATGTAATTTCCACAGCAGTGTTAATAACATGCCACAAACGCGCAGAACACGAATCTGTGTGAAAGACAACGTAGGCTTACTGCCGATATCTATTCTGGCCCAACTTAAACAGTTTTAACGTCGTCTAAGTGCCGATATATTCGCAGAATGAAACATCGTCTGCCTTCGCTTAGCTGCGTCTATTTTTGAGACCGGGTAGTGTTCCCGATGTGCATGCGTCATCAAAGTTTATCTTTCATGCAAGACGCACAATTTCTGCGGTAACGGTTTTGGAACTGTTGTTGGTTTTTTTTACTGGAGCAGGGTGAAGGCCTTTATGTAAATACGTATGAATATTTCTGTGCAAAATGTCCTGTTTTGACTCAGAAATCAGACCAGTTAAAAATAAGCTAGATTAAGCTTCTGGAGTACAAAGACCCTTCGATCCATTGCGTATAGGCGGAAGTGGTATACCTTATAAAGGTTCTGAAATGTTATCCTTGCTTAACGGATGATAGGCACTGTGTCACAATCGGTTGTAATAGATTGGCGTTCCTAAAGATTCTAAACACGTTTGCGCACTTCTAGAAGGAGGACTTTGCCGAACTGGCCTAGTTTTGGACGGATACGTAGTTGCAGTAACTACAATGGGATGTAACGTGTAAATGTTTTCCGTGGACTTTACTGTCTACAGTAACTCAAATTGAAACTAATTACGGTTTGAAGATTTCTGTCTTCTGGGTTGTTCCGCCGTGTAGTCTGGTAGATGTTTACAAACGTTTCAAAGGTCATACTGCCTCCGTCATCAGGGCGATTCACCGACGCTTAACACCGCCCCTTTCTCCGTGTTAGTGATTATACAGTATACATCTATGTCTGTGTTGTACCTCCGTGCTGTGACAGCCGGGAGATAATATTCAAGTTAAAAAGTGTGTTTGCATAATATATATTGTTACTCAATGTGTGCAGAAAACAATGATAATCTCACGTTTATGTGAATTAACTCAATTTAAATTTAATTCCAGTTCAGATTTTTAAGAGCTTGGTTAATAAGTCTGTGAGACTGAGGTACAGCATTGTGTATGTATTTGGCACTATTTTTCTATATTACTTTTACGCGTTAGACTTGATTGTCTTTTTCAGAAAACATGCCTCCACCATTCTTTCGTGTTTATTAACAGAATGAATGGAGTCATTTATATATTTCTTAAAGAAGGAAACCGGTTCGATTCCCGTCTAATATTGTTCTGCAGTACATAAGCTCCTGTATCTTGTTGAAAAACGGTGGATGGACGTGAATACAAGGAAACGAAATCGAATGGCGAAAAGTGCTGTAAGATGATGTTTATGGAAGCGCAGGGGCCATGTCGTTCTATACCCAAATATTTAGTCTCTGTTTTACGGAATGTTTTATGAGTAGGGACATAAACGTTTACCAGATTTGTTTTCAAGAGCTCCACACTAGCAAACGTTAAAGTATCAGGCTGTAGGAATGTGTTTAAGAAGCTGATATGTACAAGACGTTCCAGAAATGTGTATACATTCACTGAATGAAATCAAACCCTTACATAGGTAAACATTGGCTTTTGGTGAATTAGCGAATCCAGTGTAGGTTTTCAAAATGAACACCGTTAGTTTCGTGGCAGACTTGATAGCGGTGAGATATTGACTGACAAGCGGCCACCGTATTACGATGTATACATCTTTCTGGGGTACTCTGTATTTGGACAAGGTCCATGACACTGACCATTATTTAATGTTTGAATTTCTTTATTGAAACCTACGAAGTATTGATAATAAATTGTCGTGTTTGTACCTGTCCTAGGGATGTGGCAAGTGAAATCATAGTTGCTTCATTACTTATTGTTCCTGAAAGGCACGGAATGTTATCAGACTACGCACTTGTTTTAGGTCGTGTGATTTTTCAAGAAATATTACGAAATGGGCCTCTATAAAGACCCTTAATAGGCGGATTCTGTGCAAATTTTTATCGATAACTATTAAGCTGATGTCTGTGTTACTTTAGAACTATTCCGAAGTGGAAGAATAAGGTTCATTTCTTGGAAGTTGAGGAGCAAGAAGTAACGTAATGTATCACGCGAAGTGTCGCACTCGAAGAAAATCTTTGTGTTGCTGGCTGGCCTGTGTGTGGTGCTTATACTTTTGTTTCAGTGACAGTGTGTAGAGCGCGTTATTGGATTTCGTGTCTTTCAGTCCATCGGCAGTTAACGATCGTCATTCTTGCAGCATATTGAGTGCGCTATTAAAAGAAGATGCGTTAATTCTTCTGGTTCACATCTATCAGTCGGGAGTATAACACATTCACTGGGCTTCGTGAAACTGAGGCTTGTAGTTTATGTATTCATATAATAGAAGCACGTTTGGGATAAAATTTGTAAGAATTTGTTACTTTCTTAGGACTTTCTCTGCTACGGTTTGAAGGTTTAATGTAATTCCTGGCTCTCGTTAGTAATTCTTTGTCGAGGGAATCTCGAGGACTTACTCAAGGCAGGGCAGTAAGTAGTATGGCAGGCACGTCCATACTCCAGGCAAAATTTTAAACCGCTGTCAGAATTTTGTAATGATCCATGACCAAAATCGTCAATTTTAGAGCCGGCAATATGTCTATATTTACCGTGTTTTTTATATTTTTCTTTTGCGAGAAGGAAATTGGTTTGTGACTCATCATTTACTAATTGTAATGTAATGTAAGTGACTAAGCGATAAAATGGATGTTGTGCTAAGGAGATTTTTCATGAATTGCGTACAGTGTGCGTAATGGAATCCTAATTCGGTGTGCTGCAGGCAGTTGCGGCTCTGTAATTGCTGTAGCTTCCTTCTCGATGAAAAGTTTCACCCATCAGTAACGAGTGCGGATTGCTCTATGACGACGACTTGGTTTCAGCAGCTCTGGAAGCTACAGATTTTAGGACCTCGGCCTTCCACGTTGGGCGTTGGCTGAACGATAACAATAACAAGTAGTTGTTACCGGTACCTTCGGCTCCTCTCACACGATGAACATTTCTGGGAGGGCGTTAAACCGACTAGACTCGAGTTGATATGAGATGACGTGTCTTCCCCACACTTCTATCTTCTCATTATGCAGTATAATGTAGGAGGGTGGATTGTGTTGAATGGTAGAGTGTGAACATTGATGATGTTTAAATCGATTGTCTCCCACTTTTCCGAATCGCATTAGCAT
The DNA here is from genome assembly GCF_977971745.1 of Zootermopsis nevadensis. Classification (NCBI taxonomy): domain Eukaryota; kingdom Metazoa; phylum Arthropoda; class Insecta; order Blattodea; family Termopsidae; genus Zootermopsis; species Zootermopsis nevadensis. The sequence continues at coordinate 1,220,514 of NW_028259159.1, forward strand.
CATCTATATCTTACACAGCGCAATAACCCAGAAGACGGATATCTTCATACTCACCGCTGTGAGAACCTCAAGTCTTACATCTATATCTTCCTTTGTAGCAGCTTGGGGGAAGGCTGTGGTGTGTCCATTATGACCATTACCCTGTACTGTACGTGGTTGAAGAAAGATGCTAATATACCAACGAGTCTGTGGAAATGGAGTCACAGCTGAATAGCTGTTTTGTCATTGCAGAGGAAATTTTGTATTAAATGACTCGTTCAGAGGCCTTGAAAAGCGGCAGGACAACCACTGATATTGCTTGTCTCAAGCTAGAAGCCGGTTGTTAGGAATTTTAACTGCTTTAAAGTCTCGGCCTTAGGAATACCGGATGGATATTTACGAAACCGGCGTCAGTTGTCAGCGATTGAAAACCGAAGACTTTACTCTATTTTACAACTTGGAACGTTCGTGGTATGTGGACACTGTAAACGATGGTATGACGCCGTACCAGACCACTAGGACTAAGACGTGAAGACATGATTATGTCTCCGTCGTACTCTGCCTCCCCTGGTGAACGTTTAGCTTGTCTTATAAGCACCACCACTATTTGAAATGGTTCGTAATGTCACTTTCTTATTCTGTTCGCTTTAGTCAAATCTGATTTGAGTGTGCTTAACACGAAGCAAATAAATTTGTGGGCGGAGTGTGCAAAGCGACATTATAGGAGAATTGTATTATAGAATTTGTTATAGTATAATTTCACACGAATTACTTCTCATTTCAAATGTTTCTTTATCTTGTTCTTGGTGAGTGAAACGCGGAGCTGTAGGACACGGATTCTGGGCATACTGTGTTAACCCTGTGGAGGCTGTTCATATATTTTCATTAAGTACTGACCGGTTTACAAGATTTCTATTTATATGAGAGCTCTGCCAACAAACAACTTTCCTGCACATTTCGCGTGGACAGGCCACTGTATTGTAACGATTGATTGTGCTTTTATCTCTCAGTAATCATTTTGGTGAGACAGTCAATATAAACACAAAAAGATTTCATTAAGCATTTTCCGTTCGACAGAGAGGGAGATCGTTAGGGAAAATGAAGGAGTTCTGCGCCGTAGATCGGTGAACTTCAACGTGAAAATTGCTTGGTTGACATTATACTGTGTTGTAACCGTCATGATGCATACAAAATGCCACCTCGATACTTGATTATATTTTAGGACCATTAAACATTTGAAAAGATGAATGCTTTATTCACACACGGGGTATTTTGTGCTGGAAAGGTCAGATCTGTTGTGAAGTGACTGTTGAATGGTCCCGCAGAAACCTTAACGTATTATCTTGAAAACAGATGTTTTTCATTAAAATGTGGAATTGTGATGTTGCGATACATTACCGGGAAACGAACGTGGCGGCCAAATGGTTAGCATCCAGTTTAGTTTAGTTTTCGGCAGGTCCTGGGTTTAGATTTTGGCTCGGAGACTGACGATCCCAACTGTAGGTTTTCGTAGATTTCTTCAGTCTCTCCAATCGAATGCCGGTAGTATTGTAATGTACGCCACGGCCGTTTCCTTCCGTATCCTTTGTAATACATTGTCAACAAGTCATTCGATAATGTGTAGTCTGAGTTACTAACAGCGTCGTTGACTAAACAGCAAATAAACAAGCGTAAATGGGAGGAATTCTTCGTATATTACGATGATTTAGACTCTAAATCATCGTAATATACGAAGAATTCCAATTTTCACAAACTCTAAATTTTAGAGTTTGTGAAAATTGGAAAGAAAGAAGCCATGATCATGTACATTTATTAATCTGTGCATTGTCCTGATGAAGTTTGCAGAAAATTCAGACCTGAACGACTAAAACAGGTTACATTCATATTCGGTATTAAACCGCCTCGTTTGTGTAATCCTGTTTAGTTCGTAACATTTTTCCGGTGGAATTGAACCAGGTCTTCCGAAAAGCGCGCGTCACACACTCGTTAGGGTCTGCTCCAATTATGTTGCTTGCATGGAGTAGCTAATGTTTATCGAACACCAGTTGCTGTCTTACGTTCCTCTGATCGAATCTCAAGGCCGTCCACTTTAATACAGTGGAAACAGTTTGTCTCAACCACTTTTTATTTATATGTGGTGGAGTTCACGATTTTAATAATATTGATTCTGATAATTGTAGGTGTTAAATACAGATAGGGGCTTACGGCTAATCGATGATTTAACCATAATTTCTAAGACAGGGTGCCGGCAAATTAAGATATTTTTGATGATTTTGAGGTTATTGTTTGACGGTGTCGGGTTATTTAATTCTGCTGCTTATTTAAGACGGGTTTTAATGTTCTACATTTTTATTCTGCAGGTGCTTGGTTGGATTGAGAGTGCTTGTGATTTTCTTGACTCTTCTGGGCTGATTATTAATTAGGCCACGACCACGTGCTTTCAAAAGTTAACCTACCGTTAAGGTTTGTCTTCCAGTCTCATTCAACGGAATGTGTCGTTGAAAAATGGTAAAATGGTCGTTAATTTGTTCAAGAGTCAACGTTTTATTAAGATTTGAAGTATTGAGTAGGGACATGTCGCATCTGTTTCCAACGTTTTGTACTGTAAAATAAAATATTCCCCAAAGAAGTTGTTAAAGCGACATGATTCGTTCAAGGTCTGCTGTGTACACTTTTAAATAAGCTAATCGGGGAAGTAAAACAAACTGATATGGAAGCGTCGGTGGTTTATTTCACGCTAACCACAGCCATGCTTCTTGCATTTTTAGATATAAACCAGATGTAGCTAAGTAGCCTATGAAATGCTGTGTATAAAGAGCTTACGACCCCGTTAGTTCGATAATTCTTTCAACTAGTTTTATGCAGTATTGTTGATTTCTAGTATTTGCAAATTGTGCTTAGACTTTTCTTTACAATTTGTTAATTTTCTTTTAACATCGTATCTAGTTTTTGTTGTTAAGCATTCCAGAGGATAAAGGCAGAGCGTGTAATATGTTTGAATTAGAATGTGAAGACACCTACTCTGACTAAGAGCTTCAGTCGTAAACTTTTGATTTGTCTAGGATTTAGTTATAGCATGCGAACTTACGGAGTCTTGGTAGATCAGGCAGAAAGTAACTGACTTTGAACCTGACGGCTGTGGTTCAAGTATCTGCGGGTACGTTGGAATTGTTTTCATTACAGTTACCCAAATGGTTCTGGAATCCACCCAATCTCCTGTCCAGCATGTTACCAAGGACTCTTTCTTGTGGTGAAAATTTGGCCAGAGCGTGAACCAATTCCTCCTCTTCGTGTGAATAATGCACGCATATTACCAGTATACCATTTATGACGTGGCCTAAGGATAACTTTAACTGGAAATTACATGTAAACATTTTCGAATCGAATCATAATCTGCTGAGTACACATTTTCCCTGTGCAATTTTACATCACGGCCAAATATTTTATATCACATTTTAATGACAGATGCTCGTAAAACTTGATATTACTTTATATTTCCAATATTGATATATCCTTTTTATTGTAGAACTGCATTGTTTAACTCTTTGAATTACGAACTAAATTTAAATTATATATAACAAGTTTCTACCTGAGAGAAAACTACGCCTCTGCATTACAAAGGTCTGTCGGTTAATGCTGTTTAGGAAAATAATCGCGAGTGCTTTTGAGAATCATGAAGCCTGTAGGTTCGATCGTCATTGGGCAAAATGCCGAGTTATTCAGTCTTAAAGTAGATGCTGCGTATAAGTTATCACTGTACTGTAAAAATTTAACGCAGTATGCTATTTTCTGGAAATTGAAATTGAGAATTCTGTTACTTCAGATGGCGGCCGTTGCAGAATTACGAACGTAATTGTCTCATTCTTGTGTTTTTTGATTTGGTCGAATTAGCCTCGCATAGGCATAGGCACGATACGACGCACAAATGTAGTGATTGTTTTATGGAACCGTCAGTTCGCGCCGGCCCATCAGTGTCGCGGGGGCGGAGTTCTTTTCTCATCTGCTGCTGGCCTAGCTTGCTGCATGCAGTAAAGTCGTCCATAGTGTGCTGGCTGCCCCGGACAGGGCTCGGTGGGTCGTGTGTCACAACTGTTCGTTTTCTAGTGGTCGTGGTGTGAGATTTGTTATTAAATACGATTGTACTCTCATATTCAGAGGTGTGTATGTGTGTGTGTTAGTACTGTGGTGTGCGCTTTCTGAGTAAAATGTTTGTTTTCCTGCCTACGTAATTACCTACTTTTGACGCCAGTCTAAATATTATAATCTTCTTAGATTGTTGTTGTGATACGTATTAATATGATGTTCATAGCTATTTTATGGCAGTCGGTAGCAGCTTGCATCTGTAGTGAGTGCGTTTTCAAGGAAACATAGAAGTATCTTATGAATAATTGAATTTGTGTTTTATTCTCTTCAAATTTACCTTTTGTTACGAAGTGCCTGAAGCATGTATGTCGGATTCAGACAAACTTTCTTACGACGTTACATACTTGTATGTTGCTGTAATTTTGGTTGTTTCGCCTATGTTGTTTTGTCGCCTAAAGTTGAATATTTGTTGTTCGTTGGAGTAATGTTATGTGAAGTAGATTAGATTTTGGGTGAATTTGTTTTTCGGCTTTCGTCTTAGACGTCCGCATATGTTTTTCATACATGGGCGTGTTTTTACTGACCCATTAGCGCTCCTGTATTTCGGTAGTACGTCGAATCGCTGAAACAGTTACAGCTATAAAGGCCACGTAATATTTTATCGCGTTAAGTATTTTACGTCACTCTGGTGGAATTAGCCATTTATTACACCTGCAAAATGTGTAAAACTAGGTCAGTAGTGCGGACATTTCGCACTTCCTGTACACTTTTTTATTTCATGTTATAAATTGTCGTACTGTTGGCCAAAGGGGCAACGAGTTGGTTATTAATAGCACATATTCATTCACTAACAGTACTTCTTAAATGCGTGGCGCTTTATGTCTGTAACATCACGGTTTACATGAAAATCAGGTATTTCTCAATACACGGGGTTCTGAATGCAGTAAAAAGGCCTACTGCTTGACAAACCCATACATGTTACATACATAAATTGGCTGCCTTCATTACAGTGCGATCACCAGCCCACCTTCTAACGATGCACACTTAATGCTTGTGTTATAATCACTGTGCGTAATTTCGGTATATCGGAGTAAGAAGTTATAACAAGTGCATTCATTTAAATGTGCGGCAAACCCTCTGGAGCTGGTGTTAACCCTTTTTCGCTGGCGTACCACTAATTCTAATTTAACACATTAAATTTACCACTAACCAAATGCGTTCAGGGAAACCTATTTATGTTAATATTATCCTTTGATTTTCTTACTTAGTTCGTGTACCACTCAACATTGGCTCATGTACCACCAGTGGTACGCTTACCATAGGTTGAGAAATGCTGCTCTAGAGCCCTGTGGGATAGTTCTGTGTGTACTAGCTGCTTTAATAATAAATAGTTTTTCATTTTGCGACTCATCAGCCAGATGATGGAGACAATAAACTGTTCTGAAACGTCGGTCAGTATGAACCGGACTACACAGCGCAAACATACCAGAAGATAACCATCTTCATCGGTGCACATTAGTCTCTCTCCCTGTACGCCCACCTACACCTTCCTGTGGTTCTCCCATCCTCTGCTGTTGCTGATTGTTTCTACTGTGCTAACAGTGTGTTCCCACCACCACCACCACCCCAACTTCATTGTTGTCATCTTCAAGTTTTATTGAGGAAAAATATTCCTCCTGCCTTCAGCGAAACACTGTCCCTGTTGGCATGTTTTGTTTCAAGAACAACTAGTCGCATGAAATGCCTTGCCTTATTTGAGGACCTGAAGTATTGCTACTTCCCTGAATTAGAGTTTGGTACCCGAATAAGAGTCATAGTTTACTTTTCGCCATGTTTATCTCAAGGATAGTTTGCTGTTTGGTTAGACCGTGCCTTTTGCTTCGTAAAGATAACATTCATTGCGAATGGTAGAAGCTCTCAGCTTTATATATGTGAAATAAAATTATTGCTGAAATTTCCATACCCAATAAGGTAACGAACGTGACTTTCTATGATGAATTGTGTTGCTGCAAGATTGTACACGAGGAAGACCGTGCCGAGACCTACTCGGTCACATGTCGTTATTTGAATTCCGTCTTCAGAGGTGTCCTCGTGCTGTGTTCATGCTCTGGTGGTAGCATGTTGGTACTCGGAAATATTTGAAGCTGTGCACTTGGTTTCTAACTTCCCTTCTCTTGTGAAGACACATGAGTATGATGAACAGTGTAATTTATAGATCTTCCTAATTGAAATATAAATGGGTATCCTATCCTTTGGGCTTTCTTTAGATAATTTGCCAGAAGAAGTAGTTTCAGATTCAAATCAATACAGACTTTTTTTATGATTGATGTACATTACGTTTCTTCGGTATTCTGCTTGCAAATGTTTGAAGTAGATAAAATCCCCTTCGTGTGGGTGGTGTGTGTAACATGGTGTTTGTCTCTGATGTAATTTGTTAACTAGTGCTTATTTGTGCTAAATTTTTAGATGTTCGTATATTCTTACCAGATAATATAAATAGCGAGTAGTTCTGTGCCAAGTGGTATGAAAGTGGGTTTGGGTAGTTTGTCTAGTTTGTATGTGTACTCAAGAACTCTTAGAAAATACAAAATGTCTCTGCGTTATTTTACAGAAGACTGGTGGTTCTGTTTTATGTGAATGGATTTTTACATTTTATCTTTGGGTTCTTAAATATTTATTTGTCAGGACTTGTAATTCAGACTATCGTCAAGAGACTGAACCATTACATTTCGTGTTATTAACAACATTTCAACTACATTAATTGAACTTATTGTTGGTTATTTTGTTTTACATTAAATTGATCCTACATCTTGTGTCATGAACTTGTGAGAGGTAGGACAATACTTTGTCTTTATATGTGCTTAAACACAGTACAAATTTACGTGCTAAGCAAAATTTTATTTGAAAAAAAGATCAAGATGTTTCTTTGAATCATGATGCTGCTGAAATCAACACGGTAATTATGTAATCGGTTTATTATAATCGTTAAACTCATGATTAGGTATATCGAAGTAAAACAAACACCTCTCATGTTTTGATCATTGTCTCTTCCAAACATTTTTAAGCGATACCTACCCTCATGTGCATGCACCTCATACAGCATAGTTTGTAGTCAGTTATTTAATTAATTGGAAGATCGTTGGAAGTGATCCTGTCGTCTCTTAGCGGATTTTGTTAGTCGAAGCCAGTGCCAATATAGCAACGATAAATATACCGTCATTTCTTCCTTTTCAATCCATTCAGTTTATATTGTACTGATTAAGACAACTGTTTTACGATTGTTATCGATTCGTGTGTAATTAACCTATGCGTATTGTCACTCTTATAGTTCATTAATGCGCGTTGATCTTAATACTCCATGATGGACACTGAAGGAGGTGGACACTTTCTTCCGGATTCTACAAATTTTCTGAGTTGCGAGACTCCAAAGACAGTATAAGCAACATATAAGAGCCTACATAATCTAAGTTGAGGAAATTTGTGAACGCTTTCCACGCTGATATGTTCAATAGAAATACATTTCCTTTTATGTGTTAAGGATACGTATAAATTCGCTCCACTATTAGATGCTGCAAATTGTTTAAAATACTAAGAGGTGGCAGGGAAGGCCGCATTTAACGTTTTAATACGGCACATCAAAGGGGAGAAGTACCTGATTTAAAAGGACTTGTCTCTTTCATATCTGGATTCTTGACAGCAACCGTCTGATTGCTAGTCGAAACAAGTTATAAATTTTGTAGTAAAAGTCCGGCCCATCGTTGGTACTTTGCTTCTGAATCGATACTTGGCCATTTTCTTGTAGTAGGTATAAGCACTGATCGACAGCAATGACACAGCCCTCAGTGTCGAATGAGGGATGGATAGAAAATTTTGAGGAATAGAGGTGGAGGCGGTCGTGACCAATTGTAAGACTTTTTAACCCGCGGTATTAAAGATTACTGAAGCTGAATGCCAGGTCATAATTTTGTACACCCCTGATAGTCTTGACTTGGCCTTGACTCGATGTATCCTTCATGCCGAAGTGGCGCAACCAGCCATGACTACGAAATCATGGCAAACGCGTGAAAACATGTTAATGACATGAAAGAAATGTTTTGTCCAAACATTTTCTTGCATTGAATATCTTAATGGCTTAAAGATTCGGTGCCTGTTTCGATTACATTTTTGTTTGTCAGTCAGCACAGAGATTTAATGTATTCATTATTTGTCGCAATAACGTTGGAATTATTAGCTTGTAATTGAAATATACTAACGGAGTGTCGTAACGCCCATTAGGAACGATTGTCATTGATAAACAAGAAGAGACCTTACCTATTCTAAAAGTAGGCCTGTAAGAAAATAAGCAATTTACTTAATTAGTTGCTGTTTTTCGTTTCGAATTATGGAACAGCTTTGTAAATGTAACTTGTTCCACTTATTGCCCGCAGTTCTGACAAGCTTTCGTGGTTTTCCTAATTTAGTATAGGCAGAGGATAGTATAGTGACTTAAAATATGCCTCGACCACTTCCATGTCTTTATTCTGCGACGTGCAACCTGTTTTGTTGCGAAAGGGTCATCAAATAAACCCAAGAAACAGTCATCGTAAGCGTTCGGTGTAAGACCCTTTTTAGGTTGGGAACATTTTGATTTGGAGTGTACTGTGTGCTTGACAGTTTAAAAGTTACAGTGTGAAGGACTGTTGCTTCGTATTGTGTAATTATTAGCATAGATGCTAATGTTATTCTCAGTGGTAATATGTAAATTGTTTTCAGTAACTCCTTTTTTGTTTTGTTTGTGAGAGCTTGGCGAAAGACTGTATGAGCCTTCGTGATGGTTATTTACTTGCAGATATGTGCTTATCTCGTGCTGGGGCACCCAGTGTATACGAAGTTGCTGTATGCGTATATATGAAGACGCACACACCGGAGGAAGTAACCTAACATGACCCAGTTTTTTCGTACAGGAAGAAGAAAATATGAACAAGACAAAATGAAGAGGGTTACAGGGGCATGAATATCTGCCTTTGAAAAAGAGGAAGGCACCGTATCAGTTGGCCCTCCAACTGTTTCTATGCTCATACCGCTCTACGGCTTCAGTAATTGATTTATTCGGTTGTACGGACATTGTCTCTGTGGCTTTGATCGTAGCTTCCAGTAAAGTAGTGATACATCTTCTGTAAATTACATTAAACTTATTAAGAAATGACTTTGTCCTGTGGAAATGAAGAGAAGATACATATGTGAAGATCATTATGAAATTAGAAGTTACGTTTAAAATATGCTTGTTATTATTCAGTACAGAACTTTTATGGACGACATGAATATGTGTGTGTGTGTGTGTGTGTGTGTGTGTGTGTCCTGTAAACTTTTCAGACGTCGAGTTCACTTACATAATTTATGCATTGAACGTCTTTAAGTAGGACTAGTACCAGGTCTTCTGTGGATGTGCAGGAATTGTGTGTATTGTCTTCCATATATTATTATTTCCCTTTAAATCACAGATGTTATTAATAATGATAATAGTGATTTAATTAAACTTCTTATTACAGTCATCAAAGACAGTACACTTTGCTAAATTGTGCTTGTATTACAAGAGGGTGGCCATATTACGCGGAACTTTTATGTTCTTTTCAAAATGTGTTGATACTGCTACTTTGAGGTATAGAACTTTGATCATCCACGCATTTATAGCCAAAGGTATACACACATGGCATTATGCTTGGTATCGAATATTAATCGTACAATACCAGTAGCACGCGTTCTTTGTTCCGTAAGTTAAATACACGAACGAAGCAAAAAATAAAGCTCGCGTTTAATAAACACGTTTCAATAAAGATTTCTAAGAAAATGAAGGAAGAAATACAACACTTCTCATTCCACGCAGTTGTAACGCTTAATCAGAGCCTCCAACATCGTGGGTGCTATTCTGTAAAATCACGCTGTGTTACAGATACAGGGAACAAATTAAAGGATGCTTATATTGTCTGCAGTGTTCACATTTGCGTGAACTCCGCTAATAAATCTTTGTTAGAATTGTAGGCGTTCTTCTATTGGCTGATGTAGCGAAGTCTCTCTCACGAAACTTTTGCGTCTTCTTGCAAATGTGATGTCTGGAAACAGGCAACCTTCGTAGGATACAGAAGAACGTATCCTGTTTCGGGCAAACCTGATCTCGGAGTCTGTGCTTGAGTAGTTCAATTACAATGGAAACTGTGTGAAGCCAGTGAATGCTGTGTACGTATTTAACATTTTGTTGCACTGGTAGACACAGTATGCATGCATATCCGAAAATACAGTCTTTTGTCTGTTATGTAAACGCTTCAAGTATAAACTGAACTTTAGCTTATGGTCGCCAGCACTTTTTTTATTCTGTTAGATATAGACTGTGTTGATCTGAGAAACGTCATTTACTTCCTCTCTGATGCAGGATTACGAAAACAACTTGAAGGGACTGGAGGCCATTTCGATGACATGACAAGGCATGGGGCTGGTGTTTTATGTCAGTTATGTAACCAACTACATCGTCATCTTAACATTCATTTAAGGCTGTCAGATTTTCATGTACTGGTAATATTTAATGTTATACCCAAAATGGCCACATTTGTATTTGGCAATTCCCATTTTGAGATCCGAGTTTATTGTTGAACTCTTTAAATACAGCCATGCAGTAGTGACACACCAGGAAAATGAATCTTCGTTTCGGACTCGGAGGTCTTTAATTTTCTTTTTTAGAATTGAACGCGGGTGAGGGCATTTCTCATATGATGTTACTGAATGGAAGATGAGTCAGAGTGTGAAGGCGAGACATATTCCGAGTGTTTTATTGTGGTTGTCATACACGCAGAACTGCACCGACGCTGTAGAGGTGCTTACTGCCTCCATCATCAGGGCGATGAGGACGGTCGTCTTACTCGTCGCCGTGAGAACCTGAAATCTCACTATCGAAATATTCACCGCCGTGAATCTCCAATGTTGCGGATATTTCGTGGCTAATGAGAATGGTAGAACAGGAGTGAATGCTGAATCATCAGGGAGAAAGAGGTCGTAGTGTAGTTTAGCCTGGAACTCGTTTCGATGGACTGAATGTGACTATCTGGTCACCAAGCGGGATTCATAGCTGGTTTCTCAGAAACCCAAGTCGCTTTGTTAAAGGGGCTATGTTATTTTTAATGACGTGCCTTAATGGCATGCCATATAAAAACCGTTTTGCCACAGTGAAAGACGGCGTATGTATTTTATGTAAGACGGAGATATACACATGAAGGAAGGAAAGAAGGAAGATGTAATTTAAAGTACAGCGGCATCGTAAACGTATTACGTACAGTAACGTTCAGTAATTTAGTTATGTATAGCGTTTTTTACTGATATGATATCGAAGGTCGTGGTGTAGTTGTCACCACCACATCTCCGTGTTCGTGAAGTCCCAGGTTCAAATACTGGCCTGTAGACCTATCCTGGCAGGGTTTCTAGAGACAGCTGAAGAACGTCTGTTCAGATGGTCATATGCCAAGGGGCTCTAGTCGATTGTCATCTGGACCCATTGATAGATACTTGGCAATGTTGCGGCAAAGCATTTTTGAAAATTAAAATTACGTTTATAAGCGTACGTGTGGAATTTCGGATGTTTATCAGTCAAATATTTGAGGATTGATTACAGCAATGCATCTTGACTTCTTTCTGTCACACTGCTTTATGGCTCGCCCGTTGAATTAGAAAATGCATCCGATAGGTTGTTTCAGCGATAAAGTTTGTGGATTTTGTTCGGGATGTAAGCTGTACGCTGCTAAAATTTCGGCCGATGCATCCAATATTATAGTCGATTTTTTTCGCCCATGTATGGTGAGGTGAGAACGTCCTTTGAAGTAGGCCACGCCAGCTTTCTCCTCTTGCTTTCCAGTTCATCGTATTTGCATTTGATTGATATTAGCCTACGTTATTGCTGAACCTTATATACTTAAATGGTAAATGTGGATAGAATGAAAAGTGTAATAAGCACATACATGGCAATTACGTAAGAAACGCCGATGCTATGCGTAATTGGCGTCTGAAATTTTAAATGTGGAACAGTAACGATGCACATTTAGTATTATTTGTATACAAAGCAGCATTGACCTGTTTATGCTGTTGGTACGGAAGTGGTCTGTAAAAGTATTTATATGTCATACAGACCCCTCATTCGTGCTTTTGAAATGACAGCATTGCATAAATGTTTAGTTGTACCCTAACTGATATTTGATGTAGACGTACCATTAAATGTTACATTTCGTGCAGGTCGAGTGTATCGGCCTCTGTACATACATTTTTTTTTTCCCTGTTACTCAGGTCACAGTCCTTGAAACATTTGCGTTTCTTAGCGACCTGGTCAAATGTTATGAATAATTTCGAGTCTTTGAAGTCGTGCACTGTCTGGGCAGATGATTCCTCTTATTGCACGCGCTCTTGGACAATGCTCAGCATAACATTGGTGTTGGTTAAAGATTCATCCATTTGTCACAAGTTTTAGACAGCCCTCTTTTTGTAGGCTTCTTTGTAATTTACTTTTACGTAGGAAACATTGCATAAGAGGTCTTCTTACCGTTTCTGTACTGTCATTTTATGTTTAATTCTTTTACATCACACAAAAGAAATGCGTAGGTCACATGTAGATAATCCTTGTCTTTGATCATTACTTATTTAAATTAATTATGTTTTTGCCGCAGGGAAATATCATACATACATGACACCTTTTCTGACGGTGTATAGACGATTTCGTGTGGAATTTGTTAGGATATAAAAGGTTTTAGTCTAGCGTTTGGAGTATAGATACCATCGTAAATGATTCAGGACTACTGTACGCTTAATATTGAACCTTTAAATCAAGGGCGATGTACGTCCATGTGCGTTGTCACAAAAAGTGTGGTGGTCACGTGAAGTAAATGTTACAGAAATCGATAAGTTATCGATCACCATCGCCTTGAATTACAGTTGGATATAAACAGCATTTGGCATTTAATATAAAGGATGCAAACCAATGAAATCATTGCTGAGACACTTTTTACTGATATTTATTGAGGATATGGCCTTTGGAAAGTAATGCGATTATTTTCTGCGGGTGAACAGATTAACTCAAATGGTAAAGTATGTGACATGTATTAAGGGATACTTGATTCGTATCTCAGCAGCTGCACTTGCTATCCAGAGGTTTTCCCTTATTCGTTGCAACCTAATGACTGGATGCATGAAAGAAATCGTAACCACATCCTTGCCCGGTTGTTTCATAATATCAGTTCATTCGACATTTAAACTTAGCATTACTTGTGTCTCGGGACCTTTTGTAGTAGTGGACAGTGCGAAGTTACTTAGTTGCCGTGACTTTCTCTAATTGAGTACGGAAATGGTGCTTAAGGAACATAAACCAGAGTTGAATGTTGGTGTGATTAGCAGCGGGAGTTGTTCAGCACTGTTTCGTTAGAGAAAGTTACGGTAAATAAAATATCTTTATCTTTCAGGACGTCAATGAATACGTTGAGTATGTAGCACGTAGATTATTGGTGTTGCATTTATGCTTTGCGATCAGAAACTTGTCTGCTAATAAGGGTCACATGTTGTGAAACACGCCTAAACTACGCCGTGTTGTGTTTCATCTCAGTTAGAGAATAAATAAATGCAGAAAGTGTTTTCCAATTTCGAATACACGTTTCGTATTTTCAGAATGCTCAGTTAATTTTGTATTAACGCTTGAGGTAGGTGAAAGATATGCGTACAAGATTTTAGTCGGACCTGGATGCAGGTGAGAAATGGAATATTATTAAAGTGGATAATAAATAGGATGTGAATAGTCAGAGTGGACTGGATTCATTTGACTCAGGATAGGGTCTGATGGATGGCTGTTGTGAATACGGTAATGATTATTCGGGAATTTGTTGACTAGTTGAGAAACTATCAGCTTCTCAATGACTCTTCCTTGCGCAGTCAGATGTCTGGTTTTAGTTATCGGTAGTTTGAGGAAGACGAGTGAATAAAATATCCTGAATATCGATTTCTTGAATTTATTCTGTTGGTTGTATTGGTTGTTTTTCTTTAGTCATTTGTCGGCTTTAGAAATAAATCTGTTTATTGCTGCCTGAATTAATATGTCATAATATAGAAAAACAGCAATCAGTCGCTGTTGCATTGTCTTATATGAAGGAAGACGAATCCGAAGCTCGTTTTAAAACTTCAACCAGTATATGACGTGAGAGACGTTAATAAAAGGTCGCACATGTGTTGTAAACTTGCCATGGGCGAAGTGTGTTCAATTAGTTGTAAGCCGATAAAACTCATGCATTATTGGTTGGGTTACCTTGTGATGCCGTGTGTACAAACATTACAAGCTGATGATAGTGATGATGATGATGATGATGATTAAGAGTGGAGGAGTGGAAGGGAGAACGCCATATATCAAGCCCGCGACTTCTCTTTAGGTCACTAGGTGTGTTGACTTAACAATTCATGTGTTACACAGGTCAAGATCGGTAGAAGCACAAAGGAACGTGTTTGTTTATCAGCTGTATTAAGAAAGCAGTGCCAAATTGTGATTCACGTCCGTTTTGCGACTCTTGCAGTTTGAGGTTTTTCACAGGAAGGCAAAATCAGAGTATATCCTCTTCCTCTGCGTGAGTTATATTGAAGAACGAATCAAATAAGGGAGATAATGAATAAACAAATACGGCAAGAAAGAAAAGACGTGACATTTCGAAGAGAAAGGAAGGAAAGTTGCACTGGCCTTAATCTGTGCTGTGGGCCACATGCGTCTGCACTTGAAGCCTGCGTCCCTCTGTATCTAGGGCACTCACTGTGCCATCTTAACATCTTGAAAAAACAATCACAGTGAATTAAGAAAGGTAATCGCATATGAAGAAGTTGATGTGATCACATTTAATATGCTGCAGATTATGTTTACACAAAAAAAAATGTTCCAACAAATTGGAATTTTTATTGTTTTAGACTCAGTGTTAATCCTGATATGGCGAGCTCTGAATACTTAAAATAGGGCATGGTGTGAGTTGACAAATGTCACACGTTTGTGGTTGTTCAGTGGCCCGGATTTTTAATGGAAGAGCAACCGTGAAATTGTGCCTTATTTCATGCATCGTTTCGCCGTTTTAATTGTCCCGGTAGGCTATGTCAGATTGTCATTCGTATGCATAATTATAGCAGTGAGATACGAAAGAACCGACGAATAGTAATCAGAACATCAGAATTTAGTTAAAGCTACTTACTAGCGTCTCAAGGGCTCTGCTTCATTGAATTAGTCAGCTGTACCTCTTGGAGCAGAAAAGGCGCTCAGATCTCAAGAAATTACCCGAATTTGAGATAATGACCCATCTTATTAAGTACACTGTAGCCTGTGAAAGATACATAGAACGCATTGTTATTATACTGTGTGCCCTCTACGAAATGTATTTTAAAATGTTACCTACTCTGCATTTAGGCCGCTCATCCACCCACCAGTCAGTCAGTTTCCTCTCCAGTGTCTGGGCCAGAGACTTCATGTTTCATACAAAACTGTGACCCTTGACTTTAAACGGCGAGTATTAATGTCTTCCATGAAACAGTGGGTGGAGTTCGTATCATCGCACAGATGATGGCTGTGCAGTGTCATTGCAGTTGTTAATTTGATGGGTATGAAATAAAATTAGTTATAAAGAATAGCAGGAAGGTCAAGGTCAATATGAAAACCTCCAAATTTTTAAAATTTTTAAGCGTTTGTTGTTTAATTTTAAACACAATCTCGACAGTGAGAGTCTAGAAGAAAGTGAGGGCAGATGAAACCAGATGCAAACCAGAATCTGTGCAGTTGCAGCTCCGTCCGCAAGGAATTCCTTATTGATCTACAAGTGACTGAACCGATGCTCTTGGAGGAGAGAGGTCGGTCTCTCACTCTTGTGCAGCGTAAACTAGTGTACATGCTTGCACCGAGTGCACTGTTAACCGTCTTTGTAAATATGTTATCTGTCAGTATCGACGAAGAGTATGCATTTTTGATGCGCGTATGCCCATTAATTAGCAATTATTGTTCCTTCATTTAAGGTGCATAAGCCCGTCCTTGTTGCAGCTTGAATAGGATTTTTCTTTTTATAATTTGTCATGTACTGTGTCAGAGAAATTAATCTTGTAAATATCTGCCACTGCTTCATTTCCGTTCTGTTGTAATCATTTTGTAGTTTCCAGCGTTTAAACGGCTTTCATTCTGCGCCGAGAAAGTGAGAAAGGTCATTTGCATTCACATGATTCGTGATTTTAGGGAGCCATAGTAACAAACTGAATGTAGATCCTGTTTCTTTGTCCGTCTTTGTGTGTGTAGTAGCCAGAAATCAAACTGCTTGGTTCCTGGGGTAAAATTCAGAGACCGATTGCCGTCGTGGGCGGGACGAACTTATCTAAAAACCAGGTTCCAGTGATGTATAATAACATTGGTTGGCTTGCGGATTGTTTATTGTTGTCCTGTAAACTGCAGTTATTTGGTGACGAATAAAATGAGGTGGGGTTACTGAGGATAACAGCGAGGAAGCTAGTATTCTTGGCGTTTGCCGGAGCCGAACTAATGATTTCACAGAGATATGGCCAGTCTCTCTCAGTAGTACTTTCATTTGAGTTATAGTAAAATTGCGGTCAATAAAATAAAGTTCATCCCTGCCATTAATCTTAATGCAAAACATGTTAAACACAAAATCAGAAAACCAGTCTGGTTTCTGCGGAATGGCAGATGGCAATAAATAATCGCTTGCTTAATGACTGTCTTGGTTATTCAGTAAAATTTGTTTGTTTAGGAATGTAAACAAATTAACGGAAATCCATGTCATAATGCTGAACTGCGTCGTCTATCATAATAGTTGACAGTCTTAGTAGGCATCTTTATTCGTTGGTTAATTGGCGACCCTGAGCGAATTCGCGAGTCATGTACGACATGGGATCCACGAATACAACTTTTGATGACGAAAAGCGAAGCGTTGTCACACGTCATCGTGGGTGTACATTTGTTCGTGAGTTGATTCCGATGTTGCGAAAATACCGGGAATATTTCCGTTGTTAACAAAATTCGTACTTTCCTTGTTTTGTTTTATGTTCATTAGCATCCCGTCAACTGCCGAAACAAAAGAATAATTGTTGCAGTTGCATATTATGGGTGTGAGACGCGATCTATTGTTTTGAGGGAAAAGTGTTTGTACTAAGGACGAAGGGAGCGCTTTAGAATCTTAGACTACAAAGTGAGGTCATACAGTTCACGTGGTATCATTGGAATAGTGAAATGAAGTAGAATACGATAATATGGACGTGTAGGAAGGATGGGAATAATTGAAATTCATTGGGTTTTGATGAAGAAACGTCTTGGAAAATGTCCACTTGGAAGAGCGATACAGAGATGGGAAGGAACCTTAGCATTAAAATGGGTCTTCGGAAGATAAGGAGATTGAAGGTTAATGGTATTGGCTCAGGAAGTCATTGGACTTTGTAGCAGTTGCGTGGTGCTTAATTAAGCAGAGAGAAGATGACTATCATCCGGGTTGTAGCGCCGTGTAGTCTGGTAGAAGTTTACTGTGACAGAGGTCCTTGCTGCCTCCATTATGAGGGCGATGAGTCTGAAACGTCGGTTAACTTCTTCCAGATTACACGGCGCTACAGCCCACAAGACAGACACCTTCGTACTCACCGCCGTGAGGACTTTGTCTTAAGTGATAAACTGTTTGCGGTGTGTTTGTTGAGAATGGTAACGATTGTATCTTCGAATTGGAGTAAGGTGGATATCGAGGTGCAGTGCGTGTAGGTTCACACGGCGGTTCCTTTTGCTTGTGGTAAACAATGTGGAGAGAGCTCCGTGTACACTGATGGCATTAGTCAGAAGCTCTGGAATGTAAGGACATTAGTCAGTTTGAATGTAGGCTACTGTAGTTGGGTCTGTGGTGTGAGTGGGGACTGTCGAGATGGACATGTGTGTTGTCTCTGTCTTGTTATAATTATTCTTGGTTATAGTTTCATTGCTTGTGCTGTCTCGGATGCAGGACCGCAAGGACTACTGTTATTAATCTTTCTTTGTAGTTCTATACCCCTGCTAAGAAGGTCTCGGCCGTGTTTGCGTGTGTAAATCACATGTTTATACTTAAATTCTTCATTGGGTTGTTATTGAGAACAACGTATATTAACATTGGCAACTTGTGTGTATGTGTGTGCGTGTTAATAATAGTCTACCAAGCTCTTATTGGCCTGCATTGTGTGGAAGTTGTTGGGCTCACTGAGGAAGACGTCTCTGTTTGCTTTCAGTTTTAAACCGAGTGACGAGCACCTCATTCTAATCAAAGTTACGATACCAAAACGATTTTCGAAAAGCGTATGAGATGTTTACGGTGACGTAAGCAAATGTGCACTTGTTCACAACTGCTGGAATATCCAAGTTTCCAGTTGAGTGGTGAATAGAGTTTCGAAGTCATCACTGTCTGTCCCTGCCATCACAACTTCCAGCGAATCGTGTTTAAAACATTAAAACATGCGTTCGGATAGGATCGCCTCATCATGGCGACATGTCGAAACGAAGTGAAAGCGTTTGTTAGCCTCCAGGTCGATATTTAAAATTGTGTTAACACGGTCTCGTCCGACGTTGGAGGATAATGATTGTTTATTTCGAAAATTAAATGATACCCTTGAGCTCACTTGAGGCCGAAATATCGGCTTTACGGATTTTAAGGCATGCCATTCCGACAGTCGCTGTCTTCATATGTTCGCATCTCTTCTGTCAATCAGAAAGTCTAGGATAATTTGCAGATTCTATTCTGCGATCCTCTGGCTCTTTCATTGCATGCAAACCGAGCTAGAGAAGCTAATGCGGTCAAATTTCTGCGTTCATTCTTCAGCGTCTGTTGCTATATTGATTGATGTGCTTTTTTCCATATTGATTACCGTCTGATATTTCTGATCTGGATCTTTCTTTCATTCTGGCCTCCCCGAAATTTCAATTATCATAGTTACTGAGACAAATCACCGGAAACAAGTCGAATCCGGAAGCTCGTTTTTCGTATTCAGACTTATCACACTTCCAGATGCATTTAAATTGTATTTATAGGTGTAAAGCATAAGTACGTGACTGTATACTTTAAATATGGCTTACTCCGAACGGGACAGTAAAATTATAAGTTGTTAGAACTTATTTAAATCACGCATTTAGTTTCTCTTAGACCTTCAGAAGGTATTATGGAAATTGGCATTGTTAAGGATAATTTTTATTGTCGGCTTAAAATGGTTTAATAAGAACATACAGCACGAACTTGCACGAAGTTCTGGGATAAAATACAATAGAAAATGGGAACGCAGAAGAGGAAGAAATGTCGCCAAGTATTGTTAGCAAGTCCTCAGCTCGTATACAAAAGTGATGGTACCCAGTTATTGAAAGTGGAATGATATTAAGAAACTGACTAGTTCTGTGTCTTCAGCTCGCTCAGTAATTCATTCTACAAAGTCATATGAAATTGTTGTTACCAGGCCTATATTTTCAGAATAAGCAGTTTGATTAGATTATTGGGAGAATAAAAGGTAGAGATAAAATCTACCCTGAACCTAAATGTCGCCGTGTGAGGATATATAGAGGACGATTAGGTAAAGTTCCACTCGTTCTACAACACCACACTAGATGGTCGTGAGTGGTGAACGTCACGCTTCGGCCGTTTTACCCTCATATCATAGGTTTCTGTTGTACAGCAAGCTTGTTGTGCCCCGGAGCCATGTTAACGAAGGGCATAAAAACATGATATAATTTTGAATGGTAATGAAACAGACGAGAACTGATGGGTCAGTCATTATTTACTCTCAATTTGTGTGTTCGTGACAGGAAAGAATACATTGTTAAATTATGTTTCACGGACACACACAAAATACTATAGTTTCTTAGATCTGAGTTATAGCTTTGTAATTATATCGGTGAGACATCTTAAATGGCCATCAGAACCGGTTGTAAAACGTTTGTTAATATCACGCTGCGTGAAGGTTTTTTAGTTTGTTCCTTTTATCATCATCGAAAACACTGATCTTCGTGATCTTCAAGCTAGTCGCTTTCGCTATTTCTGTGTGTGAATGCGGAATATGATATTCATTTATTTCATCCATTTAACTGTTTAGTATCGAGGTCGTTTGTGTTAAGTGTTGAAATTCAGAAGCGTGTATATTGCAGTCAAAAGAAAATCTTGATTCCTGCCGCGAATCGAACACCTACCGCCCAGTCCACATGCTTGTCCCGTTCCTTGGGGTTTCTGAGTGAAGAACCACTGATACATCGGCAAAAAACCGCAATTTCATTGTTCTAGAAAGTAACACGCCTTCACTGGTAAGTCGATCGTTTGATTATCTGGATCGCACGAGGTGGCCTGTAACCTCACACCCAAAAGCTTTTATGTGGGGCGTGTTAAAGCCAGGCGCCACACTTCTAGACCTTTGTACTGTATTTGGATGAGTTGAAGCAGAAAGTGTTAGCAACACTTTTCATTGTCAACTTTCGCGTTCGGTGTAACCAGGAGCTTGCAGCTGCATGTACTCTATAGTTACATAGCAAATACATGCAAAGCTTGTCACAAACCAGTTTGTTTGTCTGTTGCCCTGGTTTAAGCTCCTCATTTTCGTTTTCGGTTGACAATCCGATCATCCGTATTTTGTAACGCAGAGGTGCGAGGAACCGATCATGACTCCCCTGAGGTACTTTGCATTCTCATTAAACTTAATAAAAAAACAACTCCACCTAGTCATCTTCATACTCGCCACCGCGAGAACTTGAAATCTCACCCAGACGGCCTTCTGTTCACTATTGCACTCGTTATTTTTCACCGGTGCTGAAATCCCAACCAGATCTGGCCGTTTATGAGTTTGATACTTATCTGAAGAAGTGTGATTCCATTTCTTTGTCTTGGATAAGAGGCTCAGGCGTAGTAAGGTTGATATTCTTCTGTCATGTCTTGATGGGAAGTTTTGTGAGCTGTCTTATATATCTGGTTATGATATGGTCCCTAGTTTCTTGTTCATAATTTTTGCCCTGTAAATTATCTGATTATGTTACACGATTATTATGCAGGGTCTGTAGGGAGTATTTATAAGCGTGTATGACCTGAACCTGAATACTGATTATTATTATTATCATCATCATCATCCTTGCTGTCATTATTATTATATTTTCGTGGTCGCGGAAATTAATTATTGCCATATGCACCAGAATGGGTAGTACAAATTGTGCGCATATTTATGGAAAGACGTACAATACACACAGTTGAACATGACATATGCCACTGTTCTTTGCGTTGAACAGTTAAAGGCTAGGCCCAAATGTATACTTATGTCACGAAGCGCTCTCTCGCTTTTGACATTCTATAACAGTAATTCCGGTGCGAATCTAATTGATCCTGACTTGATGCCTGTTACGCAAGGCAGTAAGGTTGATGTTTTCAAGGAAGTCGACTTAATGATTGCTTTTACCTTTGGCATGCAGGCAGACAGACTGACAGATTGATTTAAAACTACGTACCATAATTCAGGGTGTGTTATTGCGTGTCCGGATTGGATAGAACCAGAAAACGCTTCCCTCTTGCGGCGGTGTCAAAGGTCAGGCCTTCAGTTTCCGTAGTGGAAAAGTGTTCACTCTTGGGTACGACTTACCGGTAAAACCAGCGCCTATTGGGTTCTCCCGGTGTTGACGCCATCGTCCCTCCTGGATCAGCCGAAATGTAAACCAAACTTCGCAGAAACTGAAAACGTGATTTTCTGGTCTAGGTGAATTTTATATAAAGGACCCAGTCAACTTCTTGGAAAGTTTGGATGACTGTCTTCTAGGACTTTGTAAATTGTAGCTTCGCATTTCATGCGGAATAAACAGAAATGCACAACGCAACAGATGAACATATTATATAAGTTTGGAATTTTTAATACTGGGGAATATGCCATTTGTCTGACTTCTGTGCTACATTATTATTCTAAGGTAGTAGAGGGGCATACTCTGTACATTATATTTTGGATGGAGGGGTTCACGATCACCCTTGCCTTCAAGCCACGACGCTTATATCTGGCATCACTGTCTTTAAAAGAAGTGCCAGAGCGGCTTTTC
Organism: Zootermopsis nevadensis; assembly: GCF_977971745.1. NCBI lineage: Eukaryota > Metazoa > Arthropoda > Insecta > Blattodea > Termopsidae > Zootermopsis > Zootermopsis nevadensis. Next base: position 1,242,646 of record NW_028259159.1, read on the forward strand.
GGAACTCAGTCATCTGGGCACAAAGTTCTGATTGCTTCCACATCGTTTCCAGCTCATTATTCAGTCATTCATCCGATACTATTTTCTTACTCTTTATGCGAAGAATATTAAATTACATCCTGGTATGCAACTTCGAGTAGTTAATTGTGACTTCAAGGAGACGTGGCTGCTTCTTCGGCACCAGAGTGCCGTCTAAAGGCCTTGCTTCAAATCGAACTCAATAGCTGACTTGATCATTTTTTTCTCCTTTAAAACCTGGGTTAAAAAGCAACTTGTATTTTAAGAGCAGTCCATACAATCGAATATGGAGATGTGTTAATATGTTTTTCTCTTTTATTTTTCTAGGTAAGCGGTCATCAAGTTGGACCAAAGCAGTACTCAAGAGAAATTGGTGAGTGATGGTGACTTGAATACAAATCGTTTGGGTTGATGTCATTACTAAACATGCATACGTTCGCGCTCGTGTTTATATCTGTGTTTGTAGGCCGAGCAGAAAGTATGCTTATCCAGTCGTTGCCCGTGTGACGAATGTTCTTAACTTTTTGAAATAACGAATTAAAATTTATTTTTAAGATTCGGATAAACGAAAATAAGTTTTTTTTTACATTCTTGATGGAAGGATTGAGTTTTAATTTTGGTATATTTAAAATCATTGCTAGGAGAATTATAAACACAAATTTCAGATAGCATTCCTGCTACGGCGTTGTACATATATTAGAAGACGTAATCAGTTCCGACCATAGTATTGTTGAATCAGTTGGTTAAAATATGTTTTACAGGTGCGGTGTGTCCGATTTCAGACACCTTAATACTTTTGCGCATTTTAGATGGAACTTGCTTTATATAGCCACCGTGTGAGTAAAGCAAAAAGCCGCTCCATGTGGACTTTGGGGCGAGCCTAGATATTAAATGGAGGTAAATAGTCAACTTCACGTTCGTCTGCTTTACGTGCGGGGAAGGAGCTCCCGGTACGTAATGGATAAGAGACTGGGTGAGCCCCAGTGGTGGTCTGGACGCAGTTTTAACAGAACAAATACTCTTGTTCCTTCCAGGAATCGAATCCTGATCGTCTGGCCTGTAACGTTGTCACTAGTGATCTACCCGATCCGTTTTACTATTGAATGATTCCCTCATATGATTGAAACGTATGATTTTTCTCAGACTACATTTGCTACATTTTATAAGAATCTGTTAACGGAACGAACGTCAAATTGGAACTAACACAGGCTTGGCATAATGCGTTCGCTCTGTATGATGATGCTTGGCTGGGTGCTTTACGTAAAGCAAAACTTGTTAACGACCATGTAGGTCAAGGTCCTTCTTTCTTTGTAGAACATAAATTTTAATTGAGCATATAATTGTGTTCAAACATGTTCATAATGTTAGTTCTTGTTCGCTCTGATATGACGTAGCTTTGTTATTTTGTTGTCTGCAGACTGCGAAGACTATCGTTCGCTCCCGAAAGAAGGCCACCGCAACTTAAGAAGCCACCGGCACGCGCTCCTCAAGTTAACTTACAATTCGTACGTGTTCGTATGGATCCTGTTTCTGGGCCATGGCGCCGGATAGCATTTAAGCATTCCCTCCTTGCATTGGTTTGGATCCTATAAGGAAATGCCGTCATCCTCTGGTTCATTGTCCTCGGTACAGCAGTTGCGGTTTCAAATGGTTATACGTTCCAGTCTTGTTTGTATTAAATACATAGAAGCTTTATTTTTGTGTCTTCTCTGAAAGGGAGCTTTTTGGCAGTAAAAGCATTCGGAATCGCTGTCATTATAGCGAGCACAACCAATCACTAGGATTTGAAGTTCTCACGGCAGTGAGGACGAAGACGACTGTCTTCTAGGTTGTAGCGCCGTGTAGTCTGGCAGAAGTTTACCAACGTTCCAGAGGTCCTTGCTGCCTCCATCACCAGGGCGATGAGTGACCAATGGGATGACGGCATTTACTTATAGGTTCCATACCAATGTAAGGGATGCTTATATGCCACCGGGTAGGCGTAGACTGTATTCCCAACGTTTCGGAGATTTTTACTGTCCCGTTATTTAAGGCGAAGTGGCTATTCATAACCCTTGCCGACCCTGGTGATACACTTAGAATACGTTGAAGGCCAGTGGGAACTGTTCCGTTGGAATCATCCAGAAACTATCCAATTCGTTGAACTTTTTTTCGATATGGAAGAAAAAGTATTGTGTGTATGTCTCGCGTGCTGGCTTTGGATTCAGTGGGCCGTTCTGAAAGAATCGGAATTCTTGCCTTCAAGGACAACACCGACATCGGAGTTTTGAAATTATCTTTTTCGTTAGCTTACATACTGGCACGAAAGTTGGAGTCATTGACGCTCGAGATAAAATAACAGATTTAAACAAGTTTGATTTTTGTGTGAAGTGGCAGATTTAGTTACGATTAGCAGGAATTAACAGCATCACACGTTTTCATAACGTGTTTGTTTCCATTCGTCGTCACGGTACGTAGTGAAACTTCTGGCTGTGTGAAATGTAGGCCAACTAGTAGCACCCGAGTCGGATACATTTATACAACCGATCTAAAAATATCAGGATCGTATGAAAGAAAGACTGCACATGCCCGCGTATAAAGATTACGTACTGTTGTTTCTTGTCTGCATTATAACTTTTACACGAGTGTTTCATTCTCATACCTTTAGCCAGTTGAATAATGACGACACGTGCAATTTGCCAGTCGGCGTAATCTTGATTACAACGCAACTTAAACGAATTTAAGAAAGTTGCGAAACATCGACATTACGTTAGTGCGATGTGTAAATGCCCTCGGTTGGTGGTGAACGCAAACTTCGGACAGCCGATCATTTAGCTCTTAATGGTATTTTATTTCATACCGTGACAGAGTTCCAGGAAATCAACACGATTTTCTTTTTTAGATGAAGCTCAGTCAGATTTGGCCTCCATACTTTTGCTTTGGTTTATGTCTTGTACGCATTCAAGATGCCTTAAAGTGATAGTTGGGTATCAGCAAGGACGAATGTCTGTGTGTGCAGAAAATATGAATTGTGGAGGGACGAGATACATAAATCACTCTGGCTGCAATGGCGCCCAGTTCTTGACGCGTGAGAAGTGGAAAGACGTCTGACGTCTGACGGCCATGTCCAGTTTCCGCGAACTATAGACGTAGCCACATTGTATTTCATCCTAGGGGGTGCCTACCTATTTAGGAACAAGTGAATGGATCTATCTCGTTACCTGCAGTCTTATGATTCGGTGCAAAACTCAGAAATTTCAATATTTTTCTTTCGGATATAGCCAGTGTCTTCATGGGACTTAATAGGTGTCTTGTGCCTTATTAGTGTCTTTTTATTATGATGATTTTATTAAGAGGACATGCATATCTTAGCCAGCACTAATAACTGCTGTTGCATCCAGACTGGAACCAGGCTGATTTGTGGTTCTCACGGCGGTGTTGATGTCGATTGTGGTCTTCTGGGTTGTGACGCCTAGGTGTATTTCGTATATTAAAATTAATAAATTTACATTAATTTATCTGTCGGATGGTTCTAGGCAAACGTCCATTATACACAGGCAGTTTATTACACAGCATAAATTTTTTTCCCCAATAATGTATACAAATTTTAATCTTTTTTCACTCTGATTGTATATTAAATACACCCGCAGCTATATATATATATACACCTGCTTGTAAATTTTCATACATTGTACAGTTTAGAACTTTTAAAAAATGTAAGGTTATGAATTATCAGTATATTCGTTCCTGCAAGAGACAGACTGATGTGCCGAATACATAGGCGTTTACACGCTGTAAGTTTCTATGTAATTTTAAACGAGTTCTGTTATTAAATTACAGTGGCCAATGTTGAGTCTTTAAAGGTTTATGGCGGTATTCTATTCGGTATGTGTCTGTGTAAGTTATATAGAGAGTCTCTTGTCTTATATAATAAGCGATTTGGTTGTATCCTTCATTAATTTTTCTGATGGAGGATTCGCTTAAGGAGTGGTTGGTGGGTAAGCTACAGGATCAAGTGCTAAGTTGTTGGCTTGAAGTGTACTTTGTCGAAAGATGATTAATATATATTCTTGCATCAAGTAGACCGAAATTTCTTGCATCCAGTGTTTTAAGTGAGACTGTTAGTTTTGGAACCTGAGAGTTGCTCAAGGAATTATCATTTCAACTCACTGACGGGGAATTTTTCCTCCACATAACTGTGTCACAGCTTCCGTTGCTTTTCCGGTGGCCGCATTGTACGCTTTTTGCCCATGAATACTTTATAATTATAAACAAAGTATTTTATTTCCTTGTTTGGAAATGTTTATTCATTCCACCATTCGTGCCCTTTGTTTTGTGTGCCGGAACGTTCATGTGGGTTTGCTAATATTCTCTGTTATTGACTATTTCGAAAATAACACGCGCCCTGAAGATGGCTGTCTTCTAGGTTGTTGTGCCGTTTAGTCTGGTAGAAGTTTACCGAAGTTTCTGACCTATCTGACTCACGTTCAGTAGGTTGCTGGTTCGAATTCTGGCCGGATCCGGCTGTCTTAAGTTGTTCATACTTTCCTTATCTCCCTAGGCAGATGGCAAGATAGTATCTATAACGGGAACCCAGAAGTTTAAAAAATAACATTTTACATGTGTGATAATCTCGTATCTTAGTAGTAGTAGTAGTAGTAGTAGTAGTTAGCACACACACGCATGTGCGCCGTCAAATAGAAAAAGGTTCCTGTCCGTTAGAAAACTTACTGTTCATTGACAAACCCACACTAAAATTAAGTTAGAAGTTCAGTGTAAGTCGTCGAGTGACTTGGCACGTCCTTAGTCTGGACGATGCTCCACTTCCGGAGGCAACCAACGGATGCCGTCGTGCACTAAATAACACCGTCGTTAATTATAGTCATGGTTCAGGTGTGCCACAGCCGACAGTTTCATTGAACTATGTCAGGGGTCACTCAGAGGGAACCAAATGTTTGTTTCTTTGTACAATTTTTGTTGTGTGTTTAGTGCTCGCTCTTGAAAGAGAGTTTGTTTTTAGCTACAAAACGTAAGCCACAGTAAAGGTGTTTTTATAAAGGATGGTTCGTAGACTTTTAAAGCGTTTAACAATAATTTCGTTTTAAGAAACAGAAACTATCTTCTAAACCAGTGAAGACTGAGGGTTTCCGTTTTTTAAAAAAATTATAGCCAGTGTATATTTAAAATTGCGAATGTTACTAGATGAAGCAGCACTTGGTAGTGTAGCCTGTATCAAGGCGTGCTCCGTAGTTGGGGTATATCCAAATCGAACGCCCGTCGGGAAGCCAGATATACTGCCTACGTCATACCTATGTAATATTATAACACTTACTGTAACTTTTAGGTTTTTGTTCATTTTCTAAGGTATATACGCAACGTTTCGGAAGTTGGATCTTCAGGCGATTGGTTGTCATGCTACCAATTTTGCTGTTTTTTTTTTAGTTAGATCAGTGGTAACATTGCCTTAATTTGAGTTAATGTATAGCCTGCGCTAACTTTTCTCCACATCTCAATCAAAGTTAACGTTAATTGGTACCAACATGCTTCGTATTCGGGAGGTAACCTATTTGAATTTCGGCTGGGATATAGTTGTGATTACTGCTTAATGGTTTTCCTCAGTCCCTCCTCAGGAGTTAATGAATATGCAGGTTCGTTCCACTCCGCGTTCGAATCGCCGTTAATGGTTATCATTCTGCGTAGTATTCAAAAGTAACGGGTTCAAACTTCGGCTGGAAACCAGCCGTTACGGCTGTGACGAGGTGGTTTTTCCCAGTCCTTTCACGTGGATTTTAGGACAGGTAGAGCACATTCGATTTCCAGTTGTTGGGTGCCGTCTTCACATCTGAGTTTTCATTGGAAACTAAAATTTCTGCGTTTTATAGGTTGTCTCAACTTCTTCAGAAGAGTTCTGGAATAATCCACGACCTCTTCGTCCCACATCTCGTTCCGATCCCCGTTAATGACCGTCCTTACCTCTAATTCTGACGCTATATAAAATTTATAGGTGCAATATTAGTGCTTCGTTAAATAACGCGACAAGAATAACGTTTTGAGATGAATGTTCTGTAAATCATTTTCAAAATCTGTTGTATAGACACTCTAAGATCTAGTGTGTGGTGCGAAAGTGGACCATACATAACACGTTCTCCATGCACGTGTTAACATAAACAGTTTATTCTCATCCATTTGTATATCGTCGTGGTTAGCGTGAAGGTTGCTTACGTCTGAGCTTAAATTGGGAGGGGATAAGAATAAGTATAGGTATTTTATTTTCCCTACCTTTGTTTGACAATACGAATCACAGGATACGCCACACTGTTTGCTGTGCATATATTTGGACTGGCATCATCGTGAAATCACCCGTCTGTTCCCTTGGATCGTGACGCTCCTGAGAGGGCAAGCCACCTAGCATTACTCTGTTTCCTTCTCTCGTTATATGTGGGCTTGTTTTAGATGTAAAGAAGTATATCTAGTTGCGGACCGTACGTTTTTTGTTCTTTCGTTCGTTCTTACTGTATTTTGCTTAAAATAATCGTAGATGAACATTCCTTTAAGCACAGTCCAGAAATGAAGTTTGTATGTTGGCATTTTCAGGATGTCTCTGAGTTAGGTTTTCAAAGCCGTGGCTTCGCTGGGTTTTGAATCCGCGGGCCACATGCGACACATTGATGTCTTTTGTGCTGCGATCTAAATCCATTTTGAGACGTTCTTTACGCTAGAGAGTAAAGAACGCCTTATGGCGAAAAACACTTTGTGGACCAGTCTTCAATTTTTGTGCTATGGTCGGTCTATGATAAAGAGTTTGTTTGAACGGGAATTTTATGACACTGGTAAACAATATGGCGAGACGTGTATTATTATAATATTATTTTTCATGTGCCATCAGAAGCATCAGATCATTTTGATTATATAGCCCACATGCTGTTCTCTGGCGGTGATTCAGAAGCTTATAAATAATTATATTTCTTAGCCTTAAGTACCTTCAGAATCTCTCTTCGTGGGATTTGTAATTGTCTTAAAACTGTTCAGAATATTTTACATGTAAGTACTTAAAGCACCGTCGTAACTTAAATGTACCACCTACTTTAACATTAGTAACTCGCCATGTTGTCTACAGAGTGCATTTATGGTTTTTGTATAATTCTCAGAATATACGTAGATTATTTTCGTAAACAGCTTTACGCAATTGATTTTTTTGGATGGAAACGCGTTGTGCTTACTGTGTGGTAGGAACTGAAATTTTAAATGTTATTTAGGAGGATTTCTAAAACATGTTTTCTGGAATGTTTATCGTACGGTTGTATTTTTACTAAACAGTTCTCATTGTGAGGGAGCGATATCCGTTTCCATGGTGACGAGAGCAAGATCAGCCGGTATAAGGAACTGTGTATAGGAAGGCATGGCCTACCAGCTGCACCAGAAATGCTAGCCAAGCAACTGTTGACTATTTTTAGCTTACACCTCTCTCAAGTTTCTTCTTTTTAATTTTAATTTAAAATTAAACACGTTGCATGTACGCTGTGACGTTCCGGAGTGGGCGTTGTAAGAATGCAGTTTCGAATTTAGCGATTTAATATAATTCTATTTGTGCATACATAGCCAAACATATTTTACTGCGAAATTTATATGTGGGTTATTACTGGCATTAAGGGAGTTAAATGCAGAGAACGCTTTCCACTTTGAAGTCATATAATTTAAAAAGATATAACGTGTGGATTACGGCTTATGTACATTTGTGATAAGTGCTCTATGCGTCCTGTCAGTAAGCTACACTTCGAGAAGTCTGTTTTTAACCATTAAGAAGGAATTTGATCCCTTTTTATGTAATAGAAGGCATGCAATCAACACATCTATATATTTTATCACCACATAACATAAAATCAAGGCACATGTTTCGATCCGAATTGTATCGACATCTTCACCGCCGTGAAAACCTCAAATCTCATATTTATTAGCCTTGGAAAAATTCTGAGGTAAACTCTCCTCACGTTTCTTCTACATCGGGCACAAAAACTTCTTGTCCCCAAGCAGAACAACACAGTTATTTGGAAGTTACCTGCATGGGAGGTAAGACAAGGCGACGACGAATTTTAATGATGCAGGGAACAAATATGTACCTTCACAGTCATTGTTAATAAAAGAAACCCGAAGAGGCACATATGTGCAATTTGTTATGTATGATTTATAACTTTAAAGTCGTCCTCTGCTGACGTGAGAACTTCATTAATAGTTGTATTATACATTAATAGTAGGCTACTGTAGTATTTATTTGTTTAATTTCCTGATTTATGCAATTGCACTATTTTCTGGGAAAAGCTTAATGGAAGAAGCTTTGAATAGTAACGAATTATCTCCGTGGCACAGGCAATTCTTTGAATTGTTGGTTATTGCTGGTCTAATTAAGAAATTGTACGTTGCTATGGAATCCGAATAATTATTATCGTGTTCAGTGTGGACCATATCTTGAGCCATTTCAGTCTAGATCACATCAACAGTATTATTGTCTGCATCCTGAAAAGATTACTAGTTCAGCTGTCTTCATAATCATACGATTTTAGAGTCCTGGGACATCAAGTGTAAAATTAGATTTTAAAACCAGGGTGCTGAGCTCTATTCTGTGTGCTGTCTTTTGACCATTCTTTCAGCGAAACTGGTTTATAGGCTTACGTGTGGTGTAGTGTTTATTGTTACAAACAAACCGGAACTTTACACACAAGCACGCACGCACGGAACTTTACACGTCACTCGACCTATGCAAAAAGTTACAGTGTTTAAACTGGCTCAAGGCAGTCTTTTTCTAATGTTTTTATGAGCAGGTTTTAAGCTCGTTTCGCAATTTGTTTTGGGTCTAGGAGCGTCTATTGCGTGAAACGTCTCAACTCCAGTGTGGTGTTGATATTCATTCAAAAATACACTTTACATGTGGAATTGTTAGCAACCAAATTGGACAGCGCTGTCTGCCAGCTTTACACAAATGCATTTTAGCCTATGTTTTACTAAATATAAGCTGTTGTAGATTTTTCTGGAAACAGATTAACCAACAAGGAAGTAAACATTTAATGCCATGGATATTTTCTTCGTAAGATTTACTTTCTTTAAGATAGTGACAGCCAAATATTAAAGTGGACTTGAAGAATATACGAGCAGGAATATTTCATACTTGAGGGCCATAAACTTCAGAAACTTAATTTTACACGATGAAAAAATGTAACAAGTTTAACATTTTCAGTCCTTTTTTATTTAAAAAAGTGAGAACTCTAGATTTTCTTATAGTTACATATGTTATGTCATGTACTGCTATGATGCAAAGATTTAATTTCTAAATTCTGTTAAGCCGTTGATACTGTATTTAACCGTTCTGACCATCAGATGGATTTCAGTTTGTCTAATGAATGAAATGTTTTTAAATGATCTTGACGGAATGTGGCCTTCGGAGTGAACTTCCCCTCCTCCATCAAGAATTCACTGCAAAGAATGGGACATAATTACTTTATTGCGAAAGTCTGTTTTAGGGAGAAGAGGTATAGTTGATATCCCGGCCACGGCCAAGCCAAATCGATCGGCAACACACCCACGCAATGTGCTGAACGAGAGCTGCTTTATTGACTAGTTCTCGGTTGAACCAGCGTGACTTGTTACCAGTCAGTCATTTTGTATTCTGTAGGAAATCAGTGGCGATTTCTGTAAATGTGGGTCACCTTTAACATTTTATATTTACAAAAAAAAAAAATAAAGTTCGCGCTTCAGAGAAAACATTGCGCGTATCCATTGCAAAGTTTAGTTAACTGTTGAAGGAAATAATGGATGTTTATTCAGTAAACAATACGAAACGTGTGACAGAGTCTATGGGAAATAATACAGAGTTATTGAATGTCAAGCAGGTGATTCGCGTAATTGTCACTGAGCTCCAAAGGGTTAAATATTTAACGCCACAGCTTTACGTCTGTTGTCTGCCTCATAGCATTTTCCTTGGGTCTGTAGTAGAATACTAGAGGAGTAACATGCAGTAATTTCATATCTGATTGGCTCTCACAATTTAAAGGAATATGTCTCTTAGTGTTAGCTGCATATTAGTTCAGTGCATTTTTCTGTTAGGTTAATACTTAGCAAGGTGTATTTAGGTCTTCACGTAATTTGGTCCCAAACACCGATTAAAGAGAATGAAATTCACACATGGTAATAAATGCCTTGAGTAATTTCCGTATGTTTAAACTGACTGGGTTGACAGTACTTTTTTGAAATATTAAACTGAACGGAACTGCGATTAACATTAAAATTCACTCGTTTTTTGACAGAGTATTAATATCATGTGTGCAGACACACGGCGACTTCTGGTTTCCGAATACAGTACTCCAAACTTCGGTGTTATCCACTTGAATATCGATGAGGAACTTTACACGATTGCTATACCAGACAGTCCAGCAGCTGATTATCTCGATGCTTACTACTGCGAAAGAATTTCTGAAGCTTTCAAACAAATGTCTTTATTGCTGTCACTTGAACGGCAGGCTGAACAAGGCTATCGAATCAAGAAGGAGCTCTAGTTGATTGGAACTAATGATGCTACTTCCGTTTCGCCAAGTGGTCTTTGTCAAAGTGGTTTGATTTATGGCTTGTTTAAACTACATTATCTAATAAAAGAATTATATTTATAAAATGCTTATATATACACCGGTCCACGGTCCACACACATTTGCAACTCGAGGATAGCCTTGTTTATATGCGTCGTCAGATCTGAGTACAGCAGACCAACCCAGAGCTTTGCTAATAGATTATATTCCCAAGATTCGTATTCTCATTGTATTACTGGAAATTTGTTATAGTTATTAAATTTGAAGGTTTGTGAGAATGGTGTATTATTACAATAGGAATCTTCTTGGGTGTTATTTATCGTCTGATTTTAATAAAAGAATCCGTTTCGGAGACTGGAAATTGTTTCCGTCCTCAGGTAATAACACCTACTCTTTGGCGCCAAATTGAATTGGAATAGAACGATGGATTTTGGCCAAGTAGTTTGTTATTATATTTATGTTTTAGTTTCAGGCGTTTATTTCCGGTGGCGTAGAACCAGTTAAATGAACTATTTTAATGCGTCGCTTTATTTTATGTTCTTAAGTAAATTTTGTTTTGCACCTGTGATATTATTTTGTAGACATAGAGGTTTCTTTTAATATTCAGTCTCATGGTGCTATAGATTTGAATCATGTTCGGAAATTGTCTAAATTAGCACAGCTGTTTCTAGAGAATTTACTAAAATTCGGTCTCAAACTTTAGTTAAAAAATGGAGAAACAAAACCAAAATTCTTTTATAAAAAATAGCGTCATTGTTATTGCTGGTGGCTCGTTGTTTTGGTTTATTACGTCATAAAGCAATTAAGTTCTTATACGAGGGGTGGAGTACTTCGACATTTTGATTCCTTGTGGTAACGCAATTTTGACAAAGAAATGGATGATTTGCTGTGACTTGGCAGTATACTGCCAAGAGCTATTATCATATGTAAAAAGCAAGAACTTACTAGCTGTCACCGTTGTAGTTGTTTTCTGCCGTTGGTTGTTTTCAGTGTGTGGCAATTTGATGCGAGCCAAGCCTTTATAACGTTCTCTAATTATAGTCTCCACTCACTGAGAATGCATAGTATTTAAAATTCTCTTGTACATAATCATATTTTCAGTTCGTGGTGATGTGGGCATTTGGACTTGCCCATTTACAGGTGTGTTTCATCAGTAACTATATGAAGAAAGGATGTGAACGAGATTAAAGGTTATTGAAAATAAGTAGCTGTTCCATTGAAATTTCGTTATAGGCATGATTTTTTAAACAGGTGAGTGTTTACTTGGAGGGGTGGAAAAGGGAAGTAAACCTTTGCAGATCCTGCTTGGATATGGTGGCGAAGAGAAAAGTCCTTGCCATACTGGGAATTGAACTTCCTAGCCGTGATTTATTTCCACTGTAGCTTTATACTACAAATCTCACCGTCTGTCTACTTTCTGTTCTTTCATTAATTTGACTTCAAAAATTTAAATTGGTAAATATTAATTATTTTCATAGCAGATGTAATTTGCCTGCTTTTCCAGGGAATGTATGAATTTATGTAGGGTGTTTGTTAAAATAATAATATTTGTGTTTCAGAGAGACAGGCAGGAGGGTTGGTCTAGAGGTCCGAGGAGTCTGTTCCTTAAGAGATGTGACAACAATGGCTTTGGTTTTACATTGCGCCACTTCATTGTCTATCCTCCTGAATCTTACACTGTAAGTGTTATGGCATAAGGTTAAATTTTCATCTTACCACAGTAACAACAGTAGATACTGGATGTCTCTGTTATCAAGAGTTAGGAAACATTTTTTGTTCACTTAACATCTTGGAGTAGACCACACTTATGATTACTCAGTACGATCTAATTTGCTTAATCCTTTGAAGATGAAGCTCATCTAAATTATATTTAAGAATTCAGTGCCTACCACAAAGAAAAATCAACAATTCCCCATTATAAAGACAACTTGATAATTCACAGTGATTGAAATTGTCAATAAAAAATGTGAATGTCCCTGTCACGTATGTTTATTGAGATACCATATTAATTTTACATTCTGAGAGGTTATTTTATGTATATATTACTTCCAGGTTCTGCAAGGCGATCGACGGCTTGGTTTGCGCCATGGATTTGGTGAGCAGGGTCCAGGATCAGCAGCGTTGGATGAGCCTATGGACACTATCTTTGTGAAACATGTTCGTGAAAACAGCTCTGCACATGCAGCTGGTTTGGCTACAGGTAAATGCTTCAGCATCAAAGTTTTTGTCCTGATTTGGCATCTCTTATAGCAGTCTCTAGGAAACTACAAATAAATTATATGCCACGTAGTCCAAAACAGTAACTTTGTATTTTTGTATAACTTAATACTTCTGTCATGTATTTTTGTATTGGGTACACCAGAGGCATTGGTAAGACACAGCCACTATGGATGCTGAATTTCGTGGCCGAGTGTACATAAATTTTGTAGAAAGGAGTAAATATTTAATAGCGATAGAGGTACTATTATAGCACTGTGATATCCACTGTTGGTCAGTGCTTCATAGTCATTTATCACTACACCTGTGGTGTGTGTTAGGCCCAACTGTACAGCAGGTTATCTCAACATAAGTTATGCAAAAGGTGATTAACAGATAAATATACATTGAAATATAGGGAATCGAAGAACAACCGACCAACAACCAGCAAGCAAAGCTTGAGGAAGACTATACCAAAGTAAAGCTGTCATGCCATGTAGGCACTTTGAAGGAAAATAGATGTAGCTCCTCCTGTTCTTCACTTCAGCACTAGATGGGGTTGAGTGGTCAGTGTCATACCCCAGATGTGTTTTGCCCCTGGGGAAGGACCCCCAGTACCCATTGGGTAGGCCTCAGAACCAGTTTGGATGCAGAGGCTAATGAAGAATCCTGTGCCTCTGCTAGGGATCAAACCCTGGTTGTCCAATCTATAGTCAGAACTGCATTAACAGAGATACACCAGCTCATAAACTAGACCAATACACACTTTGTATTAGACTTTGTGTGAGGCCAGATCTTGAGCATTATGAAATATAGTATGAACAGTCACCTTGGCATCTTAATTATCAGTTTTCTCATATACTTTGTTAAAAATTTCATTTAATTTGTTCTGTGAAAATTACAATATACAAATGTTCTACTTTAATAAATAAAGTTATAGGAATACATTTTATATGAAAGTGGATGCTGCCCTTTCAGTTCTGCCTCTTTCTATAATAGATGTACTTTCATCGGATTGAGAAGAGAAGTATCCGTCTAATTGAACTCACAAACATAAGTGATGTACTTTGAACAGTAATTTAAATTCAGTTACAGATAGAAGTGTGCATTAAATAAAAGCATCAAAAGCAAAACTGGTTCTTGTACATTTCTAATTATAGTTCAGGTTAAATAAACTAGTTATATAAAGTATCATTTGTTATTCTTGGAATACACCACATTTCCTTTCTTTAGATGTATTGTATATGCAACTGTCACCACCGTTTATGCATTCTGTTTTTCAAGATATGTGTAAGAAGAAGAAGGCTGATCAAGAGGCCATTTTTAGATGTTTAGAAAGTGTGTGTGTGTGTAGTTAGTTTGGCTCAGTTCTTTGATGATAAAGAGTGGGCAGCTGTGGACACTGGAAGACTTATTTGACAGAGGTTACTTTAAAGGTGAGATGCATGCATCACCTGCTGTGAAATGGAAAGGGGAGATGGGGAATAGAAAATACTACAGAGATATCTCAAAGCTCTTATAATGTTCAGAATATATTCTTAAGATGATGTTACAGATGGTTAGACACAATGATTTTTATGTTGATTAAAAGTATTGTATTGCTTATTACAGTTCTATGCATTGAAAAAACAATTCCTTTCTGTTGTTTAACCCAAATAATTTTTCTTCAGATGATGTTCTGTGAACAGAAATTAATGTACTTATTGTGTTGCAGGTGATCGCATCATCAGTGTGAACGGAGAGACCATCACTGGACGTTCTTATGCACAAGTTGTGCAGTTAATACAACAAAGTGGAAACTTTCTGCATCTCTTAGTTGTCCCTAAAGAAGATGACATTTTGCAGTTGGTAAGTTAAAGTCCATATTCAGTGAAGAATGTAAATGTTTATATTTGTCCACTGGTTATCTGTTGATTTAAAATATTAACCTCTGTTGTTTAAGAGTTATTAATATTTTATAATTTTTTTGTAGTACTTTGGTGAGACAGCTCATAACCCAGAGACTAACCAGAGGCCATCACGTATGAAGGCACCTGAGAAATCAGCTCAGCATCGTCATATTGGGCAAGCCAGTATGATGCGACAGCAATCACCAGTTCCCTTTTCATCACTACAGCCCACATCACAGCAACAGCATGCATCATCACTACCTTTGCCCCACAACCCGTGTCATCATCGCCGAGTGCACGTCACATCACAGAACCAAGCCAGCTCTCAACCCTTTCTACCAACTTCTCCTTACCTAGTTGATAACCAAGGAGAAAACACTGCTACTTTTCTGCAAACAAGCCACTCAGCGATGTCCACTGCAACGAACAATTCAGATATCTGGTCTCCACAGTGCTTGTCTACTTCTGGAAATGAAAATCACAGTGGAACTGTCGAGCGTGTTACATTTTATCATGGTGCTAGAGGGGAAGATACAAATAATGAACTTTCAAACTTTCATTCTCATACAAAGGGTCCGTCTGTTCGGAGGAACAGTGAAGGTAATGGTCCAGCAGTGAACAGAGCAAGCACATATGGTTATTCAGGAAATGGAAGGGGTGGAGGTGAAATTTTTGGAGTGGGTGGTGGTAATGAGTTGAATCTGTATTACAGCGTACCTGGTAAAGAAAGGCGTGTGAGTGTGGATAATTCAGTATGGAGTAGAGGTTCTGGCTCGGGTGCAATGTACAATTTAAGACAGAGTGAAGATGTCATGGGTAGTGCAGGGGGTGGTTTGGCATATCAGAATTCTGAGGGAAGTAGAGGATTGTATCACGGACAGAATTTAGGGTCTGCAGTTCCACTGAGTGATAACAACATGGCTAGTTCTAGTTATGGTAGCACAGAGAATGTCCACTTGACAGCAGGAAGTGTGAACAGTCTTCAAAGACTTCATTACTCAGGTACAGCCGGTTGTAGGCTGAGCCTTGATGGTGGGACCAGCCGGAGAGACTCTTCAGTTTCTCTGCCTTCTAATGGTTTAGCCAGGGATAACTATACTACTGTCTCAGAAGGGAGCAAGGATAGCTTGCTGTCATTTGATTCATCATCAACTCTGACTGGTGGAGGTCAAGATCGGTGCAGCAGTGATGACTCCTTAATTATGTCTAGGATACGCAAGAGTTTTGAACAGAAGGAGGAATTTTTGAAACGACCAAATCAACCAATATCTTGGAATATTGCTTCAGGAAATCAACAGCAACCATCATCACCCCTCTTTTCACAACATGCCATTATTGCAAGAGAGTTCTATGCTAGACCACAAAAATTTCAACGACCTTTGTGGCCACCTCAGAATCTTGGTTCATGTTCTCCCACCCTATACCATCAGCAGTCCCCACCTAGAAGCTCCAGCAGTGGTAGGAGTAATTATTCGACCTCCACAAATACCAGCACCAAGCCTACACACCAGAATCTCCAACGCGTCAAGTCCGACATTGACTCTGAGAGAGATTCTTTATCATCACGTAGTAGTGGCGAGGAGAGATCCTGCCATGACGAAGCATCAGTGGAACTTTGGGATCATAATCTAAGTAGCATTCGAGGTGAGTTTATCTATGGTGGTCCAGTATCAAATGTTCCAACCACAGCATTAAACAAATCTTCCTTCAGTCAGCAAACAGGCTCTCAGTTCCGTCCAATAACGCCTGTCTCACCCAGTGCCAGCTTAACTGGTAGCAGCTCTAATGGAGGTTCTGGATCTCACAGACATGGCAGTGGAGGAAAAGCTTTGTTTGTGTCAACTCTAACTCGCATACATGAAAACATCCCAGTGTTAGATCCAGGAGCATCAGGAGAGCCATGCACTTCATCAGCATTGAGTGATGACACAGAAGAAGTGCTTGATGTTGGTGGTGGCTCTTCTTCTCTTCCATCATCTCTATCTTCATCTCCAGCTATAGGAGCAACAGCTGCTGATTCTGGAACACAGTATCCATGTTCCTTATCAGCCTCTAGTGAAGGAGTTAGTAATCAAAATCCTTCCCATATGCATCCCATGTTACAATTGGTGTCAAGGCGTGCTCGTCAGTTTGAAACTGGTAGATTAGATGAAGATGAGGGCCTTGCCAGTGACAGAACAAGCCTGTATCGCAGTGAACTGTCTCGCCTGTCATCAAAACGCAGTGTCCCTAATGTAGCTGTTCGTAAGAGGGAATTTGAATCAAGAAGTACAAGTGCAAGTGGTGGAGCAAGGGATGGCAGAAGGATGAATCGAGAGAGCAGATCACTAGAAAGTGCAGGTAATGGACTTTGCCTTCAGTTTGTGCTTGGAAATTTCCAGTTTAGGATACCCATAGAAACAAATTTTATCTTTGTAGTGCCCTCTTCCATAGGATACTTGAAGTAGTGTGTTTTTTTCCTTCTCATTCTGTGCTCCTTTCGGTATGTGTTGGCCATAACCCTGTCGCAATCCATCTTTTATGAATTATCAGTAAATTGGCATGAGTACTTACTTTTCCAGAAATTTATATTAAGTATTAACAGAATCATAAATCCTACATTTTGTATTTCATTTAGCAGTTGTATCTGTGATGTTATCTTCAGGTTGGCATAGTATATTCAGAGTTATTTTGAGTTTGTGAAAACAGCTAACTGTATCTGTAGCCATTCTTAATCAGAAATTCTGTGCAATTTTAGTGGAGTTAACTTTCCATGTTTATACACAAGGCTGTTTTGTGGTGTCAAATTTGATGAATTTGAAATTGTGGGTGTGCTCATCTTGCCTTTCCTTCTTGTTTCCTCATCTCCATCTTGGTGGCCTGGCATGCAGATATAGTAGAAACATCCCTAATCTGCATTCTCAATTCACAAAGCAGTAGTGTGAATTAGAGTGCAGAAAGTTTCATTGTATTGAAATAAATATGGAAGAGAATAGCTACTTAAAAATTGAAGAATTTTAAGCTCTTAAAATGCAATAGGAGTGTATATAGCATGTAATTCATTGGTGCTAATGTTGATAATGGTGGTGTGGTGGTGGTGATGGTGGCGTGGGATAGCGGTGACACACTCACAGAAATATGGAACAGCAACGACAGGCAGTATCTTATCTGGGAACCGCCTGATCCCTGTAGGTGGCAAGCAGCTCCATTGTGAACCCCCTCGTGATTTCTCCCAGCACAGGACAGGTAGAGAGGCGTGGAAATGAGAGGTGCACTGTGTCTTTGTGTTTGTGTAAATGTTTGTCTTCTAGTAACTGTTCACTTTTCTGCTAAATGTATCATGCATCTAAAACTATATAGCACACTTAGGAGCATAAGCACCAACTGGTTTCTGGTTCTGTTACCAGATCTCCTTTCCCATTTACTATGCACAAGTGAATGTATTTGAAACTCTGTATTTGTTGATGTGCTTTAAACCTGTTGTAAATCTTATTGTCTGCATTAGCTTACTTGACATCTTCATTCCACAGTTGTTATTTTGGCTCAGCTTGTTATGGGTTGGTTCTTTGCAACAGTAACACAGAGCAGGTATTTAGTAGCCAAAAATACTTTTTTGCAGTGGTCTTTGCTCTATTGTTACATGTGTGCACTACTCGCACTGTGCATACAACAGACGAGTGTTATTTTGGATCATAGTTTTTAGCAGAGCACGTACAGGTCATGTTGTACTAACACTCCTCCCTTTCTCCCTCATTCTTCTGTAGGATGGCAACATAATGACATGTACAAAATAGAAACTGTGTGGGAGTAAATTAATTTTTAATTTTAATTTTAGTTTGTTAGATTTTAGTTTTTTTTCTTTTTGTTCTTTTAGGGACGCTGATGATAATATATATTGGCATGTTGGGCTTACTTCTTGTTATTTTCGGTGGTAGATTATTGGGGTTGGGATCGGAAGAATTTTGCAGGCTGAGGCACTGTGAGAAAATGTAGTAGATAAATAATAAAATTAATTATTTTAAATTACTGTAGACCTTTACTTAATCTTCCTTAATCTGTGTAAATTATGTTTGGTTAGAATTTCTGTAGTCAGTGTGAAATATTGGTTCACACCTCAGTTTGTTTACATACTTTTAAGTTGGGTGTTCTTGAGTTCTACACATTTGCTAATCACTGTAGCATGTTACAAAAGCATGAGAAATGTAAACTGTTATGAAAAAGTCTGTATTGAAGAAATGTAGGTTTGTAGAATAACTGCAAAGGTATATTCTGAAATGTGTATGCAGCACTGGACTTCATGAAATTACTTCCCATCTTTTTTATGAGCACTTGACCGTTACATTGTAAATGCTTTTCACAGGTTGTAATGTGAATTAATTCTGAAGATCAGATATTTGATCAGTAAATCAGAACAAATAACTAATGATGAAATCTTTATGGTAGTATAGCAAAATATTTGTAGTTTTGCAGAGACTTCTTAACTCTCATAACAGCAGAATAGTTTGTTGTTTATAATTTTGCCTACATCATGTAATTGACTAATTACATTATACATTAGTACAGGTACCATAATTCTTTGTGCAAAATATTCTTGGGGTGGTACTGTTACTCCTATTTAATTTAAAGTCTGAGTAATAAGCCAGTCTATTTTAAAGATTGCTGTAGTGTTCTTAGAATCAGGTATTGTCACTGACCTTATTTGTATGTAGTAACTTGTGAATATAGATGGCATTGCTTGACTGTGACTAATATCAACAAATAGAATAACAGGCTATGCAAATATTGTAGCAGATGTTGTATCGAACAGTGTTGTACAGCAGAGCAGCGACAGCTTATAATACATATTAATTAATGTTGTTGCTATGTGGTTGAAGATATAAAGTGCTTCACATAGCATAAATCATTGTACCTGAAGACTCTTTGCAGGCTTCATAAATTGTGTAAAGACCTAGACCACAAATGCTCAGTTACAAAATTTGAAATTATCAAAATGACTTCTACAGATCTTTTAGAATGAAATTTGATACAGAGGATGAAATAGCCAAACAATAAAATATTTTACAGTGATAAAATTACAGTTTATATTTTCACTCAATATTAAAGGAATATTAGAGAAAAAAATTTTGATGATAATGAGCCCATTATTAGCTGTATAACTTCAGCAGACAGGTTTGATTGGAAGTAATTATTCTCTTGAAACTTGCTCTCACAGTTCCTTTTCCATCTTTGTGAAGCCTGTAGTAGCCACTTGAACTTGTTAAAGATACCTGACAAGTAGTGTTTATCAGTAAAAATATTTACAATGATTTGTTTCTCACTAACATATGAGCCGGGATAGCTCTGTCAGTACCGTGACTAGCTGTGGGCTGGGTGACCGGGGTTCTATCCCCAATGGGGGCAGAGGATATTTCCTCTAGCCTCTGCATCCAGACCGGCTCTGGGGCCCACCCAGCCTCCTCTACAATGGGTACCGGGGTCCTTTCCCGGGGGTAAAGCCGGCCGGGGCGTGATGCTGACCACTCACCCCCATCTAATGCTGAGGTCAAGAAAGAGAGGAGCTATACCTCCACTCACCCCAAGCGCCTGTATGGCACGTAGTGGGACAAACTTTACTTTAACTTTACTTCTCACTAACATATTTTATAGACTGCAGTTGCTTATTCTGCTGTCTGAAATAACTTTATTAAGAATATACCCTGTAGTATTTCTGTGATGGTTGTTGAAAGATCTGAACTTTTGCATAATTGTAAATTTTGTAGTAACTGCGTGTGGTATGTAATTTTATTTTATGGATTTATGGATGAGTGTGCTCATAATTTTTTATAACTTCTACTTCTGAAAGTTAATGTCATCATGGCACTGAATTCATCTTAAATAATAATAGAATTTGTAATGCATTTTTGTTATGTAATTTCCAGATATACCATCTAAAGAAAATCAACATGAAACAAATGAAGTGGTTAAGTTGCGAGCACGTTCCAATTCAGCTGAGTCTTGGACAGCTGTCATGGGTTCTCCATCACGGCAGGGCTTAACTTGCAATACTCAGGAATGGCTACACGATGGGGAAGACGACCGTGGTGAAGGGGCCAATGAACCACAGAGACATAAAGCCGTTCGTCAGGACTCTTATCTTGCTGCTGTTCGTACGCCAGTAACAGCAGGTGAGGTGCCTCATATTTGAAGGGATAACCTGCATGTTTTATAATCACTTCCATGTGTTGGCTTGTATTATCACTGTAGTCACATTTTTTAAATGGAAACACTTTGTTGTGGTAATATAGTAATGTGTCGTAAGATATTATGTACAGGTTACATACATAGTTCTGAGAGAACTTTTATGTTCTGTTTCCTCTTGGTGGAAGACTTGATACAAATTAATAAGATAATGCATTGAAATATATTTTAATGTTTCAGGGTAACAATTTCTTATTCTTATTGGTTGCTGTATTCTTTTAAGTTTTGCAAGGAATTTGACTTCCTGTGTTTTAAAATTTGCTGTGTGTGTATGTGCCTGTGTGCATGCACACATGCATGTGCACACACTGAACTTTTTCAGAAGTATCTGTTATGCTGTTGTGCACATTTATAATTGTAATACACATTTGTTTATGAATGGGATACTCCTTAAATGTAATGATCTTTTTTTGTTGTTGTTGTTGTTGTTGTTGGACACTTTGTATCATATGGGCAGTCCTAGATTGTAACTTCTGTGGGTTTTTTTGTTACTGTGTATACATGTTTATACGTGAGAACTTGCGTAGGTTGTACGCATAATTTTTGTTAATACAACATAGTCTTTGCTGTAGCTTGCACATTTGCATAGGTTTTGTAAATATATTATCATTGGATGAAATGCAAAGCTTGAAGTGACTAAGAAGGAAAAAAGACACTAATTACTAAATAAATTTTAGGAAAGCATTACCTGGTTTCATATTGCATGAAGTGACACATTTTACTTTATTTTTGAGTGAACCTTTTTAAGATTCATATTTGTATATTCAGAATTGAGCATAAGGGGCTCGTTGCTCCTGGGAATAAGATTAAGAAGGCACACACAAAGAGTGTGTGAGTTATTTTATTGTTCATTTCCTGTTAAGCAGTAATTTTGATGTTGAGTGTGAAGTATTATTGCCTATCCATGTATGGAACGTTTGTAAATTATTTTTTAAAATGAATTTGAATTTTCAAATTGTATTATTATTGTTATTGTGTCATCAAGAGTTATTATGTTATTATTGTTATTGTTACTGTTATTAGTGGTAGTAAAACATAATGTCTTTGCATTTCACTCAATGTCAAGTTCTGCTTTTTTATGCACAAATGTTTAAGCAGCTTGCTTATATTTTTTCACCAGTCACTATCCTTCTGTTACGTTAAATGTATTTCTCTCTCTTTTTCCCCTCGTGTTTATTTTTTGTTATTGTTGTGGCCATCTTGTCAGAACGCATGGCCAGATTGCTTAAGCGCCAAGGTGCATTTCCCATGGATGAACATGAAGAGATGGACAGCCCTCCTTCTTCCTCTGACTCCACCATACCTCCTCCTGCTCTCCCTGCTGCAGTTAGACCCAGCCAGCTTCTTATTGCTAATCCTCTTCGGCCAGCTGAGCCACAACCTGTGACTTCCTCTCCCACTTACGGGGTTGAAGAAGGGTCCATGACTGAAGCACATGATGGCATCAGGAAGCTCATGTCTGCTGTCAGTAACATCTCACCAGGTTAGGGCTTTATTAAAGTTTTGTTTGTTCTAATGTACTGTGCAGCACAACTTAAACAGTTTTTTTTCTTTTTGTAGAGATGAAAATATTTTGTTCAAGTCTCAGAAAAAGGGAATTTGCCATTTAAAAATAATGTATATGTTCACAGTTGAAATGTCAGTTTACTTATAATTAATGCAAACTGACTGGAAAATATCCTTTCATTTTTAAGTGTTCATTCAGAAAGTAAATGCAGTGATTAGTTTCCCATTTATCAGCAGGAAGCAGAATTCACCTTCCAGTTTAATATAGTCCACCACATCATTGTATTTTATGGATAACTTATTAAAACACATTGCATATTTTATTCAGTGTTTTAGTTTCCTTCACACTGATTATTTTGTAGACATGTTGACACAGTTCAATCCCTTTATCAGCCTGTGATAGCATGATGGCTGGAGGAGGAGGTACTGCAACTGACCCATGTTGGAGGTCTGGTTTCCTCCACACAAAACTTCAGCAGAGGTGGAAGCTTTGATCTCTGCTCATAGAATGCCACCTAAGTGCTATTGTGTATGAAGTACTGGAGACTGTTGTCTTACCATATCACCACATTTTATTCCATATCTCCAATACCTTACTAGTGTAAGAAAATAACTGATGTGTTTTGAACCTTTAGAGTTTGCAGCTGAATTTAGGTTTTCATGGCGGTGAGTCTGAAGATGGCTCTTCTGGGCTGTTGTGCCATGTAGTATAGTTGAAGTTTACAGACGTTTCAGAGGTTTTTGCTGCCTCCATCAGCAGGGCGATTATTATCACCCTGATAATAGAGGCATCAATCACCCCTCACATGTCGGTAAACTTCTGCCATACTGCACGGCGCAACAACCCAGCAGACTGCCATCTTTGAATTGAGGCAACTCTACTGGATTTTATATTTAATAGAATATGAATTATAGAATAATTTGTTTAATTCAGAACAGTTAATTTGAGTTGTGTTGTACAGTAATTTGTTTTATAGCATGCTTTTGGCTTATTTTTGGTTCAAGTGGTGCATGTATGTATGTACATACATACGTACGTATGCTAACTTATAATCTCAGAAAGTTGCTGCTTGAGCATGTTACTGCATGCACATTTAAAGATAAAAGTAATCACTTTGGCTAAATTATTAGTTCTTTAGTAGAATATAAACTATTGATGGGTTTAGTTTTTCAAATGTTCATTTATCTCTAACCAAATGAGAGTACGATTTTAAAACATGTTAACAGAAGACACATGAAATCTCAAACAATCATCGACTTCATGGAATTGGACAAGATCGTGTTGTTGTCATGGTCATAAAGATTTTGTGTGGCTTTGAAACTTAGAAAGGTACAAATGGTGCTTGGAAGCAGAAAATTATGGAATAGTGTTACACTGTTTTAGTGTGTATTGACAGTCAATTAAGGTTGATTAGAATGACTGAGATGTGAAGTACAAGTGCCCAACAAAGCAGATTGTCAAGAAACTGTTCAACAGTGTTTACATTTTTAAATAACAAATAACCTTTCCTGTAAGAATGTAGTATGTAGCTTTGAGGTTGCATTGCTTGTCCTGTGATCTTGCCTGCATTGATGTGGCATGTTGTGTTTGTCACCTCGTTTGTTTCAGTTCCTGTTAGTACAATTCCTAGTACACTTTCAAGTGACAGTAGCATTGCTGTCACTACGTCAACTCCTGACACATCAGGTGTTATTCGGCGTCAGAAAAACCAAAATGTTTGTAAGTATAGTTCATTTGCTGATGTAATCCCCATGTTTACTTTACTTTGAACCTCATGAATCATTTGATTCCCATTGGTCCTAAGAAATCAGAAGGCATTGTAATTCTTTTCAGTTCATAATGTTCAAGGAGTATCAGATATGTTAATTCAGTCTTTATGAGGCATTTATTTTGGACATAGAAACAAAATCCTGTTAAGATGGCAATCTTCTGGGTTGTAGCATCTTGTAGTCTGGTAGACAGTTACCAATGTTTCAGAGGTCCTTGCTGCCTCCACCATGGTGGAGACAGCAGGGTCTCTGAAACTTTGGTAAACTTCTACCAGGCTACATGATGCTACAACCCAAGGGACAGTCATCTTCGTACTCTCAGTCCAGGAAACCTAAAATCCTATTTGTTTGTTTGTGTTAGTAAATTATTTTTTGTTGGGATCATTAGGGAATTGTGTTGTTAAATGGTTATATTGATTGTGACTGTGAAGGGTGCAGCCATGTTTTGTTTCATCATCCAAGCATTTCTTGTAGGGGGTGAAGGAAGTTGGTGTTGTTTGTAATTAGGGTAACCAGAGTAGCAGAATGTTTCAAATCCAAATGAAAGGTGATTACGAATATGTGTTTAACTTTTACGTTTTTAAATGCACTTATTGTATGAAATAATCTCCAGCATTTATTCCCATCTGTGTGTAAAATCACAAATGTTTCAAGGGTGAAATATTAATATTCATGTTTTTTCTTCTTTTTCCGGTTTAACAATGTTTGTACATTTTCCGGTACCCTTTACAGGTCCCCAACTTTTTCAGTTGGCTTGATCTATGGACATTCGGTAGGACTCCTTGGACGAGGGATCAGCCCGTGATATTCATGTTTTATGCAGATATTATAAGTGTTGTGGTTGTGGCTACTGAGCCCTGAATGTGTTCCACTAATTTCTGCAGTCAGTGTTAGGGAATTTTTTGGTGAATGGAATGAAAGTTGATATTGTCTACTTAATTACAGTAATCAAAGATTTTTTATTGCTTGTATTCTTAATCGTTATAACTCAAATTAATTCTCATATGAGTTATAAAATTTTATGAATTTGCTTTTGGGAATTGTGATATGAGCAGAAAAGGAAAATGGATGTGTTCAGTTTTCTCTATAACCACAAGTTAGGACCCCAAAATTAATTTATATTCTTTGTTCTGAATGTTTGCCATCTTTAGAAATAAAAGCCTCCTATAATAACAGTGATGAGGTACCCCCAAGAAATTGGGGTTAAAAGGTTTCAGTGAAAACACTGTGATGATTTATTCACCTTAGGATTTCCATTGTTTCACACACATTACCGCTTCCATTCATTCCCATGCCCTTTATGCACAAAAATTATTACCTTTATCTTCCAGATATCCTTTTATTAGTGACATAAACTTTGAATGGCAAGCATATATGTATGTGACGTCATCAGAATTGTTTCAAAATACATGTAAAATGGTAATGCACCCTAGAGCTGTTCGCATCATCTTATGTTTACAAATAATTTAATTAATTCCAAATGCAGTTGTATCAAGTTTTGTATCACTAGGCCTCCTTTACATGTGATTTTGAGTGATGGTTTAGCAAGGTGATTATTAAAGTAGATTATCAAACTGAAGGCTATGGTTTCAAATCCCAGTTAATGCTTTTTTCCTTTGACTGAAATCTGGAAATATATTTCTGAGCATGGTAGCACTAACATTACTACTGGTTGCTACTCTTTGAAAATTTTCAGTAGATCTCTGCCTTATTGCATATGGTTGCTGTAATACTAATATTTTAGTAATAAATTGGTATAATAACATGGTTTTATAAAATTAAGATATTGTTATTTTAGATTATGTTACAGTTCAGTACAAAGTACTGTTTTCATACATTATTACAGCAAGTGACTGTTATGTTTTTTTGTTGTTGTTGGGTGAGACTATTTCTCTGCTAAATTGGGTCATGAATAGGTCACTGTCCATCCCGTTGATGATACATGAGTGAATATGGAGCAGTGATGGAATGATATTGATGGGAAAACCAAAGGACTCTGAGAAACGCCTGTCCCAGTGCCACTTTGTCCACCACAAATCCTGCATGGTCTGTCTGTCCTGGGTGTTGACTTGCGCCTTTGCCATGAGAAGCCAGTGACTAACCACCTGAGCTCTGGCACATTCCGTTTATTATGGTTTAATCATGTTTGGGTATTATGCAGTTAATACTTTCAGAAGTTTTATAGTTTAGATTACTGATTTATTTCTCATTTTCAAAGTTACAAATGTCTTGGTTATATTTTATTATGACAGCTTGTAAAGAGGAAAATGTGAAGTTAGTAGGCATTGCATTTTATTTGTTGCATTAGGTTCAATAATGAAACATTACATATTCTTAAAATGTAACACTTTTATTTACATAGCAATTCTGGTTAATGGTCTTAAATGATACTAGATTATTAATGAAGGATTTTTTGCCTGTTTATAAAGAAAGCTTTTTGTTAGTATATAATTAGATCATTGATAAGTTTGGCCAAGTATTCCATAATGAGGAAGGAAATTGATTTTATTGCTATTTGAAAGAGTATCTCTGTTAACACATACACTTCCGGGCATTTACAAGCAGGTGGCAATTAAATGCCTGGGCTTAAAACCCAGGTTATAAAAAGTGGTGGTTTCTTTGGGGGTGGGGGCACTGGCAGTCTTACAGTGTATCTGGTAAATGGGAAACACTGATTTCAGCGGTGAATGTGTTAAAAGTTAAATTTGCCTTTGACAGATGGTGAAACTATAAACTTTTATTTACTTTGGATAATTTGCCAAACAAAAAGTGGGTAGCAAAAAATTAGATTGTTTACTATTTTGTATGTTGCAGCGGAAGAGGAACGACTGGTGCGGAGGGTGTCCTACCTGAAGGCCACATGGGGTGATCGCATGCATGTGGATAGCGACCTAGACCTCAGTGATGCGGAATCACCGCGCATGCAGCTTCGAAGGTAGGGCCACTATATACAAAATAGTTTGCTTTTTCTTCAGTATTAATAATTTTCTGTTGTAAAACATTACACTGTAAAGTTGTAAATGTAATGTAAATTAGGTGCAAGACATGTCACCTTATGGGGAAACTGAGGTAATAAACTGTCCATATACCAGAGGTGCGATATTTATTCCATCTGTTACATGGAGATTGTCAAATTTTATTGGTGTGTGTGAAGTCTCAGAAACATGACACTTGCCTGGCGTACCATTATATATGAAATTTTGTTAGTTAGTATATGACTTTACTGTGTTGTGTACAGAATAGAATTTACTGTTGTGCTTTGTATTCTGCTTTGTGAAATGTCCAGTTGAAAGTGCTTACTTGGGTTTAGTATTGGAATGAGTGGAACTACTGGTCAGAAATTAGTGTTTTTGCTTTGCTATGGGCCATGTTTTAACTCTGTTGGTTTCATAATACTTAAATTAAAAATCACAATTGTTACTTCATTAGGCTGAAAATGGACCGTGCTACATTAAAACTATAGCCAGTCACTTGTTATGAAAATTGAAGTTTAGTGAATTTTCTGGTTTGAGAAAACTATCGCTGCTTTATGGCTGCATTAGTGGTGATGTCTAGTGATTTTATTTGAAAATTATATATTTCTTAGAGCTAACAGTACATAGTGGTTGATACACAAGTATAGGTAATCTGTGAGAAATATACTTTTGTACTTCAAATATATTAATTTATTAGATTTTTGTTGATTTATGCCACACATGACATGTGGTTATAACAAAATTATGAGCATTGACTTCTGTAACTGTAGTAAAATTCTGAAACAGTTTATATTGTGTATATTGTAAACATTATTATTTTAAATTGTAATGAAAGTCAAATCAAAATATACAAACAGATTATATACTTACATTACAAAACTTTTCTATGAAGATTTATATCAGGTTTGATGAAAGATATGAAGTAGAATACATAAATTATTTGTATAAAATTATGAATTAATAAGGGAAAGCATGCTCATGTATTAAGATTGATAAAAATTCTGAATTACAAAATTCATATGTATTTAGGTAGAGCATACACATAGTGCAATACTGAACATTTGGTGATATGATTTTCATTTTGATTTTGCAGTGATGGAATAATTGGAAACATTATATTGGTATTGCAATTTGGATGTTTTAGATTTCCTTCCTTATATCTGTCTATATCCTTAACAAGCAAAATGAGATGATTTTTATAGAGACAAGTTTAGAAAATAAAGCCTGGGTATGAGTGCATATGTAAAATAGGTGTGAATGTGGATGGGAATTTGCAGTGCCCACAGACGGTGGCGCCCTCCTTTGTTTCCTGATGACATTCAACGACTGAAACGGCTCTTTGAAGAAGCCGCAGCTCCATCACCACAACCGACTCCAGCTCCTGCTAGGCAACAGCAGTGGTGAGAGAGTCTTGGCCTCCCTCCAGCTGTTTGAATAGACTCAATGAACCAGTCCCAACTCCCTATTATTACTCATACATTAACAGTGGTGACAGCTTTTTCTGATTTTTTTTAACTTTCCCCATTGAAATTACTTCTTGCCACCATAATATTCTGAAACATATGTTGCACATTTCTTTCATATTTTGAATTTTTGTTTTCCACACATTCCGAAACTCACTTTCCTGGTTTTGTTCTCCAATCAAATTTACATTCGTATGATAATATGTGAATTATGGCTTTACTGCTGACACTGCAAGCTATACAGGAGTTTCACAGTAAATGAATCGTTGTTGAAGTAATAAAATAAACAACATTCTAATTATCTGAAATATTTTGTCAGTTTCATAGGTTGGTGAGTGAAGTTTTGTTATTATTCTAATATACAGTTTGGAAGCAGATGTGATTTTGTGAAATATCTAAGACAGCCTGTGGGAAGATCCTTTATTCTGTGATTGATCTGAAAGTTTGTAAAACATTTCATGCATAACTGACACAGTGATGAAATGGGAAACCATTCAAAATGCACATGACGAGTCCTTCCAGTTATGGTATTATTGAACTGACCTCTACTCACTTGCCCTTTGAGGTGATGGAATCTTATAATGAGGTACTGTCCACTTTCCCAATGGCAGATTACATATGTACAATGCATTATGTTCAGACATGTATTCCTGCATTGTTCCATTGACACAAGAAAGACTGTCTCCATTGTTAATGCCTTACTTTGATGCAACATTCTGTGTGGTTCATCGAGCCTGGAGAAATTCTTTCTGATTATATTTGTACGTATGTTATGTGTTTGTGTGTTCATCTTCTTTAGACACTGTAGAATGTGTGAGCTGCCTATAGTTATGTAATAGAATTGTTGGCCTTTACTGTAATTTTGGAAAAATGGACAGAAATATTGTAAGAGCATAATTACACAGAAGAGAACAGTTATTATTTTACACCTGTCTTAATCATATGTTTGTGTATGGATCAGTAACTTTAATTTTATCCTGTGTACATTCTCAAAATTGATTATGTCTGCTTCAAGATAAATATTACACCTAAAGTTATTCAAACATCCACTTATAGGGTAAACTCATGATGCGTGGTTTCATCAGCACACGTGGGGATTCACTTTCACAGCAGAGTTTATTCCACTTTTTAACTGTAAAAACCACTAGGATGTTTGAATTGTGCTATTGTTTCCATTTCAAAAGCAAGTTTTAAAATGTCATAGATTTTGAAATTAACAGCAAATGATTCAGCAGATTATATTCTACTATAATCTAGCTGAGAAACTCACTTTTTAGTTTCACCTTGCGGCCAGTCTGGATTTTTTTTTTTTTTTTTTTTTTGCTACAACTCATATTGTTTTTTAGGTAAGTTTGGGTGCTTAACATTTTGTTGTAATAGAGTTCCAGTTATAATGCAAGGAGTTAGTCAGTTACTTATTAAATATGTTTTAATTACATTTAGTTATGCAAGTTGTTATAACTGAGATTATTTTTTCATGGAGAAACAATTTTTAGAGGTTTATGAGTTAGATTTCTATAGTGCAGCCTCATACACGAGAATTGGGAACCCAATTTCACTTTCATCAGAATTCTGGTATTTTAATGCTATCATAAAATTTTGAACTCCGAAGGGCTGGTAACTTTGGTTTGTGAAAATGGTGGTCACAGCTCTCTGATGTGATCCCTCGTTCTTCTTAACTGTTAACTGTTTGTTGCATTTTTATTTTTATTTGTTGTCTTTCATTTTGAAGGAACATAGAAGAGTTTTTACATTTGTTTAGATCAGGCATGCTCAACGTTTCAGTGTCTGATGGAAGTATGTAGTATGTATGTACTACTCGGCATGTATACGTCTCTTTGCTTTTAGACGAGTCAGTGGCACTAGAGTGTTTCATATGCATTGTAGTTCACTGAGACTGAAATAAGCATAACGTGTAGAATAGTACCTGCAGAAGACACAAGAATTGAACACAAAATTTTATTTTAAAGACTTAGAAAGAGGCCACCTTGGAGACATAGGTATAGGATGGAAGGTAATAGTATCGTATTGACCTGTGAGATTTCAGGTTCTTGTATTGACGTGGTTCAGGGTAGGGCCTGGTGACAGATTTTTGTGATGGTAGTGAGGAACATTTGGTTCCACAGCAATAATGAATTTCCTGAAAAAACTAAGCTTTAATTGATCATGTTGCTTGTAACTGTATGCCATATGTTTATTAGGAAATTACATTAATCACATATTTAAATATATGCAGATGAGCAGTTTTGTGCTACTGACTTCTCTTGCAGATAATTATACAATTTCTTGCAGCCTTTGTACCTCACTCTGACTGTTGATACAGCATGACCTGGGTCTGTGTTCTTCATGTATTCTGTTGTCATCTGCTGTTTTGTGTCTTTATGGTACCATATTTTGTTTTACCGTTAAAATGCTCGTTGGCTACAGATTGTATGACCATCAGTAAACCAAATGGTACTTGAATTGAATAGAACAAGTGCTTCTTAATATGTGTTTCATCATATATTAAAGGACACAACATTAAAAATTATTTCTGATATTCGTTTAACAAGGGCTCAATCAAAATTTCATTTCATCGAAGTCCGTGCAAACTTTAGGAACATTGAAGACCTGCGGGTAAATAAATGCAAGATAGTTGGATTGAATTTGGTTTTGATAATTGCAATGGGGTAAACATTTTTGTCATTCTGTCCTTAATATGTTGATCCATGTATGTATATTTAGCCTGGAAGAATGCTGTATTTTATATTATTCTACACAGTGACTGTTGTAAGGCATTGAAATACTCATTATCTTCGGTTGAAAATCCGTTCTGAGGCTTCTGCGATTGTTCCCTCCATAAAAGTTACCCTCCACGATAAGCATGCAGGGGCGTTCCTTCCAGATGGCCATTGTAATGCGTACGTTTTAAGTGGTTGTTGATGAGGGGTGTGGGAATGTATCCTTTTCAGTTGTCCATGATTTGAAACGGAAGTTTAACCATAAACTGGTTGAACCACAGAACACACCTGGTGGTGGTCACGTGGCGACCGTTACGTACGACAGATAGCCAACAGCAATTAAGTCGCGTGCTGTCACGTCATTTATTTTGTCGTGTGTTACAGAAACCCGCATGCTTGTAGACCAGTTTTAATTTTCTCTCATATATCCAAAGTAACTCAGTCGTACTCATCCCACCGATGTATTCTACGCGGTTGAATAAAATATGTTCCTCTTTGCGGATTTCATTACCGTTTGCTAAGCATGTCCTTCCTTTGTCCTGTTTCAAAGTTCGGAGTTAATGTTAGTCGATACACCTTTTCTTTTCCGCGATGTTAATGTTGATGATAATAATCTAGCAGTCAAATAATTGCGTCTTATTTGTTCAGAAATCCCTTTAATTCCTCACAATGATAATACTTCTTATAATCCAATATTTTTGTCCGCTTAGCAAAGATTAATTCCATCTAATTCTAATGGTAATTTTATGTATAGAATCTAATTTAGCATAATAGTCATTATTATTTATAGTAACGCTGTTTCAACTGTAACGTGCACTAATGTTTATGTATTGTTTTCTGTAGTTAGCAGCTGTATGTTAATTTTGTTTAATTTTACACGACGTATCGTTTTATTAGTTTGTCATCCTACATGGCGACATGAATTATTTCATTTGTAATTTACTTTCTTCGAAATGCCTGTTTATGCCACGAATGAAGTCGGTCAAAGGTTGCCGAGCGGTTTGAGGCGTGTAGGGTTTTCGAACATTTGAGTGTTTCTCGAGGCGTCAAAGTAATTCGTGTTTTTTGTGTTGCATTGCGAATGTTTTGGGAAGATAAAAATCCACCTACAAAGTAATAAGCATGTAATTGAAATATTTGTCTGTAGAGTGTGTCCATATCAGTAACTTCCGGTACATGGCAACCGACCAGAAGCTATTTTTTTTAAAGAAAAAGTTGCTTGCCTGTGATGTGCTTCAAGAGGAGTTTGGACATCGCACCCACAAGCGGGTTAGCTCAGAAAGTCTTGTACTCTCCGTACCGTTGTTTAATATGAGCGTTTGAAATGTCTTTATGCCTTTGTGAAAAATGGCTTAAAATATTAGCAATGGATAGATATATTTTTCAGTGAAAGATGTTGCTGTATGTTTGCTTTTGGCAATATGTTTTCCGTAAAACAAGTTGAACAGTTTGAGGTAAAGCTGAAATAAGTTTCCCACGTAAGACAGTAAATAGTTTACACCAACTCCGTGCTTCGTGTGCCCACTAAGGATGTGATCAGAGTGGAAAGTTAACGCGTGATTTTTTAAAAGATGTTTGTTTCGAAGAAACGCGACTTTTCTCATTGAGCTTTACGTTTTATTTTCTCCCCACGCAGATGATATGATTGGTTTACCTTTCACTGTATTCGATTTCGATCATCTTGTAATAGCAAACGCATGAAATGTCAACAGTTTAATGACGTGTTCCGCGTAGTAGAATAAACCTCTGTGCCTAGTGGAAACAAGTTTTTTAGGACGCATGTTTTGGTCTTGATATACGTAAACTTTGTTGTGAATGTTTCATTAGAACATTGTTCTTCGCTTCGCTTTTACCCGGGTTACAAGTGAAGAGACTTGTGTTGATTGATGTGAACTTTTCTCTTCATGATTTATTACAGCAGCAGCATTGGAACCGAGCCCACCAACACTGCAGAAACCCTCCGACCAGAAAGTACCAAAGAGAATCTTTTGAGAGAAGGATGGCTGCACTGCAAGATAACGCTCGTGGATGGCAAGGTAGTTATTTTATTTCAACCAAAAGTGCATTGAACATGTTGATGTATGAAGAAAAATCAAATGGTGTTTGTTTTTAAAATGATTTACGCCATGAATGGATTGAACCAGCTGCCTGAGATGGATGACATGGGTCACGTTGTTAGCAATAGCTATTAACATTATCGTGTTAATTTACTTTTGGTTGTGGTGTTCATAGTAATTTCGTTGTTATCGAAGTGTTTCTTTCCAGCGAGCTGGTGACAGGTCATGGAAGCAGGTGTGGGCAGTTCTCAGAGGCCCCATTCTCTCCCTGTACAAGGAAAGACGAGATTCTCAGCAGCAGCAACAGGTAAGTCGTCGTAATCCTCTCCAGGCTTTGTGTTTGCTTCCTAGTCCTTCTTTACGCAGATAAGAAGAGATCATAGTAACGTCGCTTTCTGTAAACAGGTGTTTGAAGTCCTTATTTATTGTTTTGTTTGTTCCATTAGGACGTTTATGAAATAGAATATTGTAGCGTGGGTCGGTATACGACCTTGATTGTCAACCCTTTATTTCTTCTGGGGTCTGCTACCTCAAATCCGATCCGATTGTAAACTTGGGTGGATTGTAAGAGACCACAATGTCCTCCAGCAATAATGAATTTAATCAACTAAAACGGCTTTTACAGCACAAAATAATCTCGTCTACGACACACTTCGCCTAAGAGCGATTCACACTTCAGCTCTCTTCGCACCCTCCTTCCACACTCTCACCTCCTACACTACTCTCAAAGCCGATTGTCAGTCGGCTTTTATACAAATGCAACAATGCTAAACGCAACAATGTCAATAATAATACAACAATGCATGAATACAACAATGTCATTAAACAGTTCAACAATGCCAACCCCAACACATCACACTACCCCCTCCTCAAAGCTGCTCGTCCCGAGCAGTACCCGAATACGGCGCCAACCTGTCCAGGTGGACTACCATCATCCGGGCCCGGGTATGCCGCTGAATCCGATAAACCACGTCGTTGATTCTGGTCACCACGCTGTAGGGGCCCTCCCAAGATGTTTGTAGCTTGGGAGACTTCCCTTTTGTCCGGGTGGGATGATACAACCTCACGCGATCTCCCTCCTGGAAGCCAGCCGAGTTTGCCAGGCGATCATAGCGTGCCTTCATCCGGTCACTGGCCATCTTCAGATGCTGGCGGTTATGCGCGTCATAGAGTCGTTCCTGCTTCTCTTTTCTTAGTGTCACCCGGTCCCAGCCATCCGCGACTGTAGCGGCGACGGCTCGCACCTTTACTCGACCCGCTCGTTGCTCGACCTTCTGGCTGTGGCCACAGTCCTCCGAGCATGGCCTTCTAGAGAGAGCGTCGGCGTTGGTATGCCTCCGTCCCTGGGATAACACGCCTCCGATCCCAACGCTGCTTGCGTCGGTGTCTACCAGGAACTTCTCGCCAGGTCGTGGATATCCTAAAATGGGCGATGCACACAGCGACTCTTTCAAGGACTCGAATGCGACGTCTGCCTCCGGGGACCTGTGGAACGTTCTTTTCTCCTCGCTCGCTAATGTCAGGCGTGTGGATTGGGGTCTGCTCGGCTCCCGCTCTGATTCTCCCGCTACGACGTCGGGCCTGGCGATGGTCACTGCAGCTCCGGTGTCGATGGTCACATTACAGCGTCTTCCCCGAATCCAGCCTTCGGTGATCAGACCGTCGTCACTCCTCTTGGTGACCACGCTCAGTGTAAAGCGAGGGGAAGGGGGTGGTGGGGCCGACGGTCCCCTCCATACGCCGGCCATTACTCGTTTTCCCGAGACCTGGTTGGTCCTTGCGGAGACCTGCGGACACCATCTCATAAGGTGGCCGGGGGCGCCGCACTGGCAGCACACCGGTCGCCCCCATCCAGAACGTCTATCCTGGGGCGATCGCTCCTCCGTCGGGTCCTTTGACCGTATTTGACGCACCGTTAGTGTTGATCCTGCGGCTGTCTTTGCTGCCTGTATCTTCAGGGCCTGTCCGAGTGCTTCATTGAAGGATCGGTCCTCGCCCATTAGAAGGTGTTGCTTAATCTCTCGGTCTCCCAGGCCGTCGATGAAAGCGTGAGCGGTCTCCCTCTGCAGGAAATCTGCGGGAAGCCCTACGAACGCTCGATGGGCCAGCTTCTCTATTGCCGCTGCGAATTCCTGCAGAGTTTCGCCCTTTCCCTGCGTCCTTGATTTCAACTGAGATCGGTAGACCGCCGCCAGCTGATGGTCCCCGTAACGGCCTTCTAATGCGTTGAGGATGTCGTCGTAGGCCGCCCCAACAGGAACGCCATGCAGAATGTCAGCAGCCTGCCCCTGAAGTACGGCAAGGAGATGCGTGACCTTCTCCCCAGACGTCCAGCCATTGTGGTTGGCCACAGCCTCAAACTGCCGATGGAATACTGTCCAAGACGTGGATCCGTCGAACTTAGGCGGTTTCACACGGTCCGTGCCACCCACGAACGTTCCGGCCCCTCCGTGCCTTGTTCGGGCCTCCACCGCTTGCAGCCGTGTCTCGAACTCGCGCCGCATGGCCTCTAACTTTTGTCCGAGATCGTCGGTGATCCTTTCCTCTAATTCCACCTGACTGCACCTCAGGGCGCTTATTTCTTTATCTTGTAGCTGTTTCTGGCTGGCATCCATCTTGTCTTCAAGATTGTCCTGAAGCTGTTGCTGGATGCATGTAAACTGGTCTCGTAGCTGTTTCTGGCTGTCCTG
Source organism: Zootermopsis nevadensis (assembly GCF_977971745.1). NCBI lineage: Eukaryota > Metazoa > Arthropoda > Insecta > Blattodea > Termopsidae > Zootermopsis > Zootermopsis nevadensis. The sequence continues at coordinate 1,278,696 of NW_028259159.1, forward strand.
AAGCTGTCTCTGGCTGGCATCCAGCTTGTCTTTAAGATTGTCCTGAAGCTGTTGCTGGATGCATGTAAACTGGTCTCGTAGCTGTTTCTGGCTGTCCTGAAGCTGTCTCTGGCTGGCATCCATCTTGTCTTTAAAATTGTCCTGAAGCTGTCTCTGGCTGGCATCCATCTTGTCTTCAAGATTGTCCTGCAGGTGTTGCTGGTCGCTGCTCAGCCTCTGCAATCTCCCCAGTATTTCTTGCAGTACACAATCCATGGTTGACAATCCCACTTCTGACACCAATGTAGCGTGGGTCGGTATACGACCTTGATTGTCAACCCTTTATTTCTTCTGGGGTCTGCTACCTCAAATCCGATCCGATTGTAAACTTGGGTGGATTGTAAGAGACCACAATGTCCTCCAGCAATAATGAATTTAATCAACTAAAACGTCTTTTACAGCACAAAATAATCTCGTCTACAACACACTTCGCCTAAGAGCGATTCACACTTCAGCTCTCTTCGCACCCTCCTTCCACACTCTCACCTCCTACACTACTCTCAAAGCAACCAACCAACCAAAGAAGCTAACTGAGGGCAGAGGCCTGCGCAAGCGCAAGCATCGTCCCTACCTAGGTGAAACCATTCCTGCGCACAAGACGCATTGCTGGAAATGGTAAACGGTCGTAATATAGAACGGAAATTTTGCTAACGCTAACGGGGTTTCGTCGTGGCGGGAGCCTCGACCATTCAAACTGGGATTTGTTGCTGCTGATGGGAGGTTATCCTGTCAGGCAAGTTGTCGAAGGAATTTGGTTGGTTGGGTCTCTAGGGTATGAACCCAGAGAGGGAGGGGCCGTTTCGGCTGAAGGCCTCTGCGGCATGGGGGGAAGATCACTTCAGCTGATGGCCTCCATGATCGGGGGAAAGGGTGGCGGGCCGTGCCCCTATTAAGTTATACCCTGGCATTCGCCTTACAACTGAGGAAAGCACGGAAAACCTCAGTCAGGGTAGCCGAGTAGTCTAACCACTCGTTGTGCTGACTTGGCCGTCTTTTGGGGATGGCTTCGGCTGGCCTGCTGAACATCAGTCGCCCTCGGTTGCCCTTGGGTGAACTCTGGCTACTCTCAAAGCCAACCAACCAACCAAAGAAGCTAACTGAGGGCAGAGGCCTGCGCAAGCGCAAGCATCGTCCCTACCTAGGTGAAACCATTCCTGCGCACAAGACGCATTGCTGGAAATGGTAAACGGTCGTAATATAAGAACGGAAATTTTGCTAACGCTAACGGGGTTTCGTCGTGGCGGGAGCCTCGACCATTCAAACTGGGATTTGTTGCTGCTGATGGGAGGTTATCCTGTCAGGCAAGTTGTCGAAGGAATTTGGTTGGTTGGGTCTCTGGGGTATGAACCCAGAGAGGGAGGGGCCGTTTCGGCTGAAGGCCTCTGCGGCATGGGGGGAAGATCACTTCAGCTGATGGCCTCCATGATCGGGGGGTACTCTCAAAGCCAACCAAACCAACCAAAGAAGCTAACTGAGGGCAGAGGCCTGCGCAAGCGCAAGCATCGTCCCTACCTAGGTGAAACCATTCCTGCGCACAAGACGCATTGCTGGAAATGGTAATCGGTCGTAATATAAGAACGGAAATTTTGCTAACGCTAACGGGGTTTCGTCGTGGCGGGAGCCTCGACCATTCAAACTGGGATTTGTTGCTGCTGATGGGAGGTTATCCTGTCAGGCAAGTTGTCGAAGGAATTTGGTTGGTTGGGTCTCTGGGGTATGAACCCAGAGAGGGAGGGGCCGTTTCGGCTGAAGGCCTCTGCGGCATGGGGGGAAGATCACTTCAGCTGATGGCCTCCATGATCGGGGGGAAGGGTGGCGGGCCGTGCCCCTATTAAGTTATACCCTGGCATTCGCCTTACAACTGAGGAAAGCACGGAAAACCTCAGTCAGGGTAGCCGAGTAGTCTAACCACTCGTTGTGCTGACTTGGCCGTCTTTTGGGGATGGCTTCGGCTGGCCTGCTGAACATCAGTCGCCCTCGGTTGCCCTTGGGTGAACTCTGGCAGCCCTCATTCGGCACGAGTGTCTTCCGAGTTGCCGAACTAAGGGGTTCCCCACACCAGCTAACCTCGAGTCAAACCTCTCAGTTAGTGCTCTGATGTGGTCGGCAAAGAAAGGGACCCCCAGATCCTCATGTATTTGCCTGTTACTAACGTACCAGGGCGCGTTAGTAACAATTCGAAGACACTTGGATTGCAGAACTTGCAGCTTCTGGACGTGGCTGTGGGCAGCTGACCTCCAGATCGGGCATGCGTAATCCATTATGGGACGGATGAGCTGCTTATAGAGTAGTACACCGTTCCTGATTGACAGGCCACTTCTCCTATTGATAAGCGGGCCTAGCACACCTAATCGTTGCGCTGCCTTCTTTCCCACTTGGTTGACGTGCGCCGACCAAGTAAGCCCGGCGTCAAGGGTGACCCCCAGATACTGCGCTGTTTTGACCCATTGGATCGGCTGTCCGAGGAACTGCACTGCTCGGGGCTGTTGGATGTGTCTTCTCGCGGAAATGATTGTCAGTCGGCTTTTATACAAATGCAACAATGCTAAACGCAACAATGTCAATAATACAACAATGCATGAATACAACAATGTCATTAAACAGTTCAACAATGCCAACCCCAACACATCACAATATGTTTCAGATCATATCTGTAGTTCTAATAATGAAATGTCATGTAGATTCTTGGGTGCAGTGTGTCAGTAATAAATTTCTAAAGGAATTGGATTAGAGTTTAAAGACCGAATACATAGCTCCCAAGGGGCCATGGGCCAAGATGCAAAAGATGTTCGATCTTGCGCCCTCTCCGCCATCTTAAGGTCGTTTTCTTCGTCTGTGAATTGGGAGAAGAGTTTTTCAGTGTAAAATCCTGCAGTAAGAGCTGGTTGCACGAATCAGTCGAATGCAGCCAGTCTCGCGCTTTGACCGTTCCACCAAAAATTTGTGTTGGTTCATTCTTAATGACAGCTTGCTTATCATGATTGCATTAAGATTTGTCGCTATATAATAATGTCGCATGACACCATTGACTTTCGTAAGACTTCTCATCGATTGCTTAATCTACTCAAGGCCAACTTCGCCCAGTGCTTTTTTTGTTTGTGAAATTTTTTGTTTCCTGTTCTCCCTTGCTCCTTTGCGGAAACAGAGAAGCGAAAATGTTTGTTTCAGCACGATAACTTTCACTTGAGAGTGTGATAATCAGGTCCTACTGTGGCAAAGCCATTTCCTCCAGACTTCCCGTTGGCGCTATAACAATAAGATAACGAATCTCTCTGACTGCCGTGAGGACGCTTTTGTATTCAGTAGTCAAGGTTTTCCACGGAATAAAGTGTGTTATTTCTTTCTAGTTTATTTTAGTACGCTTCTGTTTCGGGCTACATAAACCACAGCTTCGAGAGATATCATTAGCTCCAAATTGTATTCAGCCGTGTATATTTTTCGCAGAAATTCTTGTAGAAATTCTCTTTCATGCTACCCAGTAAACTAACAACCTAATTCCTAGTAACTCGTGTTTTATTGATTGATTGATTGTATTACTATTGGGTTATTTAACGACTCTTTTTCAGTTACGTAAATTATGTAACGCCCAAAACTCACATCTTTTCTCAACATTATGTATATTGTTATATACTTTGGACTTTCCGTAATGAAGACTTCCATGTTAAAAAGAATCGTGTACATTAGAATTTATATTTGATTCTAGTCAGGGTTATAACAGAACTCTCACAGTTTCGTGGGTGTTCATCGTTGCTTATGCCTCCAGATATGATCTTTGGCCATCGTAGTTTTTCATACCTGGCCGAAATGAAGGTAGGAATTAATATCATCATGATAATGAAAATGATTACCATGGCGAACAGAGGAAATATCCAAACGTAATATGGAATCGTAACCAAGGCTGTGGGCCTGGTATTCCCCAGACACTTTTTCTTTGTTGTAGCTGAGGAAGGAAAATGCTGTATATCTTTCGTGGTAAACACTTCGATTTTTTAAATAACGCAGGTTTCGTGATTTTCCCCCCAAAACTTTTTTTGTAATTGTCTCCATAAAAGCTTCAGTGCAATGAATTACGTGTTGGATCCTTTTCAGGTCAGGTGGAGCGCACATTATTTTTACCGTCATGTGTACTGAATGGAGACGAAAAGACATCAAATGTGTTCTTGTAAGCTCAGATGTACGCAGTAAACTAAACAAGCTGGGGAAGCGTACACTGTCCTAGTACCACAAAAGGGGTTCTTATTGCTTGTAGTCACACAACGCAACTGAGTGAGTTCACCGTATTTATCTGCCCGATTTTTCAATACAGAGAACGTGTATTACCTAGGTCTAAAGCTAATTATATCTAGGCGTTTAAACCAAATGGCAGCCATAATATGCCTCACTTATACTACCATCTTTATTTTTCTTGTAAAGTTTGTTCCTATTAGATGAATTCCGATGCTAACAAACCATCTCATTCGTGGTCTTCTTAAAGCATGCTTTCCTTGAGGTTTGATTGAAACCTCGTCTTGCTGATTTGTCATCCGGTGAAAGTGATTTGCTTCTGCATGAATTCCTTAGTGCCATCGATTATTTGTTAAACCCGTATCGGAGAAACTGTTGACATGCCTTGGTCATGGCATCAATAAGGCTTGGCGCTTATCTACAAAAGTCGTGGAAGAAAACATGCAGTAATTTTGCAGTGGTATCACTGATATGATACAATGTTTTAAAACTGTTTGCGTATGACATAACGTAACTGATAAGTTTCTTGACGTCATTTTTCTCAGAAGGTACCGAGGTTATTATTTACTTACAATGAACAGGACGGTGTATCCCAGTATGTCTTCTAGCCTACTGATATTGTCAAACACCAGAGTGACGATATTTCTAAGCGAGAAGGGTTAAAGAAATGCCGAGTTTCACACAGTACGTGTACCTTGTTTATTGGGGGGAGTTTTTGGTGATATAGTGAGACAGGTTTTGTTTTTTGTTGTTTCTGCTGTTGGTCTTATTACGTGCCCTTGGAATGATTGGACCGTTATGGTGGGCATAGCGGACAGACAGACAGACAGACCGGCAGAAAAGACTGGAAGACACCTTTCCGTATGAGAAAATGCCAAAGCAACTGAATTTTCGTATTTCACTTCCTCTCCCGAGCTCCATCGAATGAAACAACGGAGTGTAGAGGTTGAGTCAGGGTGCCGACTTCATGGGTACTCTGGGCCCTGGGCACCCACTTAAACATTTCAGTGGGTGACAGTGGTGGATTAATTGTATCAGTATAATGCTGGGCATTGATGGGTTGTGTTTGGTTTACGCCAGGAGTTACGATTAGTGACGACCGTTGGTATCGATCCCGGGACTTGAGTACAAGGCCATTACGCTTTTAGACCACCGATCCGGCCCTTGTGCTTTGTCGAGCATATTTTATACAGGTCTACTCATTTAGACACCCGATTAAAAAATCTCTTCGAGATGTTTGTCGGTACATGAGGTGCTTTGAGGGGTTAAACCGCTTCGTTTAACATCGCTCTGTTCACAGACCATGAAGCTGACGTAGTCTCGAATAAAATGAAAGAGCATCCAGTACATTACAACAGAATGAAGTTTCAAAAGAGCCCCTTCTCTGTGTACCATCGGCTGACGAGCCAAGTTCTGCGGACGGTAGTTTTTTTTATGATTATCCCAAACGGAAGTTTTTCATATCGCACGCGAACAGTAACCGAGTAACCACCACCAACATATGTCAGACGGCTAATTTCCGCCCGCTTCTTCCGACCCGTTGATCGCTGTTAGGTATACGGGATGTTACATGGTCGTTAGATACGCAACGCGTTCAGAAAAAGAATGTGAAACTTTTCATCTCTTTCGCCATTATAGTTAGTACACTTTCTCAGTGCGTTGATCTAACTTTCTAAGTTTTATTTCTTCATCTGACAGTGTTAAAGTGACCATGAGAGGATGTTCTTGTCTTGTGCAGGACTTGCAGTGCAAACTTACTGTCGATGTGTTATTACTATTTTGACGGGAGTGAACAGTTAGATTTTAGTAGCATCCTTTATCAAATAAATAATTATGTTCGTTTAACAGTTGTGAGGTTTTCGGTATTACGCACTTCACGATTGTGAAAATTATCATATCGTTTTTATTTGCTTCATTAAAGATATAAGAAAGCTTTTTGTTCTTAGTTTTCAATGCATATATACTGTATTAACATTTGAAATGTTCATCGTTTCTAAAGTGTTAATATTGTATATCACGTTTCAGTGATTGAGTGTTGATCAGTTCAGGAGTGTTTCTGTTTTGTGTCGGATATTAGTCGAGATTTTGTAAAAACCCTTACAGTGGACACGGTGGAGCAAGTAAGGTCGAGAAGATTTTACAGAAAGTGAATAAGTGATTTGTGTGTTGTGACAGAACGGCTTTGTGATTTCCTTCACGGAATGGACGTATCAAATACTTGAGTTTCAAACCACTATTAATGCCGTGAATATGCGAACAAAGTAGAAGCACGCGAAGTAATTGTTGAAATACAGAAAGCCAATAATGTTTGTTCCCGATGAACCGTTTTCATATTCTTGTATTCCTATTTCCCTTTCCTTTGGTGTTAGCAGTCTTCGTGTGCGTCGTCTTCGGAGGTGGGGTTCAACGGGGTCCTGGGTGAGTGATTCCATCCATTTATTGGAGTGAGGAACGAGCAATGAGTTTGCACCATGCAACAGCCCCGAATATATTTTTATGCCAAGGTGGCTGATACAATGAGTGGCAGATATTTTAAATTGACTCTGCCCCAGTATTATTTTAATGTGTTTGCCTTGTCAACCCTTCATTTTAAGTCAGAAGTGCTAAAAATAATAGTTCTAGAAATTAGCAGTGAATTACAAAATGCTACAGGTTTTCTGTGTGCAGACCATGCCAGCATGGATATATGTATTCTTTATTGATTGGTGGGAGAGGATCATACCTGCAACATGCTGTATTTTAGACACTTCACGGTGTTTTCTATGGGGCCTTTCTGCAGTGTTTGGATGTTTTAATAGATTATTCCAGGGTTCAGTAATTCATGTATGGTCTTGCCATCTACTGTTGGGATAAAAAGAGATTCTAACTGAACTGTTGATGATGGTCAGGAAAGTTGCTTCATGTACTGATTTTCCCTGTTGATTTCAGCAGGACTTTTGTCCCCTCTGTATTTTTACTGTGTTAATGCATTTACATTTGTATATGCATCAATTACATATTACCCCTTCATTTCATTGGCATTTTTGCATTACTTTAATTTTTTTTATTAATTTTTGTTAACACAGTTTCTTCCAGTCAATTTATATGTTTTCCATGTACTTATGGTAAACATTACCTGTTGAAGAACCTTTCCAGAAGTGTGTTATCCTTTTTGAAACTTGTGTTATATTGAACATGATATGTATTCTGGCAACACAGTTCTGAACAGCCAAGTGATATTGTTGCAGACGCCTCTGAATGTGGGTGATACTATCAGTGAGCAGCAGTGTACAAACAGTGCAGTTGATGTAAGATGTAGTCAAGTTGACATTGCTGATAACTACACCAAAAAGAAACATGTTCTGCGTCTGAACACCCTCAGCGGCTCGGAACTGCTGCTTCAGGCGGAGGATTCTGAGAATATGGTGCAGTGGATTCATGCTCTTCAAGCCCAGGCTAATGGGAAGGAGGTATGAATATATTAATCCTTTATTTCAAGAATGTCATACTTAATAAAGTCCATCACCCGAAGTAAATGTCATCAGTTTCCTCAATAAGTGAGTATGAAGATGGCCATCTTGTGTTATGTAGCACTATGTAGTCTGGTAGACACTGAGCGACACTTCAGAGGAACATGGTGATTCACCTGAATGATGGGATGATGTGGGCAGTAAGCTTTTCTGAAACATTGGTCACTGGGTACGAGACCACACAGTTCTATGTCCAAGAAGACAACCGTCTGATGAATTAAACATTTGAGTGTTTTATTCCTGTGGTTATTATTTTTATATTTGTACCTATGATCCAATCTCAGATATTAGTATAACAGAATTTGTGCGATTACTGGGACTTCTAAGTAATAGTCTGCATAAATTTAAGACTTAAATTGTGTAAAACATTAGAATGCAGTGAAATTCATATGAGTAATGACAACAAGTTAGGAAATGTAACACACAGCTTAATGATTTTACATGTTAAACATCATTGATGAATTGGAATGAGTGATTATGCATCTTCATGTCACTTAGTCATACATAGAAACATATTTTGTAATTTGTATACTACAGTAGTAAATTATAATACTTATGGGTAATTGACAAGAGTACAAGAAATCATTCAAGAAGAAAAGTGTTTTAAATTTAGTTTTAGTTTGTATCTTATTACAATATCTGATAGGGGAACAAGGCATGACCTGTGTTAACTGTTATGGAACAAAAAATATACAATGGCTTTGCTTAGGAGATATTCCTTATATTTACTGCTCACTATCATGTATCACAGAAGAACTCTTATGTCAATATTATCTTTATAGGTAATGTACCTGATATTGGTAGATGTGTGCTGATGGATAGGTATGTTTGGCTTTCGATAAAGAATACACTAATAATTATTATTCTCACATTCCATACATGTTTATGTTCTGTTTGTCTGTCAGACAGTTGATTATACATTTTTAAAGTTACACAGCATAACTGGGGGTGCCCCAAAATGTAAAGCTGGTATTTGTGTTTGTAATTTTCTTCATATTTGTATCATTTATGTTTCATATAAGAACGTATGTCGCCTTCGGTGGACTAGTGGTTAGCAGGCTCGCCACTGGACTCAAGGTTCACAGGTTCAAACCTGGCCGAGGTCGATGGATTTTTAAGGGTGATAAAAATCCATAGCACAACTTCCTTCGGAGGGGAAGTAAAGCCGGCAGTCCCATGTCGTAGATTTACGACACGTAAAAGAACCTTAAGAGCATTATATGGGATGTTTCATAAGCAAAATTCAGTGGCCATTTCTCACCCATGTCTCTCCTGATTCTCTACTAGATAGTTCTAGCGAACAAATCAGGATTGAGCATAAATTGTTCAGAGGCAGTGGGCTTGTCACTCACGACTCAAATGCACTCTACAAGACTAATAAGGACAAGTTGCCTTGAACAACTGTCCCAGAACGGGTCAATAGGCTCAGTCCTTGTAGTAGTTGATGATGATGATAAGAATGTACTTGTAAAATCTCACTGAACAGAAAAGAATTTAATTGTAACTGATGTAGTTTATACAGTGGCCTTGTAGTGATAAGAGCCAGCAGTACTATCTTGCTGAGACTGTTCATTGGTCTGGTACAACGTGAACAGGACACTCAATGGCACAAATATGTAAGCAGAAAACAGTGTGAATGTGTGCTATTGAGGTTCATGGGATGGTTATCAGCATTAGTAAGTATTTGTGAAATTTTCTTTTTCTTTAAGAGAATCCCTAAGAATCAGATAAGGCTTTTTGTCCCTTAAACAGTCTTATCATTGATTATGTTTTGTTGGTTCGGTTGCATTTTGATTGACTAAAGAGACTTATATTTTCAAGATGGATGAACAGGTGCAAGTTTATTGATCATCCTCTAAGTTTGTTAAAATTCATAGCATATTTACTGAACTCTTTTCAGGATTGCAGTTCAGGTGGCAGCTCAAAGCAGCAGCAGCAATTAACACAGGCAGCAGGGGGTGTGGGTGGTGGAGGAAACAGCCGATTGTCTCCTCTCCCTGCCCACAAGGGTATCCGCAAATTAACATCATTTCGCAATCGTTCACCCACAGGACAGTCACCAATCAACAAAACACGCAAACCAAGTCAAACAGGTTAGAATAGAAATATTCAGTGCATATTCTAGTTATGCGTATATGTGTGCATACATGGGTTCAGTGACATTGTGAACTTTACATGTACTTATTCCAGAGGTTCTTGGGAACCAGCTCTGGAGCACATTACTATACTATATGTAGATGGGCAAAATGCCCTACTGTTTCTTCACACTGTTGTATCTTATAAGTTCTTAATATTTTATTAAGGAGTAGGCATAAACATGATTTAAAATGATTAATTGTGAAATTGTATGCTTCTTTGGCTGTAGATCAAATTCCATCTCCAAAGACCAAAACATGGAAAGGCAGAGTGGCCAAACAGCTGCGCCGCATTCAGCAGGGTTCAGGGTCTCCCAGTTCTCCCACAGCTCCCAATCCAGAGGGTGTGACCATTGGTATTCCTCTGGAAGACTGCCCACAAGTATAGAAAATTAAATTATTTTTATAAATATGTCCTGGATCAAAGAATCATGTAGATTAAATTAGTAACCTTTTAATGTGAAGGAAATGAAATATAAATGTTGTTCATGATTATATTTTTAATACATTGTTTTGGACATGCGTTCCTGTAGATTCCATTATATTTCTAAATCATACCTAAGTGTACTGTGTATTGTTTTGCAGTCATCTTTCTCAGAGTTTGTCCCATTGCTGGTGGAGCTGTGCACAAACATTGTGGAGTTGCGAGGACTTGACATAATTGGCATATATCGTGTACCAGGGAATACAGCTGCTGTGTCCTCACTTACTGAGGGAGTCAATAAAGGATTTGACAGCATTAATCTACAGGTATTTATTTACCACATGCAGACATTAACGTTTTGTTGAGGTAGATTGTTTTGATTAGTTGTCAATTCTTTTATGAAATGTGAGTTGGGTTGATAAAATGCATTTATAACATCAGAAAAACACTACATAAATGTAATAAACATGTAAATTGAATATCTTAGAAAGCAGGAACCAAATATCCTCAGTAACCTTCATCTAGTAGCTATGTTAAGAATATGTTCAGTCTTTCTCTCACATCCCCTGTTTGCATTAATGGCTTAGTGCTTAGTCACAGGGATGCCTTTTATGTACTGCTTTGAATGTCCCATAAATGCTGTAATGATTCATTTGTTTAGGATCCTCGCTGGAATGATGTAAATGTGATCTCTAGCCTACTGAAGTTGTTCTTCAGACGACTGCCAGATGCTCTTCTAACTAGTGAGCTGTATCCACTATTCATTGAAGCAGACAAGATTGAGGATCCTGGTAAAAGAATAGTCACCATCAAAAAGCTGGTAAAGAAAGTTTGTATAATTATTTGACTACATTTTTACTGATTTTTTAGTGTTTTTAAGGTTGTAGGTACTAGACCAACAATCTTAGAGTTTTGTCTGTATTAAGATCTTGTTAGTGGAAATGGAAATTGTATAGCAGTGTGACAATACTGGCTTAACTAATGTTGTAAACGAGGCAGGAATTTATTAAAGTATCTGTTTTGTTTGCCTCAGTTGCATGACCTACCAGACCATCACTTTGAGACACTCAAGTTCCTTCTGCTTCACCTAAAGAAAGTGGTGGAACACAGCACGACAAACAAGATGGAGGCACGCAATCTTGCCATTGTATTTGGCCCCACATTGGTGCGCACAGCTGATGACAACATGGTCACTATGGTTACTGACATGTCACATCAGTGCCGAATTGTTGAATCGCTTATCTCTCATGTGAGTGTGTTACCCTCAGTCCCCCTTTTTCAGCTTGTTTTCCTTATCTTATGAGGAAAAATAAGTTTATAATATAATCATGCCAGATTTTCTGCCCCTTTCTAAAATAAATTTTAAATTGACAAGGTCACTGCAGCTTTGTAGTTTTTAATTTGCTGTCATCACCAGTACAAAAATATCAACCTTGTGAACTTCTGATGAGGGTGAGACAATAGTGTCATTTAATATTGGATCCTGAAATTTTGTGCTAATGTTTAAAGAATGTTCAGCTTTTATTAATTGTTTTTAATATATGAAACAACACAGTGGCTTTGCAAACTCTCTATTCATCTTTCTGTTTGTTGATGATATTTAAAGATCTAATAGATCTAGACGTAAAGGCATTTTGTACGAAGATGGATGAAGCAGATACCTCTGACTTCTGTTTGGAATGTTTTAATATGCTGGTAGTTTCAAACATGGCAACAATGCAAAACTTTGAGGTTATATATGACACTCTTTGTACATCCTTATACGTATCATGCAGTAGTATGAAATTTTCAGTAACATAATTTGATCATTTGACCGATGAGATTTTATAAAATTGCAGGTTGATTGGTTTTTCTCTGATGACGAATCAGATGATTTCAGCAACTTTCCATTTAGCTTCCCGCAAGATTCTGCTGAGCTAGAACCTGCCTCAGCAAACCACAACCTTCTGCTGAGCAATATTCAGAAAGTTGAAGGTGAGTGTAGAGTGGCACACTAGTGAAGGCCAGTTAGGTTATATATTTACATTATGTAATATTGTAATATGTAACAGTCTGCATGGTCCTCATTATTGGATGTTGTTCTGATATGAAGTTTGAATAATCACAGCCATCTTAACTTTTTTTATTCTTATTCTGAAAGTCATCCTTGCAGCACAGATTCAAAGCAGATTCAGAACAATACAGTAGTTCATTGCAATCTGAAGATGTTTGGTATTGCATTAGCTTTACTTTAATTGTAGCATGTCATACGTTGTTGTATATCTTTGATCCAAAGGTGTCTAATTAAGAGGTACCATCTTTTTGTATCTTCTAACATTGCACTGTTTCAATTTTGAGTATATGGCATAGTTACGTGTCCCATGACTGAATCTGAGTTGATTGCATGTTGAAGATTAAGGCATAACATTCAACAATTGAACACTATTTGGTTTGATTTATGCTTTCACTATTGATCTTCCGTAATGAATGTAGTGAACTGTTACATAGGGAGGATATTGGCAGCTGCACTCGAGCATGGCCTTTCCACTGTGTCACTTTATCCAGTGCCACCAGCCACTTTGTGTCTATAGCAATAAAAAGAGAGATTGGTATTGTATTTCATTGTGACATTCATGTATGATTCATTGTTCAAGATTTAATTTGTGTAGGACATGGGTGTGTTTACCTAAGGGTACCAAATGTGAAACATAACTCTGTTAAGAAGAATCAGAGCAAATTCAGAAGACAGCTTCTTAGTTTTCAAGTTCTTGACAGAAACACTGTCCATAATCTTGTCAGTAAAGCTAAAAAAATTGGTTTGTTAATAGACAGTTTATCAGAACATGAATGTTAAATGTTAAAAGTTGATGAAGTTAAAGCTCTGTTTGAACAGGCATGTTGTAAGTCTTGTAAATGTCTTGCAAAAGAAACAAGAGTATCTAAATTACCACAAGAACTGCTACAGTGTTACTGAAATTACAGCCTTGCAGAACAACAGTTGTGCTCACAATGTAGGCTTGTAGGCAAACTTAGTGTCTGTAACTGCTTTCTTAAGTCATTTGGGAAACTAGTCTATCAAAATTTTAATAGAGCAGTTGATACCATAGAAATTTACTGTACATAATAGTGAAACCAGTAAAACCAGCGGTGTTTGTATATTTGTAGACACAAAATCAGCTGTACAGGTAATTGAAGTGACTGATTATCCAGAAATCAATGAAATATGAGAAATTCACAAACCTATCTAAGTATGGAAGCTGTATGAGAAAAGTCTCTCCCCCACCCCCCACCCATTTGCACTTTGTGGTTTGAAATATAATGGGAAGAAAGAATGAATAACAGAGAAAAAATGTGAGTAGATCCAATGTACAGTATCACTAAAGTTTGCTAAATGAGTAATAAAATTAATGTTGTGTATTTGTAAGCATGGTTTAGTTATTAATCTTGGATATATTCCTGTTCTATTTTTCAAATTTGTGTATTTTTCCTGACTTTTCTTTTTAGTTCATCCATGGCATAAATGATTTGGATGAGGAATGAATTGTTGCTTGTGCATGATTGTATCTTTATTTTTCCCGTTGTTTTTGTTTCTCTCTATGTGATACAGGCATGAAAGCAGATTCCCCAAACAAGGACATATGTGCCAAAGATATTGTTTCATCCATCATTTCTGCAGCGAACCGCAAGATGCAGAAGGCCAAATCAAGGAAAGGAGGAGGAAGTAGTGGAAGTGGAACAGGAGTGGAGGATTGCAAAGAAACATCTGGTGAAGTCAGGGAAAACACAGACATTAAACAGGTGACTGGCAGCTAATTCTTGTGTCCTGGTCCCTAAATGTTGTGTTGGCTGTATTATTTTATTATCGTGCAGAGTTCTTTCTTTTATAACAGTCTGTCTGTTTAAATACAAAGGGAAAAGAACAGAGTAGTGGTCTGAGATAATTAAAAGAAAATTGAAACATTAGGATAGAGAAATTTGGTTTGTAGGTAAAATATCTGATGTTAACATCTATCTCTCTCTGTTTGTCTGTCTGTCTATATAGTTTCTGTTTTTTGTCGCGTTTCTTAACCTTTCCTTTTACAAAGTCAGTCTTCTAGTAATAAGAAGTAGGTCAGGATTAATAACGTTGACACGGTTTCTTGTCTCTATATGTTACGTTAACTGTTATTGATTACATTATATCCTTATGGTGTAATAGTGTTTGAGTAAATGAGTTTAAACTGAACTGTTGTATTTTAATCTGAAGAAAGTGTTTGGAAAAATCCATATTATTTATTTGCATTTATTATTTCATTATGGAATGTTATGGTTTGTATTGATTTTGGTATATTGTACTTGACTTCTCTGAATCTGTTTTGTATATTGTACAGTTTATGGATACATTAATCAGATTCCTGTTCTGACATAACCAGTTTTTCTGATTTATTTAGTTTATAATGATACAGTTGATATTTTTGTCCTTAGCATACATTGGAGAGCAAGTCAAAACGCAAAGAGTCTGTGTCAGCTTTTGAAAGTGGTGATCAGCCCACATCAACTGTGGCGTCATCCATCTATGAATCAGTTGTCTTCTCAGGGAACATAGTTAAAAGTATTCACACAGGAGAGAATGAGGATTCAGCAGCACCAAGTGAAGCCGCTTGTATCCCAGATCATTCTTTAGCTCATGGTGAGTTGCAGTTTTGTACCTCATTTCTCTAATATATTTTAATGGCAGCAAAAGTTTCGGCATATACTGTGAATGTATTCCCTGAAACTAATTTCTGTGGGCAGTGAAGGGAATGTAGGACATTCCCATTAATTTAAAGGAAACATTGAAATTTGAAGTAATGATTCTAGTAGTGAATTATGAGTTTTTTACAGTTTATATGTTTGAAATTATAGATACTAAAAAACTATCCCTCTAGCACCCTGTTCTCAGGCTTCTTAATCTTTGTTCTTCCCTCAGTGTGAGAAACCCAAGTTTTATACACATACAAAGCAACAGGTAAAAGTATATATTTTAATCTTTATGTTACTTGAGAGCAGACAGGAAGACAAAATTTTGAACTGCATGTTAAGAAATGTTTCCTGAATTTAATCTGCTCCCAATTTCTTCATGGATTCAAATTTGGTTTTTTTTAGTAGATTCTGGTGGTGGAGAAATGCAAGCAGAAGGCAGATTCAATAAGCCAGAAGGTTCCAGAAAGGATGAGCAACAGCAGCAGCCTTTAAGACAAGATGGTGGTAGCATGCCTGGGAGTGATGAGGGAACAATAAGAACATATGCTGGTCTTTCAGCAACAACTCAGGAACGTATACGCAGGTATGTTATGTTGTGATGTCAGTGAAGCATGTAAGTGTGATCATTGTTTGAATTGCTTACCTCTTTGCTTGCTTACTTATAAGTGTCTGTTGCACCATTGTTTTTTTACTTTCCATCCAACTGTCAATGAATTTCTCCTCATTACAGCCATCAGCAGCCTACATATTACATGTACAAAGTAAGAATTTTGATGTTGTTTAAATTATGCTTCTTACATATTTCTTTGGGTGTTGCCTTGTAGTATTTTCATGTATTCTTAGTTTCCTGGAAATCATGTAGCCGTAAGTGAATCACTTTAATGAAAGAAATGCAGTTTGTTAGAGAAATTCCAGACAGATGTATCTGATTTGCAAGGCTTTTTAATGTATCAGGTTTGAACGTGAGACAAAGGCAATGCTACAGCGTGATCTTACAAGACAGCGCCGTGACACTGAATGGAGAGAAGCAGATAAGAAGAGAATTGAAATACAACTGCAGCAGGCAAAACGTGACATGGAAAGTGAAGACTTTCTGGATGAAATTGCTGATAACCCATCAGGTATTATCATGGCCAGGCAGATATCTGCCTTCAGAAGGCATGGTTTTTTTATTACAATTATTAAATGCTTTATTTTTTTCTCAAGTCATTAATAGATGATTTCCAGTTAATTTCTTCATAAAACAAGAACAACCATCCAAATTAAATCCTTTGTACTGATTTTATTTTTGTTTCCCAAACAGATATTACAAAGAAGATCAGTGGGATAAACAGCATTCTTGAACATGACAAGAAGTATTCAGTTAGTGACAATTCAAATCATGCCTCTAGTATTGGGTGCAAACTCTCATCATCATCTCTGCTGTCATCTTCTGTTAATAGTAATAATCTAACTTCATCCACTAAGTCTGAATCATCTTCTTTAACTTCTCTCACTTGTCAATCAAATCTTATGACATCATCAAAAGACCAAGGAAATACTCAGACCAAAGTAGGATTGCCATGGAGCCCTGTTGATAGAAGCCATTCATCTACATTACAAAAATTCACCCAGACAAAGAAAGTGGGAACAACACATATCTTCCCTGATAACCAAAAAAAATTGGGAAGAGTAGAAAATGGCAGTGTTACCAGTTCTTCTTCTTCTTCAGCTGATGTAGTAGCAGTGAGTACAAGGTAAGCTTATAATTTGAAGTTGGAGCAAACAAAAAAAGGTAACAAACTACAAGTGTTGATAAAAATCTACAACCAGTCTGAAATTCATTTGTTTCTTAGCTAAAGTGCAATTTTAATTCAGCATAAAAAACAAAACAAAACAGAGCATGTTACCTGTTTATGTAATTAATTGTCACCTAATGTGAACATAATTTAAGTAATTAAGTTTCATTTTCAGCAAATCTATGAAGCTCATGCTCAAGAGATATGTAATCCACCCTGTCAAATTTTTCAGGAAACCATACCCATTATATTTCCTTAATCAATATGTCATTGATACTGTGCTGAACCATGTGTAAAAAGTATTTCTTACTATTGTGTCCTACTGTGCTCCACGCTTTGGGTTTTTCCATAGTGTACAGAAATGAAAAGATGTCACAGAGATTTGTATTCCTGTAGGGAAGAATGAAGAATTTATTCATTTTAAGGGTAATTTAACATTTTTAATCTTCGAGCTTGGCAGTTCACTGTCTGTGTACTTGATATCAGCTTTACAAAACTAAACTTGGACATAAATAGGATTTTCTCTTCATATTTTTTAGATTAAGATGATGATAAACAAGTATTTATAGTAACAGCAGTTAAGGCACAAAGGTGTCCTTCCCAGAAGAAGGGATATGGGTGCATATGCATTTTGAAGATGCAGTTGAAACTACTATTATTATTTCTGAATAAAAACTTACTTTGTTCTTGTTTAAGTGCATCTCTGCTTCCTGGGAGACCAGACACAGAAGGTACTAGTAACAAGCTTAGTGGCAGCAATCTGTTAACACACTCCTCTGTGACCACCACATTACCTTCATCCGCACAGCATGTGCTTCAGCATGGAAAATCTGCAGAGAATCTCCATGCGTCTGCCCAGCAGCACACAAACACCAGGTTTGATGCACAGAAAGGTGCACCTCCACCAAATGGAACACTCAAGAAGTTCAAAACAGGAAAGGAGCAGGTTAGTTCACACTTTGGCTTGTATGTAGTATTTTTTTCTGGACACTTATACGAATTGACATCACATAATAACTTATAAGAGATTTCACTGTTACATGTGTTCTTAGATTTAAGGACTTGTTGAAGTGTTTGGTAGAGGTTTAGAATTTGGGATAAAAGTGTTTTTTCACTATAATTTAAAATGCTAAGCACCGAAGGGAACATTTAATTTTAGGTGTGCTTTATATTATGTCAGATGTGGAAGAGGTTTAGGTCACTCTGGAGTTAATGTCTGTGATCGATTATGTTTTCATGTTGTTATGTTATTGCACACCATTTAAAAGTTTTTTACAATTGATTTACTTTATAGCTTGAGTTGGTACCACCAGTATTATCTTCACAGCCACCATCACCGTTAACTGGATCATTGCGATGTGGCTCACTTGACTCACTACAGGAAGCATATAGCAGTGAACTTCCACATAGTGACATCTCTGATGATGGTGAGTCTCTTTTACTTAGTCAAATTGGCATGGTATATTAAATTTGTAGGAATTCTCCATTTTTCCTATGAAGAATAATTTCAGATGTAATCAAAGAGACTGTGGCATTTGGCGTAAGAGGAGCAACTGGATTATAATTGCAGCTATTTCTCTCAAGCTTTCTAGGAGATTAAATAGAAATGTTGAAGTAAGGAAACATTCACAGCTGGATTATATTTTTAAAATAAAATGAGATACCTTTAATCCCCAGAAAACAGAATTGTATAAATATTTATATGTTGAAGGTACCAATTTTCAGAAGTTGTACTTTAATATTGGCATGTCCTTCACTTAATAATTACTTTTATTGGTAAATGGTCCCTCATGTGTATGAAGTTAAATATGTATTATCATATACCTGTGAGTGTGGAAATAGTCTTGCTGTTTTAGTTATGGATTATAGTACCTCTACTTTCACATAATGTTTGCTACACAAGGTTATATGTGTCCTGGAATTAAGAACCTAGTTGTCCCCATTGAGTTTTCATCATATTATTTGAGTATTCTCTCTTGCTGTTATTGGATGTTTTAGTAACCTTTCATCCATTAGACATGCTATGTTATTTTGAGGATTGCAGTCTGCCATCCATCCAGAGGTAAAAGGCTGTCAATTTATGTCATGCTGATAAAAAGAATAAACAGCTGTGGCAGAAATCATTGCTTTGTATGTAACTTATAATATTTATATGTATGATCCTATTACACCTTGTAATATTTTTACCATTCTTGTATAAACAGGATTTTCAAAACAGTGCAGTTTCATAATAACATCATTTATGTGAACCACATTTAGTGAGATTTCATGGAAATTATGGAGGAATATGGAAGAACATTCCCATTGCAAAGCATAAGTCATTTTTGACCATTCTCAGTGTCACCAGTAAATATAATTTTGTGTTCACAGCCACTGAGTCCCTTTTAAGGGAAGTTGCATCACATTATTTGTGTTAGAGGACATACATTATACTTTTTTAAAATTTGTTTTGTTATGGTATTAATTATAAAGTGAAACAGTAGCAATTGCATTTGTTGCAGAGGAGATGTCATGGGAGGCAGGGTGGAAACTTTGTAGGCTGCATGCTAAAATACCATTGTGTATTTATTGTTCATTACTGACTAAATGTCCATTAAAATGTCACCACGAGGTTTCAACATAGAGTATAGATGAAAACAAAGGTGATGCAATAAAGATATTTATATTGTCACAAATAATAATTTACATTGTGGGCTGTGGTCTTCTGGATTATGATGCCTTGTAGTCATTTTGTGGTTAATAACATGTCAGAGGACCATATTTCCTCCTTCTACTACCCTGGGGATTGAAGCAACATGTTCCTGAAACATTGATAGCTACCTATGAGATACACATCACAAACCAGAGAACCATAACCCATACTGGTCAGCCTAAACTGAGGTATCTGTTCATTTCAGTAAAAAACAAAATTGACAGTATTCCTTTTGTCACTGAATAACAAAACACATTATTGTCTTGAATACTTTTTAATCATTGTCCCTGTGACAAGTGGAATAGACTGGCTGCATTCATAATCTCTATGCAAGAAATTAACTCCAATACATCATAGTGATTGCTGTGTTAGATTTGGTCTCCCTGAGAAATTAGTTATTCTTATAATCTGTCTCTTTTTTAAGAATTGTTTTTGCATAGCAATTAAACTTGTATGTTATAACATACAAGAATAAAATTTAACTGTTCTGTTTCCATCTACTCAAGTATTACCCTTCTCCAGTGGTCCTTGGAGAGTTTTTTAGATTGCATTGGCCACTGAATTCCGAAGCTTTTAAAGGTGTGCTTGCTGCACAATATGAAGGAGAATGTGGATACTAACAAAAGGAATTAACAAAATGTGTTCTCTTTAAATATAACATAATTAAAATATAATAGTTGTTTGCATACGATCGTACATTGAAGAATTTTGCCATTTATTTCTTTTTGGTGATTCAAGTTGAAACCAAGATACAGATTTTTAAGTATGGTGAACAAGACAGTGTTATCAAATATGTAAAAAATTAAATCTGTGGCGTAACAGCTCCAGAGAGCCAAAGCCGACTAGCTTGACTGCTGGTCTCACGTTCACATGCCTAAGCAGAGGTGAACGATCATCCAACCAGATACAGGGTGACGTGTGGTCAGCACGACGAACTCCCAGCCATTGCTAGCTTTCCTGACCGGATTACGCTACCCATTGTAGCTCCCCAATTTCCTCACGATGCTGGGTTGGCACCGGTCCCATACACTGGTCGAAAATCTCATGAGAAAATTTCTTCTCCCCCGACACTCGAGCCAGCACGCATTCCGTATCGCCGGTCCGAAGCATGATGCCTCAGACCACGTGGTACGGCGCGGGACGTTATCAAATATGTACACAAATTAAAAATTTACAGCAATCAGTTTTGCCACATTACTGTATTGAGTGGAAGTATAAACAAAACATAACAATATCATAAATTAGAAAATATATATATATTTAGTTTCACTCCAATATTTATAGTTGTATAATTGTTACTTTTAAGGAGTTTTAACTCTTCTGTGGAATATTTGTGCGTGATAGTTACGGAACAAATGGTTTTAAATGCAGTAGGAATGGATTCATCTGGCTTATGATAGGGACCAGTGGCAGGCTGTTGCGAATACAATAATGAAACTTCAGGTTACGTGAAAGGTGGGAATTTTCGTGACTAGTTGAGTGTACTGTTAGCTTCTCAAGAAGGATTCTGCATATCGGAGTTAGTAGTTAGCTACAGAGTTTCTTTGAAAGAATAAAACACAATGAATTATAGCCATATACCACATCATTACTTTCTTTTTATTATTTCACTAAATAAGGACTGACTCTGTTTTTGTTTTTTGTTTTTTTTATGGGAATGCACTTCCATAATGTTGTAATTCTTATGAAACTTAAATTTATTTGTTTTAATTTAAGAAGATTAGTAAGATACCATGCCCATGTTATAAATAATCTATAAACATACTCAATGAAATGCAGCAGAATGAATGAATCATTGTTTTTGACTTGGCATTGAAGAACCATTTAACCTTATGAAATTAATTCTTGTTTTTGTCTCCTGTTCTCTTTATTAATTTTCACTTATCACCTCATGGATGGGTGAGTGCAGGAGGTTGCTTCTTCTCCTGGACCCGCAAGATTCTTGCCATTAACAAAAAAATATCTAGGTACATAACAATGTTAGTTAGTACGTGACTGTGCTAATTATCACTGTGCTTGCTGAATTAGGATTTGTATGGATATCCTTCAGTCCAGTGCTTTTTCAGTTTTGTAATGTTGATATGATTTAAAGGGGCTGAACTGAAAAATTCTATCTTATATATAGGTAAGTCATGGTTTGTTTTTCAGCAGACACTGAAACCAGGTACTTTTGTAAATCATTACATTTAAAATACCATATTTGAAGAAGTAATAACAGGTGGTTATAGTAGTAAAGTATGAGAAATTTGAAAATTGTACCCTGACTGAAATGATTATCATCATTTGCAGTTGAGGAACTAGGAGTATTTCCTGTTCTGGCTTCAGCCTTCCATCACTTACATGCATATCTATAAGATTTGATAGTAATTTCCTTTTTTCCATAAGCTTGAACTGTCTTCATAGAATCTTTAAAGTGGAACTTTTAAATTTTTAAATTGATCTACCAGATCAGTATTGGTATCAAAACAAATCAAAATCATAAATTTTAAAGTGGAACTTTCCAAGCTAAGGGACAGGCCTTTAGTTGTTTTATTATTTCTTTTTTGCACTTTGTTCAGAACCCTCCCTATTAACAGCTTATTCACAAGAAAAATAGCACTAGAAATTGTTTTCATGTAATCACAATGTGGTATGTAAAGAGCAAAACAAAATTGTATGTTAGTTTTCCTAGTTTGGTTTGGTTGTTGTGTCTGTGCGAAGTAACCCAGTTTGAAGTTGTTCTTGGAATCTTGAATGAGGTGGGTTGATATCCATTATTCCAAGTCCTGAAAGATGTTTCACTCTCCTCTTACACCATTTCTGTCTTTTGTGGTCTGCTCAGAAGAATGATTGACTTCTGGATTACACTGTCTTACTATGCTAAAATGTGTGCAGTTGATGGAAGATCTAATGGTTACCATGTACATTTCTTACATAGTATAATGAACAAACACCAAAAAAATCTGCAAGCACAGTATGGATATTTTAAATTAAAATATTTTTGCTGATCAGTAAAAAAGGAAGCCAATACAAATTACATTTGACTTTCACCATTTTTACTGATTACCAAAGATACCATATAGTAATTTTTATCATAGTCCATAAATAGGAAGTAATACTGAATATAAAATTGAAATTATGAAACATAAATACAGCAAAACCTGAAAAAATCTCTGTGTAATGAAGTCCTCATGATAATAGAGAAAAAACTGGCTTCTGGTCAGGTGAAATGTGTGTCATGTATGGGCATGAACATGTGTCATTTTCTCCATAAGAGAAACTCATTAATAATTGTTGCCAGCAAACAGCTAATTACAGTTGACCTTCACAGTGGAGATGTGAGTCACTATTGTTGGCAGTTTTTAGCTCTCACACATGTTGAAACAGGTGAAATAAAATAAAACAAGTCATCATTCACACAGGGATGAATAAAAACAACCAGAAAATTGTATTTTCATCTAATCCTTTTCTTACATTCAGACATTCAAAGACATAGATGTTGCATTAACAAAGGCCCTCTAACCGATGTCAAGTTTTGCATTCTATAACTGTGAAGAAATGGGGGGGGGGGGGGGCAGAAGAGGATATCAATAAAATAATTGCCTTTTTGCTCATCATTCTTCATTTTTCACTTGTTATGGACAAGAATACAAGTGGGTTTGTTTGCATCCTGTTCATGACTTATATAACAAGATGCAAAGTTTGGGTCTCTCTTGAATTTTACTGCTCGGTAATGTATGTAGCTATACATGTTTCATAGTGAAACTGTGTTTAGGTACATAGTGGAACCAATTCTTTGTTTCACGTATGTAGAAAGTTACCATTGCACTGCCAGAAGGATATCCAGCCATATCTAGGAACCAACACATAACAAGCATGCTGTAATTGTCATAGTAACTTTTTCCCTTTGATCCTGCTGCTGTGTTTCGTAATTAAATGTTGAAACATAATATTTAAGATTACGCATGTTTGTCTCATGTGCTTTGTTATGAAAGTG
This sequence comes from Zootermopsis nevadensis, assembly GCF_977971745.1. NCBI lineage: Eukaryota > Metazoa > Arthropoda > Insecta > Blattodea > Termopsidae > Zootermopsis > Zootermopsis nevadensis. Next base: position 1,302,174 of record NW_028259159.1, read on the forward strand.
GTGCAGAGCTCATAACTGTGGGCTGCAGAAGACTTGAATGGTGCAGGTTTGTTTTAAAATTTTCAAATAACATGCAGAAATTGGTATTACTAAAAATATATTCTCACACTCAGTGGTGCTGTGAACTGTGTGGAGTTGCAGTATTATACCACTGAAATAAATGGATGCAAGGGTGTGTGTGAGCTACTTTCTAATGATTGTAGCTGATAGTGGCGTGGAAACTTGTTCTAAGGGTACAGACACACGAATTCCCAATCTAAAATATCCTTTCCTATTTATTTCTCTTGAACATCAACATGACAGCAAGATACAAGAATTTTATGGTGCACTGACAGTGCTCACACTGTTATAATTGTATTTTGAATTATATTCATACTAAATCTGTTACATTGCCACAGTTTTAACATGCAGAATAATGTTTGTAGCAAGATAGAAATTATGTGGCATGATTACAAATGATCTTTATTTTTTGAGTAATTTAAGCCATCCACATTAATGATCATTTAGGACATAAAGAACAGTATTGGTAATTTTTATTTCCACTTGCAGGTTTTGAATTTGAGAACCATTGGACACTTTATCCAAGTCAAAATGATAATAGGTCTTATTCCACACATTGCATAACATGCAATGCCAGTTGATTGGCATGCACCTCAAATTGTAACTTCCAGTTCATTGAGATTCAGACTGTTTACAGACTGTAGAAGGCCGATTTATGGCATGTGTGGTCTGTCCTAACATAATCGCATACATCCTGCACTGATTGTGGTTAATTTGTAAAAGTATTTGCAAGATGCAGATAAGTACTGCTGCCTCATGGTAACATTTTTCACATTGCACATTTTGTTCCCTTCCAACTTCTTTACAGTGTGGGTTTAATATTTGTGGTAGCTGAGTGCCAATTAGGTTGTTTAATTATTTGATGTAAGGAGCACCATTCTTGTTGGCAGTTGCTCAGCATTGATTCACTTTAGCTGCAACTTGCATGAATATCACTGCAAAGCATACATTAAAATACCTCTTAACACCAGGAAAACATGTTAAAGCTGCTTCTTAGAAGTACAAAATATACCACTCTTCTGTAACAGTACTATCAATATGTTTTTATTCAGTGGAACCTCAATTAGCTGATTGAAATATTATGGAATTTTTAAGCCATAATCTTCCTTGGGGACATGCCCTGGCTTTCTTATGTGAATTTTTCTTATATTCATCACTATGTAAGCGTATTAAAAATTATAGAATATGTGATCAGTTATTTGGCTATCTGAGATTTGAGGTTCTATCTCCCCCTTTCCAGTTTTGTTTTATGTTTAATAGTAACCATGATCAAATCGTGTCAGATACTTGAGGTTCTACAGCGATTAAAGTATCTACAGCTGATAGAGTAGATATGATATTTGCCACACATGTAACTTACTCTTGTTTTTAAAAAGAAATTGTTTGGCAGATGTGTTAGTCCTCCTCCCCATTTCTGTCCTGAAGATAAGATGTCTTCATCCTGTGTGGAGGACTGGAGTAAAGAGTAGTGATGACCCCTCCCTTCAAAATGGCCTGATATTTGGCGGTGGTCACTTGTTTTTTGTCACTGTAGTGTCTTTTGATTGAACCATGACAGGTACTATGTATCATATTTGAGAACCATATGTTTTTGTTCATTTCATAATCAGATAATCAGGAGTTTGTCTGGATTATGACTGATACTTTTTTAGTGCAGCATTTACTTTGTAGGTCTGTATTTTGCCTGTGTATCATTTATAGCAGTATTTGCATGCTCTGGTTAAATTCAGTATGGAGAACATGTGCATAGCTTCTTTATAGCTGAAGTCTGTTTGTTTTCCTTCTTGAGAATTTTGACTGTTACCATTAAGAAGCATTATCTGTTAATTTATTTTCTTTATGGTTTATTTAATAATTGTCACTAGTTCATACTATATAGTATCGAATGATACGGTGATTAATGAATTGTAAAGGATATATAAAGAAACAGTCATGTCCTAGTGAAACTTTTCATATGACAATTACTGTCAAAATTAGTTAGTTTTTATAGCAAATGCAATCCAGTCCTTGCCCTATTAATGATAAACATAGAACAGCTTTTGTTGATAAGTGTGTTATGTGCCTAATTCTGCTGCTAAATCTGTAAAATAAAGCCATGACTCTCATTCGGCAACATAAATCTCAGATCTGATATCAGTGAAGGCTCTCCACATAATTAGTTCATATTCAGTGTGCATGCAATGAACTCTGCAATGTATGAAATGGTACTCCGTGCTGAATTTACACTTGTGTTTAATTCTTCTTTTACTGAATGTGTGTCTCTTTTCTAAACCTTTGATGTTCATAGCTGACATAAGTATTCTTCCCAGCTTAAAATTGATCAATAAGTTAGTACTGTTTTCAGAAGTATCCTGAAAATGTAAGAATTAACTATGTTAACAAAATTTTGTTCATGTGCAGAACATCAAAATGATTACAACCGCATTAATTTGTGGGACTAATTTTCTGTTGTTTACAGATTTTCTGTGAGTTGAATGAAGTTTTATGCTAAATGTATGTTAATTAGCCAGTTAATCAAGCTGTATATATAAATATAAGAAATTTCTATAGACTTATTTCTCAGTTATATTAACTTCTAGGATCAGTGGTTATTGATTTTTCTTTCGGTTCAGAGATGATAACTAGATTTTTATCAGTCAAGAATGTACATTATTGATCATAAGTATTGGTTATGCATCTCCATAACAATAGTTATTAAAATCTGTGAGTACACACAAAAACACAATTAGGCATTGAAAAGTACTGAATTGGTGATTGGATAATGTGAGGTGAAATATTAATTCTGAAGTTGATCAGCAAACTAATTTATTTAATTAATTATAGCTTTGCAGTCATTTTGGAGTTCTGAGTACACTTTACCTTCCTGTAAATGGTAAAACAGGTTCAGCGAATAAATTTATTATTTTGTTAGTTTGTCAGTATAACAATGTTAACCGTTGGTGGAATTTGATGCCTTGGTATTAGGTCATGCAGCTCCACACATTACAATGTATACTTATGTTCAGATATATGTAAACTATTATTAGATTAAGTAAGATTTCAGATATGAGGTAATTCTGTTTTTAGAAGTAGAAAAGTAGTTTTGAGAATCCTGTAGGGTGAGACCTGTATGTGGTTGGTTGATGAAAGAATGGTAACTTTGTATTTCTTTTTCTTAATTTTTTTAATTCTCCCTTCTTCTGCCCCTCTCCACTTTGCATTTGTTCTTCCCATTTGCCAATGACGGAAATAGACAGGCAGCTAGCCCGAGCCTATGGTGCTTCCTGTCACATTTACATCCACAAACAACCTTCATCAGCAAACCCTCAAGCACCACTACCGCCACCGGCAGCCCTGGTTGCCCCATCAACAGCAGCAGCAGCACTGCCCACCACCATCACCACTACCACCATGCAGGCCTCAAGTTTGCACCATCAGAAGCATTAGGCAGGTTGCGGAGAGGTAAGGAGGGGTCTCCTTGCCCCCTCAACTGCTGCTGCTGGCTGCATTTCCCTTCACTCTATATTTATATTCTCTGCCTTGCGCTCTCACACATCACGCACCTAACTCACCTGCCTGACAGTTTTATGTTATTAATTGTGTCATGTTGTTCATTTTATTTTCATATGTAGTGTTTTAATACTGAAGTTGATTTCTGGCTTGATAATTGGACCATTGCCACTCACATTAACAGGGGCTTACATTTTTTTCCTCCAGGCATTCTTGTGTTAATAATGTGATGTTACTTGTATGCCAGATTCTGTTAATAGTTGACTAATATGCACGTTTAGTTTTAATTATATTATTATTGGTATGAACAGGAGGCATTAAATTTTCTGTAAAAAAATGCAAGTCCACTAATTGGCTACTTTTTATCATCACATTCATGTCATATTGTTATGTGTTTTTAAGTCCTAAGCTGTTGGGAAGTGCAGTATCTATGGAACTCAAAAAAGCAGATTTGATAAAAGTGTCACAATGTATAAAAAAATTTAGTAGGAAAATATGAAGGGAATAGACACTTTCAAGAACTAGGCATAGGTGGGAAGATAATATTAACATAGATCTTAATGGAGTTGGATGCAAAGATATGAACTGAATTAATTTTTCTTTGGAATGGGACCAATGGCAAGTTCTTGTGAACACAGTGATGAAGCTTTGTAATTGGATCAGCTTAGTTTCTGGAGAAAGACCCTGCCCCATGGGGTAATTTAGTTAGTTAAATTCAGTTTTGATGTTTGAAGCATAAAATTTGAGGATGTAGTATGTTGTTAATGAGTCTTCCTGTTACAGAAAGTAAATATACTTGTGTTTCAAACAATTTGGGCATTCAAGTTTCAGGCTAATGTCTGTTTAGTAGGTTATGTATAGCTGGAAGATTGCTTTTTGTTTATAAAGTTTCAAAATTCACCATCTCATTTGTACAGTATCACAGTATGCAAAGGTACGAGGTTGCACATAACTCGCTAATATGAGGCAAGACTGAGGAAGACTATGATATATCTCAGTCAGAATAGCTGGTGCTGCAACTGAGATTCAAATCAGGTATCTCCCAAATAGGCCAACAGATTATGTACATTACTACTGACCAAACCACCATTTTTATGGAGTATGTTTTATAAGGATCATCTTGATAGGTTGTCTCACATTAATTAAATTTCACACACTTTGTACATTTATCCCTAATATGTAGGAAGGGAAGGGTTCTGTATTAAAGTGTGTAATTACCATGATGGAGGAACTAAAAACTGTACTTTTAGTGTATACTTCTCTTACATCGAGGCTGTTATTTATAAGAACCATGTCTTACTGGTATGTAGTATGAAGAGACGATGAAATAGACATTCAGCGTTGTTAAATGTTTTCCTCTTCATGTTGGATTAATATTTGAAGACATTACTTTGTACTGTAATTGCTTCTGCCTGTTACTCGTAATATATCAGTATATGGAGATATTTTAATGTTGAGTGGCGACTGTGTGAATTAATAGTGATGAATAGTTCATATTTATAAACTTGCATTCATTTGATTTGTTTAAACCTGAAATACAACATTTGCTAGCAATGCTTTAACACAACAAGGGTTCTGCTTATTCATATTTAAGGCAGAAACTAAAGGCTCAAGCTCTTAGCTGTACCATATAGCTAGTAATCATAGACGTATATGAAACAGTAAGAGAACATGGTGTTTAGAGATTTTTATTTGAGTAAGAAGAAAATTATCTTAGGGCAATGCATGTTTCTTTCATCAGTTTCTTTAATATGCTGACATTTTTTAGTTTAATTCAAGTTTTAGTTTTTGAAGTTCCTACTGTTTGTTAGTGATTTAACTGACAAGGAAAATCCAAGTGAATGTTGCAAGTAGCCTTCAGAAATCATGTTTTATATACAATCTCCAGCATATATAGTTCATTACTGTGTGATCTGTTCTTTCTCTTTTGACTGTATATAGGATAATTTTTGTAACAGAGTGGAAAGTCTGTAACCTCACTCAGTTTGTTGTTTCATGTTTGCCAGTCATTTGTGTTCTGTCTACTATTTTGTATATACTCATTTCAATTCCTTGTTCTTGTGTGTCTTTATTATTTTTAATATAATTTTCTATAACACTGTTAGTAGAAGTCAGTAACATATCATCAGATATCTTTTATTTTGCAAGGACAAATCGAGTAGTGTATTTGGAGATTAACTGGTGAATAATGTAATGTCATAGGATGGTGGTACTTTGATGTACCATCTTTGAACCATTTTATTCTTTATAAAATGGAATTTTGTTGCAGGAACTGGATTACATGAGTATTTTGTATTTTGGAGTGTAATGTTTTTAAACGTGATGCATTATTTTTATTGCTTTCTAATATTTTATGTGTGATAGTTCTTTCTATCCCTAACTATTGTGGGAGATTTTAGTTCCTGTTGCACATGAACCACACTGGATTAATAAGGATTTGCCTTCAGGTATTCAATTTCTTAAAAGTAAGAAACAAATGAAAAATCACTACCATTAAACATACTGTCTCAGTTGGTACATGATCTTGTCCTAATTGAATACTCTTACCTTAAATTAAACCATTATTGTTTAGGAAACGTGGTTTCCACATAATGTTAACAGTTTTTTAACTTTTCTTAGTCCTTTGTTATATTTTACTAATTACTAAGTTTTATTTAAAAATGTACAGCTCATATTTGCAGACATTGAAGACAGTGTGAAATACAGATAACAATATTTTGTGCTTGCAGTTACATATTATGTTTAATTTTATTAAATGTAACTTTAAACAGTCACGGAACACTTACCATTGGCATCATTCTTTATTTACTAGTTTTTTTAACTTCTTTCATTATTATCAGATATGTGTGTATTCTATTAATTGCATATATATTTAGAAATGTTTGCATTTATTTCTTTTGTGTTGATATGCCTGATAGAATTTTTAAGTTGCTGATGATTAAGTTCTTGCTGTTACAGTATAATATTGATGTTGTGTTGTGATAACCAACTGGCAGTGTCTGGGCTATTTAGTCTAATGAACTTCTTTACCATTGTTAATTTTATTCAGAAATGTCCACATATACATAGAATTACTTAAATGCCATCATTGTTTTATAATTTTGTCATAATTTCCATTTTGACAAGCATATATGTCGTCTGCAACACAGATTTTTTATTAACTGACCATGGAGGTTTAAGCATGTATATACATGATTACTAGTATAGTATTGTAAGGTATAGTATAGTATAGTGGTTTCCAGACTTCACATAAGGACATCCACCTCCTCATAAAACTAAAAACTGAATGTGTTGCCTACACAGCAGATTCACATGTAATTTAGAGATGGTAGTAAGAAAAAAATACTGTGTGACAATCTTACTTAATCAGCAGAGTTCTTGGAATGTGAATGTTGTTGGTAGAATGGTAGCCTTCTTTTGTTTTCGCTGAAAGTTAGTAATAATTATACTTTAGTCACTTACTAATATATATTATTTAACAACGAAGATGTTGATTTAATTCTGATCTCCAGATGTTCAGTAACATGTAGTTTTGAAATCATTAACACAGTAGATGTGTTATGTGTTGCACAAAACAATTTAGAGGGATGCATATGAAATTTGGCACTGAACTAATGAGTATACAGAATGAACTAGCAATCAGACACCTAGATTTATGATATGTATTACTGAATTATTTAATTATTGTCATCAAGTAAATTTAAATGAGCCTTTCTACTGTTTGGTCATATCAAAAAAATATAAAATAATAAACTAAAGAAAAATCATAAATATACACACACATATTCTCTCTTTCTCCATCAGGAGAATGTCTTTAATATCTCACCAAACTCAATTTATAACAAAATACTTGCACATTATAAAGAAATTTTGTACTCTCCTGACATGTGGTATGCAGTGAATGCATTTATGCAACCCTTATTTTTGAACAAAGAATTTTCATATGACCAAATCTAATCTTATGCACCCCCTAAATTTCAGTACCAACAAATGTTACTGAATACACATATTATGCATACTTTATATAAGTAATTTTTATTTATGTGGAAGGAGGGAAGAGTAGAATGCATGTAATAAACAATACACTCTGAAATTATTCACTTGTAAAATTATATCTTGTAATCAATTTACATTATAAAGTGCTGCAGACATTATTATGAAGTAAAAACATTTGGGTTTATACAGAATGGTAAAGTACAAGATAGAAATATATCAGTCAGAAAATAGTTAAATATGAGGACATGGTAATTCTGATCTACAATCACGCTTCCGTCAGAAGTTAACATAGAAAGGAAGGGGTGAGAAGTGTTATACTAGCTGCAATTTTCTTGCCAAATTTTATGTCACAAATTTCAATGTTTGACTATATGACTATAATATAGCATGTGTAACACTAATTTGAGATATAATTTTTGGTAGTTTTTCCATATTTTATGATCTAATTCATTTGATTCTCTGTTGTAACTCATAGGCAGTGACTTACTAGTGAGTCTGACATCAACCTTTGACCGGAAGCTTAAATCTCTACTCAGTGCGACAACAGCAGCAGCAGCAACAACAACAACACTAACAACAGCAGTTGAAGCTGTCACTGATGCAACCACTGCTACAGAAATTAAAGCTAGTAACAGGACTCAGGAACCCAGTAAGCTGCCACAAGAGAAAGAAAATGCAGCAAGCAGTAGTGATGACAAGTCATCTGTGAGTGCAGTAGGAAGCTCAGAGATATCAATAAGTAGTCTACTGGAAGCTTCAACAGTTACATCTACCAACACTGAAAGGATATCAATACAGCCAGCAGGAGCATTTACAACCACTGCCACAACTATCTTCCGAGACCCTAGCCTTCATCGCAGGAAGAGTGCCTCTGCTGCTTGTAAAGGGCAGAAACATGTAAGTTAGATAGTATTACTGTAGTAAACCCTTTCCCAATGCAGGCACTAGGTTTCTCAAGAATGGTGTTTAAGTAAATCTGCATTGGACAAACTTAATACCTTATGGGATAAATTAAGTGAACATGGCTATGTAAAAGTTTTCCATTAATACCTAGATATGTAGACTTTTTACACATGTTATTTTTTCAGGATGCTGTTGGAAAGGATGAAGATAAGCAAGTGGAAACAAAGAAACAAGATTATCTAGTTAGGGGAAGATCTCGTGAGAGCAGTTCTGTTTCCAGTAGGAAGAGTTTCCCTCATCTGGAGCAGAAATCATTACATGGAGGCAAGAACTGTGAAAAGAAAAATGAAAATGATGGAACTGTCTCTGATAATTTAAAAAAGGTAGCAAATGACAGAAGCGCAGTTGCAAGACCCAAAAGTATAGACTCCGTGACAAAATCAGAAAAGACAGAATCATCACATAGTAGTAGGCTCAGACGATCTGAATCTCTAACAAAATCAGAGAAAGAAGAAGGAAGTGCTGCCAGTATAAAACTGAAACGCTCAGAATCATTGACTAAGGCAGATAAGCAGGAGACAACAGCTGTAAACAGTAGACTTAAACGTTCGGAGTCTTTGACAAAGGCTGAAAAGAGTAGTGAAACAACTTTGGCAAACACTAAACTCAGACGTTCTGAGTCACTGTCAAAAGCAGAGAGAACTGAGACATCTTCAAATACAAAACTCAGACGTTCTGAATCACTCACTAAAGCTGAAAGATTAGAATCACCATCAAACACAAAGTTAAAACGTTCTGACTCATTAACAAAAACTGAAAAAACAGAATCTAACATTAGCAAACGTAGGCAGCAAGAGATACAAATTTCTAGCTCTGGTTTTAAAAGTTCCAGTAGGGGAAACAAAGAAAAAGAAAATATAGCAACAATTCTGACAAAACTGAAACGAAAGAATGGAATGCCTGAACGTTCCATTAAACGTCGTCACACTGTAGGAGGGACCAAGGACTTTGACAAGCTCCATTGGTTGGACAATCGGCTGCAACATGAACAGCTTGCAGAGAATGAGGCAGCCAGTGCTGTTTCCATGACAACTGTAAGCAATAAGGAACGCCGGTGTCTCCGAACAAGTTCGCCCGACCTCAGTTCATCACGCCTCAGCGGAATATTGGCACAGGATGGATTTTTGTTTGAGATTAGCCTGCTTGGCAGTGGGGGCATCATGGCAGAACTCAGGCAGCACCTCTCACCAGTTACAGGTCGTCCACACAGCCTCCCAGATCCAAATCTAGCCTCAAGAGTATTCAAAGTACCCTTAGAGTCCCATGTATAAAACATCAAGAGATCAGCTTATGCATTACATTGCCTGAGGAATCTCACAGATTATTGTTTCATTTGAAGGTGAGTCAGATTATGCTGAATCCATGCAAGGCTCTTTTTTCTTTCCTCAGTCTTTTAAATATTAAGTATAAATTACCCATGATAACAAGTATGTCATGCCACCAGTTTCTGATTCTGTACAGAAATGAAAATGCAGTCCAAAAGTGATTTACTGCCATAACAAAGCGACTCCAGGATTCAGTTAATTGGACAAGGAGTGAAAATATTGTGACGTTTTGAAAGTATTTGGAACAGAGTTGAGCATACAACCAACACATGTCTCAAAGTACTAGCTATTCTGACTACAGCTCTGCAACAAAAATTTTAATTATACACCAGTTTTGGATTTTTATTCTCAAATGAGAATGGTCCACAATTATGAAAATTAGTAAACTTGTCTTTAATGGTTTAAAATGGCTGTTATATTTGATAACATCTCTTAATTGCGTGCTGATAAGATACCATGCATATTGAGTTTGGAAGGTTTATAGACACTTTTTATATATTATGAATGTATTTTTTCTTTCCTTTATTGCATGTGAAGTACATCCAAGAAGGTCGTTTATTGTTCAGATTTTTCTTAATTTTACTTTGTCAACAGTAGGCATTTTTGTGTCATTAACAAGATCCTGACACAGAACATTGCAGCTGAATGGTTATCCCTGCTGCTTCATATTCAGGAGGGGTCCCAGGTTCAAATCTCAGCCTGGTGACTGGCTATTCTGATTGACAGTTTTCATGGTTTTCCTCAGTTTCTTCAGGCAACTGCTGGTTTAGCACCATAAATTAGGTTATGGCCATGTTCTTCCTATTCTTTCAGGTTCATTTTTCGTAAACCGACTTATCATTCGGTACTATATATTATGAGTTCCTTGACGTGTGACAATTGCAACACATCATCCATGTTATGTTATTGAAATGTTATTTTATAAAGACATTGTATTTTAATTAATAGGCATTTGGATTTATCATGATTTGTACACTAACACACATTTTTAATCTTTGGAAACATCCCAAGAAAAGTAGGTATATAATAGTCAATTACATGAATGAGAAATATAGCCTAAATATTGCATATCAGTACATAGCGCTGTGAAGTTGTAAGGAAAAACTGGTATATAGATTGTTATTTTGTTTTTCTGTTGCTAACTCAAAGCTTTAGTTGAGATTTTGCTCTCATCTTTACAGATTCCTGTGTGTGTTTATTGATGATGTAAGTCTGTGTGTATCTGTGTTTTCTGTTCTGTTATTTTTTTTCTTTTGTTTATGTGAAGAATGTGGAAAACTGATAGGTTGAAGAAATGCATGAACTAAGCAGTGTGGAGCCGAGCTGTATGTGTCCAACTTTGTGCACAGTATGAAGTTTCTCCAGAACTGTTTCAAAGAGGAAGATTCAGTGAGGTAGGTTCAGATATTGTTGAGATAATCTGAACAAAGCAATCTTTTTGTGATACAAAACCTTTTTTTTTTTTTTTTTTTTTTCCATAGATGTTTATATATATATTATAATATTGTGAGGTGATAACAACAAAGAGGGGAATTCTTTTATATAGACCGTCCATAAAAGAAAGAAGGGAGGGGGGAAGAAAAAATTGTTATTTTTGTTTTCAAAATGCCTTATAGTCTGATAAAAACACCAACTGCAAGTGGGTGAATGAAAGCTTTTAAATTAATGTATGTATTGTATATTTATGTTGCAATTATAAGGTGAGCTTGTGCAGAGGAAATGGAAGTCCACGTGTATAATTTTTGTGTGTGATATTGTGATGGCATTTCTATAGGGCTGGGGGAATTTCGAAGGTGGAGAATCTCTAAAACTGAATGAGAAGCTTACTAGAGTCAGTTAATGTAAAAATGCGCACTCATTTTGTGAACTGTTTTACTTGTATGGTCTTTTTTCCCTTGTAAATATATGAGCTCTGAATACTTGTGAGTGGTTTGTCACTGTATCACCACCATTCCGTTCCTAAGTGGATCCAGACTTTAATTGTTGCTTAACTACAGTTTTGGGGAATTGCTTATCAACCTATGTTCAGAAATGCATTGTTATGGAGATGCAGTAAGTCTGTTTTGAGTCCCATGTGATTTTTCTAATTGCTGTGAACGCCTCAGAGAACGTGTAGCGTCACGTGAAGGAAGTGTTTGTCATACTTCTTGTATGTATGTGGCTTATTCAGCAGAAATTTATCATAGTATATCCCAGTATTTCCTTAACTGTATGTGTGTGTAATCAGCCACCAGTATAATTTAAGCCTTCCTACTGCTACTTAATCTGAAAGACCGTCCTTCCGTTTACAGGTTTAACCCTCCTCTCCCACCTTCATCCTGCACATCACCACCAAGACTCATCCTGTGTGGCAGGCGACCTTTGGAGGAGGTGGGTTTATTTAGTATTTTTTGTAGTTTTGTTGGACCAGTTATACACATTTACTGCCCAGCATTTAAATGCTAGTTTTGTATCTCCAGTGCATGCTATGTATCCTGCCCATCGTATCCTCATTCATGTGATCACTGCAAGGTTTGATGATTGACTAATACCTCGTTTTACAAAGCATTGTTTCCCAAAGTGTGGTACATGGTAAAAAATATGTTACTAAAAATTGTTTTAAAGTTCGATCTGTTGTATGAACTCTTTATATAAAGAAAACATCAAATTCATTAATCTCAAAAGTTTCTGTCCGTTTTATCTTATATTATAACCTTATTTAGTTCATACCTGAAAGTGTAATCATAATGCAGTTCAACTGATTCTGATATAAGTGGGAGAGGGGGCATACCAGTAAGGCGAAGATCCTAAAAGGAGCACACATTTTTGACGTTTGGGAAACACTGCTCTGAAGGCTGGTGACAGTGATTGATTCATCATGCTGCAATTTTTGGGCATTATTTACTGAATTATATTTAGTATACACAGCAGTTCGTTCTAATCACAAAAGTTCATGTATACTGAACTGCAGACATTGAGACATGTATACGAACGTAACATAATAGGAGTGTGATTAAGACATCGTGGACCATCGCTGATACTTCTAGAGCAGCGATTGACGTTTATGTTTATTTTATCTTTGATTAACCTAGCTGCACTACTTATACGTCTGTTTTCCCTGTTAGTGGACTGGGTATGTCTGTCCATCCATCTTACAAATATGATTATTAATATTATAGACGTTTGGTGACCGATTGTCGTGAAACTCAGTAGATGCAGCATGGCAGAGGAATAGTACGACATATTTTTAAACTTAAACTCCTTTGTGCAAGGCCCATATAAGCTGAAAGTTGCTCAGTTGTTGGAACATAATCCGTCTTTATGGAATCCTAAATTTCATTACCATGTTCGCAGAAAAGTGGACCCTATGAATGTATTCTACACGCTGTTGAAGGTCCATATTGATATTCTGCCATGTACACGTATCTTATTCTTCAGAATCGTAAAGTGCGTTATGCCAACCTGTTTTGTAGCAACGAAGCTGGTCTGGTGGTAACGGGAGTAGACACAGTAGCAGCTTATCAAATATTTTCTTAATATAACGCGCACCTGTACAAACTATCAAGGCTGTTTATAAATGCGGAATGGACGACAGACTGAAAGCAGGGGAGAACTGGAGAATACTGTGAACTTGGATAAAATTAGTTTTGTCCCTGAACTCAAATTAACCGAACAAGGACCCGTTTCTGTGTTGTCCATTCCTCTCGTCTCTTCCACGTGCAGCGGTCTCCAGTAAGCCAGGATTTAGAGTTGTGGAGATGTTTGTGGCCGTTTGAAGGTATAATCCCTACATTTCCTGGATATGACGGAGGAAAATCATTAATATCGTTCAGTATTGGTCTGCACTGTACAGTACTTAAAGACAGAATTTTTAATAAAGTACCTATACGTTTTACCGTGCGGACACGACGTAAGAAAACATTTAGAGTAAAAGTAAAATAAAGTGTAGTACAGAGTACGCTCGATTGTAAAGATAGACCGGCTATTGAAAGAATTGCGCACTGGGGAACAGCATAGGCCTCTTCGTGTATCTATTATTTTACCTGTAGCATTGCATTAGCTCACTGGTTTGATTTTGGTTTCTGTCGGTGCAGTATTTCTCCTATTTTACAAGGAGTCCACAGTGTAAACGTACCTTTACAGGCACGTTATTTACTGCACCCGGATGAAGGGTGATACTTATTATTAACAAAACAGCAGTAACGAATGCTGTCGTTTGGATTTCTCGGGCACTGGGACAAACCAGCAGTAGGCTACTCAACAGGTGTGTGGTTAATCAATACCGAATGGATGACAGACTATTCTGAGTGCCTCAAGATAACGCTAGGGATGTTCTCGAAAACAATTCAGATCAGTAGGCCTTACTTTAAATATATCATTTTAAGTATGTGGGAAATACCAAGATTTTAAAGGTCATTTTGTTGAACAGTTTCAAAGTTTCGATTTTGATCTTAGGGGTTGTGACGCCATGTGGGCTTGTAGGTGATCATTAACGTTTCGGAGGAACATAATGCATCTGTCTTCCTCTAGCATTCAAGTCAGTTTCCAGTAAATCATCCACAGACAGACGACAGTTGCTTGATTTCTCTTGCTTCATTTGCTGTACGCAGTCATCCTCTAATCTCATCCACGTTAAAAGAAGTAGCTAATATAGCGTCGTTAAATAATGCACCACTTAATAAACTATTCCGGCCTCTGGGATGCGAAACAGTCCTTGCTGTAAAATATGTGAAGTAGGACAAATCATTGCCTTTAAGGAGACTGTGCTTTATGTGTTCATGGTCCTCGGCAGCGTTTGTAGAGGCGCCTGTCTTGTCGCATCGGTCGATGCTTCGTCGCTAGAACGCAATTCGGTGGAGATTACAGCATCGTCGTTCTAAATTACGCTGCACGTCGACATGTCTTATAAAGCGAAATGTGACTGAACAAGACTGGAGCACACTGACATCCCGAATGTGTTCACGCCGCATCTCGGGTGTTGACGTAACAGAGCGACCAAAGTAAATAACATGTCACCGTCGTATTCAAGCAGCTCCTGATTTTTATAAAATACTAGCATCCGATTATTGGGAAATTTCTTTGTGTGTATGGGAGTTCATTCATGCGCAATCTTTCCCTGTTTAAATTCCATTATTTTAAAGGGATTATTTCCGCAAATGAACAGCCAGAAACGAATGTACAGGCGGCTGAGTTAGTAATTTGGGCTAAACAGGTTTCATTTCCAGAGTTGACTATTTCCGACATCAGCAAATGTCTCTGCTGTTAAGTATTAATAGGGCTATCCTTAGGGAAGGGCAAGCGGGACTGCCTCCCCGGGCCTCTTGCGTCGACGTTACTTCGCACACGATGACAACTTAAACGTCCAAGAAGTAAAAATGTAACATAAAGCATATTAATTTCATTGTAACTCCAGAAGTAATATTAAACTTTCAGTTGTCTGGGTTTGATTTATTTTCTGTTTTGATTATGAAACTCTTAAGAACGAGTCTGCATAGACTGCTTCGACCGGCGTCCTACGCCCCACTTGGGTGGTATTGACAGTGGTTCATAGCATATATCGTTAAATGCTGTAAATTGCGATCAAAACTCGGTCGAAATAAGGTCAGCATTCTTGTGTTAATATAATCATGAATAAGCGCGACCCCAGATCAAAATGCTCCACACCTGTCATCTGGGGTGTGACCCCTTGAAAAGATACCTGATAGAATTGACGTTATGACGTCAAACCTGGGAGCGAGTAGACGGCCTGTACGGCTAGCGCCATCTTAATTCGAGATTCACCAACTAAGCTGTGTAGTTGACAACTAAATTTCTCTGTGTTTGGATCGGAACGGGAAAATAGAGCACCGTTTGCGTGTTAGTTACGATTGATAAGGAACGCCTGCGTGAATACAGATAGCAGTATTTAACGTAAACGTGTTTCATTGTCTGCGAGTTTGGTTCGGGGCTTTCGAATTGTATGGTGATGGCGCCAACGGCGACTGAAAATCGATCTCGAATCCTACACACACACACACATTAGCAACCCCTCCCTCACCCTGAACATTCCCCTCCACCGAAACTACAATTGGCTTAGCAAACAGCTGGTGGGCTGAAATCTACAAAATCCATTCCAGTTTGCGTATAAATTTCACTTTTATTTTTGGTTTATGTTAGTCGAGGCTCCCGTCACGACAAAACCCCCGTTAGCGTAAGGAAATTCCCGTTTTAGTTTTAAAGCTCTGTTTACAATTTCCAGCAATGCGTTTCGTACGCAGGAACGGTGGTACCTAGCAAGGGATGATGGCTTGCGCTTGCGCAGGACTCTGCCCTTAGTTCGTTAGTTGCTTGGTTTATATCTGAGATTAGTCTGTGGCATAACGGCAGATTGGATTCGTGTCTGACATTGTCACATTATTTAACCATTATCTACTGAATACTCTGCCATGCGTTAGTGATCGGGTTCAAAGTTCAGACTAGTGTGTTGAAGCAGTGATGGCTTCCAATGAACTGTAGGTCACAACGCTACTGCGTTGATTGTTTCTGACACGTGAAAATCATTTCATCCCGTGGCCCAGCGATGAACGGGGTGTGGAATCCTGCCTCAGGATGGTTCAGTGTTCTGGTCAATTTGTGTCTCATTGCCGGGTGTCTAGGGAATGGAAATATCGGTGAGTAATATCACTGTTTAACGTTATTGCAGGAAGTGACTGCCTGTTCTTGAAGAATGTTTCTTAGTATTTAATCAGATTATGTAGATTCATGATCAGATGGGTAATGTTCACCAGCCTAGTGTCATACAAAACTCTACAGCATTATGTCATCAAGTTAATAAGACATTTTTCTTGGTCGCTGTTTTGAAAAAGTGTTTTTGAAAGAGTCTGTTCATTCTGTGTTAATGTTTGCATTTTATGCCAAATGACTTCACTTAATGGCTTTACCGATCATTGTTCTATGTACAAGAACACTGAAATTTTATTCAGAAGAAGTTATATTTAAAATTTTTATTTTTGTTTCTTGTTCAGAACAATTTTAAAACAATCCACCATCATCGTAGAACACCAGACATTTGCTTCATTTGTTCGTCTGTTATTTTGATCAAAAGAGAGAGCTGTGACATAATTGATATCATCATTACTTCAGCTCTTCATTCTTACAAGGATTTGAACGTTTCACCAAAATGTTTTCGAAGACGATTAAAGTTAAATGAAGGAACAGGCGACTGTCCAGGTTTCTAAATTACGAATTATGTCAGCACTAGAAAATCAGCCATCAAGAATGACTGGAATATCTAAAGCAGTACTTAAAATCACATTTTGATTGAAAAATCGAACGAAGCAGCACGTATACGTGTAATTCAACATATATATAGCAGTTTATACATTGAATTGTTTGATCAGTCTGTAATACAAAGTCAAGGCCCTCTGAATCTATGTTGTTCTATCAACAATTAGTTTCCGATAAACAGTTTAGCCAGTACTAAAACTTCGATAGGAGAATCGAATTGTTCAGCAACACCATCTCACAACCTATCGGTCTAAGATCTTAATTTTTGCCTCCAGTCTCATTTTCGTTCTTTAAAGTGGCTGATAGCCGAGAGGTTTTTACACCATAAAAGTGCATCGCATAAATCTTAGTAATATATATCAGGCATTTGTAATATTTTTAAGTATGGTTACAAGGAAAACGAAATTATAGAGTTGTGCCGTTTAATGTCAAGATTATATCAAACCCAGTTCTGTAAGACCCATTTTAGGCTACTTAATTATTCTTCCAACTACGTAGGTGTTTTCCAGCTGATCTTTTTCCTTCAGGTTTTCGGATAAAATATTACATGCATTTCTCATCTGTCCCATGCGTGCTATATTCTCTACTTATCTCAAATTCCTTGAGTTTTAAGTGTGATAGGCCTAATATTTCGCAAAGAGTACAACTTAGGCTTTGTGTTAAATTAATTTTTTTTAATATGGTTACATGTGATGAAGCACAGGTGAGAATATCCAGAAAAATTATTAATTTATATTTCGAATTTATTAATACATTTGAAGCACTATTGATAATTATTACACTTTCGGTTGCTGATAGCAAAAATCAATAAATAAGTGAAAACGTTGCAGTGTAACTTCGATGTAACTTCACCTTGAGTTTTATCAAATATATGTCAATGCTAACAGCTCCTACAAAGTGGTTGGACACACTTTCGTCATATTGAGGACATGCATGCTGAAAAATGTATCATTAGTACAACTCTGCCCCCCCCCCTCCCCCCGAAGAACAGATGTTTGGAAACTTACATTTCACCACGGACATTAGTTGAGTGGTTAGTGCTCCTGCTTCCTATTTGGGAGGTCCTTGATTCTAAACTCGGCGCGGAAACCCAGTGTTCTTCCCTAGGTTTTATGGTTTTACTCAGTCCCTGTAATTAAATGTAGGACTAATACCTTAAATTAGTCCACGATCGTTCCGTCCGTATTTTTTCCAGTTCATTATTAATTAAAACATTGATTTTTTTGTTTGGTGTATAATAATTTAAAACATGCAGTGGGTTGATATATAAAGTATATGCCGATCCTGTTGTCTGTTTTTAGTAGCCAGTTTTACTTCCACTTTTGGGCTTAGTTTTTCTTTCATGTATGGTTTATGGTTTCTGTAGAACAGAACGATTGAAGCAGTTTTCGTAGTCTGCTTTCGGCTGTCACGCTTAAACACGCGTTTCCCGTTGCGCTGGTTTCCGCCAAGATAAGAGCACAATCATGCTTCGCCACCCTCGGCTTTGTCAACATTAGGTGTTTCAATCAGTGTTGCTTGTAGTGTCAATTCCAGCTTATTCGAGAACGGTTTCACGATGTAAGAACAAAATGTGTTTTCTTCATAACTTCTACTTCTTGTCTGCAATTTTGTGGAGTAACTAGAAATTCTATAGGGACCAAAGATTTTCAATGCCCGTTCAAAATTCTTGCAAGTGTGAAATGTTTTTACACGGCTGAATGAATATTTTAATAGAAGTGGTTCTATTAAAGAAAAATATTTGCAATAAATATGAGTTTACTTTCATAAACTTCGCTTGGACTGTCTCTAGCAGTATTTCAAATTAATTTCTCTGGGTATATGAATAAGTTCTAGGAGTTTATTAGTGCGCTTGATTTATTAATACTTGTGCAATAAATAAATAGAACAATACATTAAGTGCTGGAATAAATTGTCTTTTTGACTAGTAAACCTACTAAGGCTAGGTTGAGGCAGCGGCAATGCTCTGTATCTGTTTGTATAATTAAATTAAGAGAATGTTTGTTACTATTCACTTCAGAGTGGTTTTCTCTGCTCTTATCCTAAGTCGTAAATATTAAATTTTACAATATTGCATTTTTTCTTGTTTTGTTTGGGTGTAGAACTCGATCTCTCGCTCTAAGGGAAGAACACAGGTCGAGAACGAGAATATTTGGACGTAGGGAGAGGGAACACCAGGCGGAGAACTGCAAAGGATTTTAACCACATGATTTTAGTGTGAACTAATCAAGGAAGGGCAAAGCATTAAACACATTGGTACATGGTGGAGATGGGAAGAGTACTTTTCTGTTACCTAGGCGTAGATGAGATGCTATCACTGAAATGGGTCTTGGCGTTAGAAAGTGAGGACATGGACGGCATTTATTTAGCTCAGAATAAGGAACAGTAGCGGTCTTCTGCGGAACAATAATAAAATTTGGGTAACAATAAAAGGCAAGTGTGCTACTGTCAGCTTCACGAACACTGCCCCACGAGTCAGTTCAGAATGCAGTCAGTAATGTTATTCTTAATTGCCTTATCATACAAGTTTCTGTCGGCGTTATATGGTTTTCACGCTTTGTAATCTGTGGTATCTTATTGTTTTTACCCTTAGCTAAGTTGGGGCTGTTGGTTGAGTTTAATTAAAATGTGCGTGTGAGCCCGCTTCTTGTCTGTCCTGTGAACTAAATATCGATTATACCACCATGCTATGTAGGCCATTCGGTACAGCTTCTTGTTGCAACCAGTATCACGTAATAACGAACTCACACGTACCGCCTTCATTACGTTTGTGTCCATCATAAGGTTCCATATCAAATGTTACACACAAAGAGAGGGAACTTCTCCCGTATGGCTGTTCAGGGAAACTTGCCAGGAGACGTGCATCACCACTTATCCCTCACTTGATCAAATGT
The DNA here is from genome assembly GCF_977971745.1 of Zootermopsis nevadensis. Lineage (NCBI taxonomy): Eukaryota > Metazoa > Arthropoda > Insecta > Blattodea > Termopsidae > Zootermopsis > Zootermopsis nevadensis. The sequence continues at coordinate 1,322,146 of NW_028259159.1, forward strand.
CGATGTCAGATCATTTTTGTTGGAGGGACGGTACATTAATCATGAAGCTGTACCCGATCTGTATCATTTTTAATTATCCATAGATTTCACATTTGGTTTGTTTCTTATCGCGTGCATTTATATCCGGTATCCGTTTTGGATTTGCTGTAGAATGATTCTTGCCGTTCTGTCTGATTTCATTCTGATATTGTTCACTCAGTACATCTGTAAACAAGTGAAACTAAGCAGCGTCGATAAACAGTCCACCAATCATACAGACGATTATTATTATTATTATTGAATAGTAGTTACTATGGGGAATGGGAGTTTAAATTATGCTGTTGTTTGGGATGTCTGTTATGAATTGTGTTGAGCCAGATTTGCATCTTGAGTTAAGCGTACCACTGGTGCCTCTTTGTTGAACAGGACATTTTATGGTTTCCTGTTAAGGATATCCGGATGTTTTTATGATGTGCATACAACACGGATGATTTCAATATTATTTCCAATCTTTTTATGTTGTTGGTGTTCAGCCGTAAAGTTTACATGGCAGTTTTATAGACGTATCAGCCGATGTTTTTCTCGCAGTAAACTCGATTGCCTTGCACACAGAAATGTTATTTGTAATGAAGGACACGAGGCTGTGAACCGGATTCATATTACTTTCTGGTTTCACGGGACAGTGATCTGTTGTTACATGTTTGAATAAAATTTGAATCCTAATGTTTTAATTTAAAACTTCGGCTTTAGGTGATGTTACAAGACTGGCTATTCAGCTCATACGAGAAAATTACGGAAAGGTCGATGGTTTTTAGCCCTTACACAGTGTGTTTCCAAATGAAATTCCGTCAATGATACGGGAGCTTCGGGACGTGAGGTCAGAATAAATGAGCTCAGTCCACAGTGATCCAGTAATGTTTCCATGAAATGTTACTTCCGTCAAATTGTAAGGTTCGTCTCCTAAAATACTGACTACAAAAAATACATCTAATTATCAACCAATGCATCGTTTCTTTCCTATTATAATTTAATTATTTGGTTGAGCTGAGTAATTACATTCATAAATTACGTCTGAATATGCATCTTCTTTATAGAAATAATTCCGAAACGCACATTTTCTTAGCCAGGACAAAGATATATGAATTTTAGCCTGACCAGGAACAATTGATTCATCTGTCTGAAATTATTTCCTTGCATCTGTATCGTTGTCGAGATGAAGTGTTAGAATATAAAATGAAAACTGTAGGCCTATTTACTTCTAAACCTATAATATATGCTTGTGAAGCGCTATTCTGTAATGATAGTTCATAACTGAGTGCTGATCGGTATATTTCTACATAAGTGAAATATTCTTCGATATTTTATGTTTTATGAAGTGTGTAACAACATTTAAAATGGAAAAATGCATATCGGACACTTTGTGATCATGCCGACCGAATTCTGTCGAGCGTTATAGGTGAGAAGAATTGTCGAGCGCTCGAACTCCGACTTACAGTCTATAATGAATCCGTGGGAGTAACACTGACAGATCGATTGGAGCATCTAGAGGTGACGCTTTGAGTGACAGAATGCAGCTGAAGCGTGTAGAAATCCTTCAAGTCAGTCAGCCTCTCTACGGTTTATTTGATGCAAGAAGTCTCTCATAGTGAAATTGAAAAATACAAAATACAAGCAGTAGGTTACCAGAAGCAAAAGGCCCCGGCAGTCCTCCCGTGGTTCTATATTGAAACCTAAACAAAGATTTAGATATCAATTCACGTTGAAATCAGCTGTGTGATTGTCAGAACTAACTGGATTGTAGTCACGGAGAACAGGAATCTGTTTCTCAACTAAACGAATTTTTACTGAATACAGAAGTTCGAAATGTTGATATTTGACTGTGTTTCAGTTGGACAGGTCGCATAGGAATACAAATGCGTTGGATTTTGTACTGCAGAGCTCTGCAAGTAATGAATAAGAACATAAACAGACGTGTTCTCTGCAGGGACTGTACGTGTGTGATTGTGTTTCGAGTCTACAAGATTCCGTTCTTTGGGGTTGGATGAAATTCAGTCTGGGAGGTTTAATATGAAAATTGTCCGAAGAATTTAATTTAATTTCATACATTTCGTTGAATACACACGAAATCGAAATCTGCAATACTTACAGATATTAATGAATTTTATTATTGAGAACTCTTTTTGGAATTCATGTGGTCTACGAGCTTCTAAGTCCTTTTACCCTACTTGTTAATTCTGCAATTTACTCTAAGTTGGTCGATTGATTCATAGATTGATAAATGACTTGTCAGATGAGAATGGAAAATATGTAGAATGAGGAGGCACTCGCTTGAAGAGGTTAAGGAAACCCGCGAATGCCTCACCAAAGTTGCATCTACATTACTCGTGTTTAAGGGACTCGGGGTGACTGTTGCCGGTGTGTACAGACAGCTGCTCTACCGACACCTTAGCGAACCGCTCGAACCTATGGTTCCGGTTGGTCGCGCTTCTTCGGTTCGGGTTCGTGAAACCGTCCACATTTGCGGGAACACACGAGACGGAACACGATCTCGAGGTGGAGCAGACTGGGAGGTCCTCAAGGACGGCGTGTTTTAAGGTTCTGTCTCTTGAGAATATAGTTTCATGTAACAGAGTAGTCCATCTTGGGAAGGAACAGTTGCTAACCTAAGCAGGGATTTATCCACCTTTTATGGAACAAGAAGGCTTGTTACCGTGTTCCGCAGATCCCGTCACATTTATTTATCCTGAGCCAGATGAATCTAATCCAGATTCTCCCATAGTATTTTTGTAAGTTATTGAGCGTGTGAAAGAAATTACAACAAGGAGTAGTGTTATCTGGGTTAGGTTGAGGAAACCGGACTCTTCGAATGTTTCTAGTAGGTACGTAAAGAAGATGGAGACTGGCGGTATCGGACGTGTCAGCAATTCTACGACATAGAATGCCATTACAGGCCTAGAGAAACTGGAAAATATATTCTGGTCCCTATTGATTGCTTGCTGCAAACGCTAGCCTTAAGTAATCGATGTTACAGAACTGCGAGGTCAAGGCGGAAGGAGATGAAGATTTAAAACACTCGGTTGGAGTGATGCAGGTTAGGGTTCCGATGAATCTTTTAGGTTGCAGTCAGTCATATTGATTGTTTACATGCCACTATACAAATTAATAACTAACCTGTTGTCCTCGGACGTAAATGGATTCTTTGAAACGACTTGAGGGACAATGATGTTGTATTCTGGATTCATCTGTCTGGGGCTTTTGGTTCATAGCAATGCACCAAAAGCCTTCCTTTGAACTGCGGGGAATTTGTTAATCAGCTGAACTACCGTCATCTTTCCTCCTATGCATGGCACATGTCCGTCCCACCTCACCCCCTTCATTTGATATCCCTAGCAGTTTTGTGTAGAGTAAGAATTTATCTACACGGTGTGCAGTTGTCTACAGCCCTAATGCACAGTATAAATATTAGTTTATATCTGAACTTGACGTCAATGATTGTTCTATCGCTGGAGTCATTGTCGTGCTACAGAAACTGTCCGGTTTGGATTGCGCGTGGCGTCTCAGGCAGCTGCACATTGTGCAATTAAATTACGGGCGTTTAATGATGCTGAGTGGCTACTCTCAGTCATTACTCGGGCCCCCGTGTTTCGCTTGCAGCCCAGATGTGGTGGTAGGCAGAGAAACAGTGGATCTTTCGGGATTAGAATTGCGGATAGTCGCTTATTCAGGCAATATAATGACGGAAATGTCTCGATTCACGAAGTAACTGTTAGTAAAAAAACCTCTCAGGTTTGTAGAAATGAAAACAAAGCGGTGTAAATATGGCGATTCTATCCGGAAGATTCGCGGATCATGGATTATTCAGCTCTTCGCTAGTTCGTCGTGACCGGCCCTGGATTTCGCCGAGCCTCTTATTACTTTCCCTCTGATTAAATATTGTTTTGAGAATTCAGGTTCTTACGGCGATGAGTATAACAACGGCTTGCGCCGTGTAGTCTGGTAAATACTGACTGACGTTTTCCGTAATCAGAACGATGATAATGGAGTCCTCTGAAACGTCTTTTAGTATTTACCAGACTACACGGTGCAACATTCCAGAAGACAGCCATCTTCAATTAACGTACGTGCGAATAGAACGTGTTCCTGATTAGCACCAGAGCTCAGAAATTCGGACCGAGGCCGACTCATTTTCTGACGTAAGCAAATTGCGTGGGAGGGCACAGTTTGTTGCATGGATACCAACGGAGTAAACGGGGCAAATTTTGGAGTTGGAAACAGTCGTGTGACGGAGTGAGAGGGAAATTGTAGATCGAAATCTACTCCCACCCGTTCAACTTCACAGTCCCATACCCCGGACGATTCTACCTACGCCGTCTCCCTGTTACAGTGCCACGATTGACGAGACGCAACACACCCACACACCGGTTGGTTTTGTAGTGTGCCAGAAAAGTAAGCTTTATGTCTTGTGCAATTAAAATGCTTTCAACCTGAAAAATCTTAAACAGTGGATATTTTATACCTCGCACTAACTGCATGGAGCAGTTC